>NC_142290.1:15101901-15424526 GCF_965620075.1 Prunus avium
TATGCATGTGGGGGTCACTTTGGCACTCAAAGGACAGCCCTTAAAGTTCTAGAATGTGGATTTTATTGGCCTACTATATTTAAGGATGCTAGAATTTTTTGCATAACCTGTGATCGTTGTCAAAGAACAGGGAATATAGGTCCAAAAGATCAAATGCCGCAGACCCCAATCCACTTTGTCGAAATCTTTGATGCTTGGGGCATCGATTTCATGGGTCCTTTTCCTTCATCTCATGGTTTCAATTATATTTTACTTGCGGTTGATTATGTATCGAAATGGGTGGAAGCGAAAGCCACCCGTACTAATGATTCCAAAGTGGTTGCAGATTTTGTCAAAACTAACATATTTTCCAGATTTGGAATGCCGAGGGTACTTATCAGTGACGGGGGTTCCCATTTTCGCAATCGAACCATAGAGGCGCTGCTTAAAAAGTATAATGTCACACATAGGGTCTCGACACCCTATCACCCTCAAACAAGTGGGCAAGCCGAGGTGTCTAATCGAGAAATCAAGCAGATTTTGGAGAAGACAGTTGGACCCACTAGGAAAGATTGGAGCTTGCACTTGAATGATGCATTGTGGGCGTACCGTACAGCCTATAAAACACCAATTGGGATGTCTCCATTTCGGCTCATCTATGGGAAACCGTGCCATCTTCCGGTTGAGTTGGAGCACAAAGCGCATTGGGCAGTCAAAGCATTCAACATGGACATAGATGCAGCTGGTCTTCATAGGAAGCTTCAATTGAATGAGCTTGAAGAGATTCGGAACGAGGCTTATGAGAACGCTCATATCTATAAGGAGAAAACGAAGGCATTCCATGACAAGATGATTCGTAGCAAGACGTTCTCTATAGGGCAGAAAGTTTTACTTTTCAACTCCCGCCTTCGATTGTTTCCAGGTAAGTTGCGTTCTAAATGGATTGGTCCTTTTGTTGTTACTAATGTCTTCCCTTATGGTGCAGTCCAAATTCAAAGTTTAAAGACAGGGCATGAATTCAAAGTCAATGGACACCGTTTGAAGCCTTATTATGAGTGTTTTGAAGAGCATGTTGTGGAGGATGTACCCCTCTGTGCCGTAGGACCTTCTGGAGCTTAAAAGGAGGTATCGTCCGGCTGGAAGACGTTAAAGCAAGCGCTTCTTGGGAGGCAACCCAGGTGTTCGAATAAAAGGACTTTGGAATATTCGGCTCCTACAACCAGATTTGCTCTCTTTTACCCTTCTCTTTATTGTTTTTACTTTGCCATGATTGTCTTGTTTGCTAGCTATCTTTTATTGCTTTCTTATTTACGTTTATTTTTGAAATATTGAGGACAATGTTTGGTTTAAGTGTGGGGGGGTAAACAAAGTTCTTTTCATGAATTATTTTTGAATCCCTATCACTACTAATGTGGTTATTCACTGTTTTAAAGTGTTTTTGTGTCATTTATAACCAAAAAAAGAGTCGTTTTTGTTGCTTGTTTGTGTCTTAGGGTACCTTCCAACGCAATGATGAGGATTTGGTTTTTAATTGCATGACTGTTATGGAAAGTTGCAAACATGGGTGGAAGTTTGATATGCTCTTTGGTTAATACTTAGTTGTAGTCATCATTTACGAACTCACATGTAAGCACAAAAAGAAAAAATCAGTTTTTGTAACATGCTTGAAGGAAGAAACTCAAACTAATGCTACAACCCTGTGAGACTTGAGCCTAGCCTTTGTTTGGAGAGTTATTAATCTGGATATTCTTGTTTTCTAAAGTCGTTGCATGATCTCATTAGTTCTTTGCTTGGTTGCTACTTAGAATGCGTTTTCATCATTTAAGTTCCAAATACTAGAACTCATGCCCGTTTCATTCAAAACGTAAAATGAAGTGCATAACAAATAACAAGATGAAGGTGTGTAGTTACCACCAGAGCCAAAAAGCCTTATCCCTTGCATTTATATTGTAGGTATAACCCCTTTGAGCCTTATTTAGCCTATTTTCCTTGTGAAGCCGGCATTATCCTTACCCAGCCTAGTACAGGAATATCCATACCCTTGTTCTTAAAGAATAGTGAAGCATGACTTGTTGGGAATTCCTTTTGTCTACGATTTGCAGAATTGTTCTTTTGAGTTGATGAAAAGAGGAGTTTCTGTGTGGTTTCATCAAAAATAAAATAAAATAAAAAAAAGAAGAAAAACAAGATGAAAAGAAGTAAGAATGAGTTCACAACTTTTGGTTGTTGAAGAAGGGTCCAAAAAAAAAAAACAAAAAAAAAAAAAGTGGATCTGACCCTAAAATTGTACAGATCTTCCCTTTGTGTTTAAAGTTTGATGCTGCAATCAAAAGTGAATTCTAAGTGTGGATTTCATTACTTTGCTTCCTATTTCTTTAAGAACCTTTGTGTACCCTTAACCCTTTTTTGTTAGCCAATACCTTAGCCCCGTTATAACCCTTAGACTTTTATCTTGGTTGTTATGTGTTTCAATATGTGGAGTTTGAAATTGGCACGAGCATATGGAATCCCTGGTTTTCGCTTCTAAGTAGTAGCATTCCATTCATGAGATCATATACATGTTGATTTAATAACTTCAGAAAGTGCCTTCTTTGTTATAATATATGTGAGTGCTAGTCTACATGTTTACATCAATCTTCTCACATATACTTAGTATAGGGAGTGTAGTCAGAAAATCTACGTGAAAATAGAGAGTATATCTGGTGAGGAATTGAGGGAATTCTCTAAGGCATGTTACTACATTAATAAAATAAAAATAATAATAAAAAAAAGTTGTTTTAAATGATCAAATGCGAGCTAGTGAGTGGTTACTGTGATTAAGTACGAGCTCGAGGGTAAGGATGGCTAAAATCTGTGTGAGTAGTGATTTTTAACATGTCATGTTTCATTGGAAATCCCTGAGGCAATTGTTGGAAGGTTTAGGTTTTATTTTGTTTTCTTTGTTTTGCTAGGGACTAGCAAAAGCTAAGTGTGGGGGAATTTGATAGGAGCATATTTATGCGACTTTGCTATCTTATTTCTTTGCATTTACTTAGTTAATTCCCATTTGTTAGAATGATTTAGCTTATTTTCGTACTATTGTAGGTCCAGATGGCAAGATTGGTAAGAAAGGGCATTTTGGGGCATTTTAGAGCAGTTTTGGACTTGGAATGGATAGCATATGCATGGGGCAAGATGGATGGACGTGTTTGAAGTTCAAAGAGGCTAGGAATGTGCTAACAAGATGGGGAAATTAATTCAAGAATCAGCTTCTTAGAAGAAAGCATTGGGGCCGCACCTTTCTCCTAAAAAGGTGGCGCCTGGGCCCTATCCTTGTTCCAGAAGAAATCTGCCAAACAAACCCTAATTTCTAGGGTTTCTGCTGGGCCCTTTTACCCTAGATCTACCACATATTTAAAGGAGGGGTTGCCGCAGGAAAGAGGAGTTTTTGAGGGGCCGTAGCAAGAGAGGAAAAAAAGAGAAGAACTTGGAGACGCAACCTGCTGCATCCATTGGGGTTTTCAGAGTTCTTCTTCCCTATTTTAGTTAAATGTTTATTCTAGATTGCTTTTCAGTTATTATGAACATGTGTAACTAAATTTCTTCTTAGTTAGGGGTGAATTCGAAGCCATGGACATATGTTTAATATGAATTGATTACTTCCAGTTATGGTTTTATAAAGTATGAATGTGATTTACTTTTCTGTTTTATTGAGAACTTATTCTTGTATGCTTATTAAGGATGCATACTTAGTTTGTATGCAGGGATTTGATGCTAGAATATAAGGGAATTTCACCTAATCGTTATGAACTTATATTCACAAGTGGTAAAAGTCACTAGTCATGATTGAGTTAAGTAAGTTCTTGGCAGGAGTATCATGCTTTTCATAGTTACGAATGCTTTGTCAATGCTTATGATTTTCACAGAATTTAATGATCTTTGATACGTATCTTTATCATGCTGTTCATATAGGGAACTTGATGAGAATAATTTGATTGTGTCGCTGAGTCCAATTCAATGAACTTAGGAAAATCTGAGAGTTAATTAGTGCATTCACAATTAATTTGGGGCATTGTCATTCATACTTTATAGAAAGAGTAACTGGAGATCGATTTGTATGCATATGTTCCATGTGTGGAGAAGGATCCTCTAGCTATCCCTTAATCCATACTTCATTCACAACTTAGTTGTTTGCTGCTGTCATTATTACTTTAGTCTAAACCGTCCAAATTTCCCCCAATCATTGTTTTCCTTAACCTAGTTTTCAGTTTAATAAGTTAATTTGTGTTGATTAGCTTCCCTCCTAATCCCCGGAATAGAACGATCCCTACTTACTCGAACTACGATTGCATAATTCATAGGGTTTAATTTGTGTGTTAGTTATTTCTCACGCCAGGAGTCATTTGGTGAGTTTTGAATGAAATCCAATCGCTAGAAGTATGGAATACACCAACCACTCCAATTAGGAACGAGCTGCCGTTGAACTTGAATTGTCCAATTTGGAACACCTATTGATTTCGGATCGAGCCCAAAACTTGGGCAACAGCATAATATGGTGGGAGGAGTCATTTGGTTAGTTTTGAGTGAAATCCAATCGCTAGAAGTATGGAATACACCAACCACTCCAATTAGGAACGAACTGCCGTTGAACTTGAATTGTCCAATTTGGAACACCTATTGATTTCGGATCGAGCCCAAAACTTGGGCAACATCATAATATGGTGGGAGGAGTCATTTGGTGAATTTTGAGTGAAATCCAACCGCTAGAAGTATGGAATACACCAACCACTCCAATTAGGAACGAACTGCCGTTGAACTTGAATTGTCCAATTTCTCACACCTATTGATTTCGGATCGAGCCCCAAACTTGGGCAACATCATAATATGGTGGGAGGAGTCATTTGGTGAGTTTTGAGTGAAATCCATTCGCTAGAAGTATGGAATACACCAACCACTCCAATTAGGAACGAACTGCCGTTGAACTTGAATTGTCCAATTTGGAACACCTATTGATTTCGGATCGACCCCAAAACTTGGGCAACATCATAATATGGTGGGAGGAGTCATTTGGGGAATTTTGAGTGAAATCCAACTGCTAGAAGTATGGAATACACCAACCACTCCAATTAGGAACGAACTGCCGTTGAACTTGAATTGTCCAATTTCTCACATCTATTGATTTCGGATCGAGCCCCAAACTTGGGCAACATCATAATATGATGGGAGGAGTCATTTGGTGAGTTTTGAGTGAAATCCATTCGCTAGAAGTATGGAATACACCAACCACTCGAATTAGGAACGAACTGCCGTTGAACTTGAATTGTCCAATTTCTCACACCTATTGATTTCGGATCGAGCCCAAAACTTGGGCAACATCATAATATGGTGGGAGGATTCATTTGGTGAGTTTTGAGTGAAATCCAATCGCTAGAAGTATGGAATACACCAACCACTTCAATTAGGAACGAACTGCCGTTGAACTTGAATTGTCCAATTTGGAACACCTATTGATTTCGGATCCAGCCCAAAACTTGGGCAACATCATAATATGGTGGGAGGAGTCATTTGGTTAGTTTTGAGTGAAATCCAATCGCTAGAAGTATGGAATACACCAACCACTCCAATTAGGAACGAACTGCCGTTGAAGTTGAATTGTCCAATTTGGAACAACTATTGATTTCGGATCGAGCCCAAAACTTGGGCAACATCATAATATGGTGGGAGGAGTCATTAGGTTAGTTTTGAGTGAAATCCAATCGCTAGAAGTATGGAATACACCATCCCGTCCAATTAGGAACGAACTGCCGTTGAACTTGAATTGTCCAATTTGGAACACCTATTGACTTCGGATCGAGCCCAAAACTTATGTAACATCATAATATGGTGGGAGGAGTCATTTGGTGAGTTTTGTGTGAAATCCAATCGCTAGAAGTATGGAATACACCATCCCCTCCAATTATGAATGAACTGCCGTTGAACTTGAATTGTCCAATTTCTCACACCTATTGATTTCGGATCGAGCCCCAAACTTAGGCAACCTCATAATATGGTGGGAGGAGTCATTTGGGGAGTTTTCAATGAAATCCAATCGCTAGAAGTATGGAATACACCATCCCCTCCAATTAGGAACGAACTGCCGTTGAACTCGAATTGTCCAATTTCTCACACCTATTGATTTCGGATCGAGCCCAAAACTTGGGCTACATCATAATATGGTGGGAGGAGTCATTTGGTGAGTTTTGAGTGAAATCCAATCGCTAGAAGTTTGGAATACACCAACCACTCCCATTAGGAACGAACTGCCGTTGAACTTGAATTGTCCAATTTCTCACACCTATTGATTTCGGATCGAGCCCCAAACTTGGGCAACCTCATAATATGGTGGGAGGAGTCATTTGGCGAGTTTTGAATGAAATCCAATCGCTAGAAGTATGGAATACACCAACCACTCCAATTAGGAACGAACTGCCGTTGAAGTTGAATTGTCCAATTTGGAACAACTATTGATTTCGGATCGAGCCCAAAACTTGGGCAACATCATAATATGGTGGGAGGAGTCATTGGGTTAGTTTTGAGTGAAATCCAATCGCTAGAAGTATGGAATACACCATCCCGTCCAATTAGGAACGAACTGCCGTTGAACTTGAATTGTCCAATTTGGAACACCTATTGACTTCGGATCGAGCCCAAAACTTATGTAACATCATAATATGGTGGGAGGAGTCATTTGGTGAGTTTTGTGTGAAATCCAATCGCTAGAAGTATGGAATACACCATCCCCTCCAATTATGAATGAACTGCCGTTGAACTTGAATTGTCCAATTTCTCACACCTATTGATTTCAGATCGAGCCCCAAACTTAGGCAACCTCGTAATATGGTGGGAGGAGTCATTTGGGGAGTTTTCAATGAAATCCAATCGCTAGAAGTATGGAATACACCATCCCCTCCAATTAGGAACGAACTGCCGTTGAAGTTGAATTGTCCAATTTGGAACAACTATTGATTTCGGATCGAGCGTGATGCATTTGGAGGTCGCGACTTCTCCCACTACTCCACACTTCCTATCTTTATGATTGAAGTTGCCTTCTCTTTCCCTTTATTATTGAGCTATAATAAATTGCTAAAACAAACACAGAAAACTTGAAATAGAATTAAAAGGATGAGGAAATAAAAACTAAAATGAAAAGGAAAATCAACACACATCCAATTTCATGCTTCAAAGTAACAAACACCAATGGGTTGTGTAAGCTGGGACTTAAACCCAGTTCTCTTGCTTGTTGGGCAATTGTCCTTTTCTGTTGGACTACAAACACAACTTGTCCATTAACGTCATTAACTTTAAAACAAGAAATTGTCTAGTTAAGCAAAAAATAAAATAAAGTAGGAAAGCCAAATAGAATCAAACAATGTTACCGATCCCCGGCAACGGCGCCAAAAACTTGTTGCTTCGATTCAGCTGCACCAAAATGGATTCAGCTGCATCCTCAACTTGTGATACTCGCAAGTGCACGAGCCGTTTGGTAGTATAGCATATGTAAGTGCGAGGTCGATCCCACGAGGATTGGTGATTGAATGATCCAATTCATTTCCCCTACATAAAACAGAAATGAAAAAGAAAATAAATAAAACAAGAAAAAAGGAAATAACTCAAGCAAATAAGTTCCCAAGTTCAATTAGATTAACGGATTGATTCTAGCTAAAGTATGATTAAGCCATGGTGTTTGGTCATAACCTTGTGTTCCTAATTCCCTAATTTGATCATTTGTTGTCTAACCTAAAATTAAGCATTAGGAACCCATTAAGCATAGAAGAACAATTTAAACAACCAAGCATGTATCTAATCCTTGTTGTCGAATGTCCATACATACTCTTCCTATTCATAGTTCAATTCGAATTAAAGCATGGTGTCTACTCTTAATTCAAACCAAGATAGCTAACATGCAAGCCTAAATGGTGATCAATCATTCAAACTAGCATATTAACTTATAAGCATAATGAATAAGAACAAAAACCATAATTGAAACTTGGAAACTAATTAAACTTGAATACTTAAGAAAGAATGTACATTACAAATAAAAGTAAAGTGGAACTAAGAAAACTTGAAGGAAAATTTAGTAAAATAATTTTGTTACAACAATTGACAACTTGAAAGGAAACTAAGAGAATTTGAGGGAGAGAAGGGAAGGGAGCTCTAGAGAAGTGTTTGAGAGCTCCCCCCTTGGGGTTTGTTTTGTAGCTTGAAGGCTTCTCTATTTATAGGGCTAAGAGGGAGGAACATTGTTGTTAATATTATGTTAACTCGCAATTGTACGGGGCAATTAGTAGTATAGCAAGACAAGTACGAGGTCGTACCCACGAAGACTGAGAAGTTAAAACTAGTTATGTACTTAGATTACCAAATTCAAGAAAGTAGGAGGTTATGTCTAAAACAGAATTTAAAACAAGAGTGGTTGTGATTGTTGAACAAAAGAAGCAAAATGAAATTGCAAACAAAAACAAGTAAACAAATGTAACAAAGAGTGGTTTTAAGAGTTGGAAAACAGATTTTGAGACTAGGGCATTCGAATCACCATAACAATTCAATTCTGGGTTATAAAGATTCAAGTAACAAGTCTAATTCAGATTCAAAGATTGATTCTAGCTAAAGTATGATTAGGCCATGGTGTTTGGTCCTAACCTTGTGTTCCTAATTCCCTAATTTGATCATTTGTTGTCTAACCTAAAATTAAGCATTAGGAACCCATTAAGCATAGAAGAACATTTTAAACAACCAAGTATGTATCTAATCCCTGTTGTCGAATGTCCATACATACTCTTCCTATTCATAGTTCAATTCGAATTAAAGCATGGTGTATACTCTTAATTCAAACCAAGATAGTTAACAAACAAGTTCTAATGGTGATCAATCATTCAAACAAGCATGTTAACTTATAAGCATAATGAATAAGAACATGAATCATGAATCAAACTTGAAACTCCAAACTTATAAACCCAGAATATTCATGTTAGGTTACATCGAAGCCCTAGTTATGGATTTAGCTACTCATAATGGAAAAGAGACTTGAACAGAAATGAGAAAACATAATGAATACAATAAGAGTAGAAAAACCCTTTTTCTGAAGTTCTTGTGGTGTCCAAGGCTTCTCCAAGTGCTTCTCCACTTCTAATGCTTCTCCAAGAGCTTCCCCACTTCTAGAAAGATGTATGAAGGATATGGAGGTGATTTGGGATGAGTTTGAGTGAGTGGTGATGGCTAAGGAAGATGAAATTCGTAGGGAAATGGAAGAGAGGTTTGCTGGAGTTGTTTTGGTGATTGTTGGAGTGTTTGGGATTTTGAGAGTGTTTGAGGATGGTTGGAGTGAATTGTGGGGGTTGTGAATCTCAGGATTTGTTGTGTCTTGAATGTGGAATGGATGTGGTATTTATAGGGAGAGGGGAGTGACAAATCTGAATTCAATATGGCTAATGCATACAACACTTGCATTATAAAAGATGAATTGGTTGATGCACTTCACTAATGCATACAACACTTGCATTATAAAATCTGAATTGGTTGATGCACTTCACCAATAGATCCCACCAGCAGCCCTAGCTCATCTTCATGTCACCATGACCAAGCTTCCAACCAGAAATGATAGCTCATACCTAGCTCACCATGACCAAGCATCCAACCAGCACATGCTGAGGTCAGCATAACCAGCAACTTCAAGGGCTTACAACTTGGGCTTCTCTTAATCAAATTAGGACTTTAAGCACTCGAAATTGAAGTTCAGAATGTCTTCTTTCCAGCCATATGTCATTTGGGCCAATCCAAGGTCGGAGGAGGAAGTTAAGGCCAAAACAAATTGCTAACTCATATTGCGCGCTGATAAAATCCATCCTGAGCATGGCTCTGTGTTTGCTAGGTAACAGACTCCATATTTATCCAATGGGGCTGAATTTGGGATATGTTATAGTACACACCCATTGCAACAACTTTCATGAAGAATGCTGCCTCATCCGAGCTGTGTAGGTTGCTGAAACAAAGCTTGCAATATGACCTACGGAACTGGACTGGCAGGGGGCTGTAGCCAAAATGAGTTTGTCTTTTAAGCTCTTCTTCCATTCATCCAAATTAGGCCTTAACATGCTTGAATTGCATGAATTATGCTCTCTTGCTCTATTAGCCTACAAAACACACAAAGGGAGGGAAATAACTTAGAATTATAGGAACTAAGCAAAAGAAGTAAGTAAATTGGGCATGTATATGTATGAAATTATGAGCTTAACACACCCCCAAACTTAGATTTTGCTAGTCCTCGAGCAAAACAAAAGAGAAACAAAGATAAAAACAAAACAAGAAGTTAACTAGACCACTTTCGTAGGTAACTCGATTGCATTGAGCGTATGCAACAAGCCTTTAAACCTCTAGGCATCCCTAGTAGGAGGAGTTGTGTCTCCTGAGGGTTTAACAGATACGATACCCACAAACGTTTTTCTAACTCTACAAAACAAAATGGTTAGAAAAACAACTTTGAAATCAACTAATGAAAATGAAAGAAAGTTTTAGTCATACCTCCAACACCATAGAGTTGCCAAGATAGGTCATCAATCAGTGTGTACAAGTGGAAGCTATAGCTCAAAGGCACACAGTTTCAAAGCAAGCATACTCAAACCTTGAATAGAGAACATGCTTCGACTCTAATTCTCACAGATAACACTCAATCACTCAGAACCTATGTTTTAATTCTCTCAAGAAAGCATAAGTGAGTGTATGAAATAGAAGCACAATTTTGGTTAGATCTCATGAAAGGAATTAAATACTAAGAATAGAGATACACACATACTTACCAGCACCCATGAATACATCCTCAAAGATCAGCTAGGTCTTTCACAATGTTGTAATGAAAGGCTAAGGTTTAGGGGAAATGGAAGAATTGGAAGGAAAAACAAATAACTTAAGAACATACCAAGGTTGCATGCTTCATTAATCTGCAAGGCATCATTGATTTAGATTGGCATGGCAGCAAACTTCATGGTATCTCCTGGCATAGACTTTATTTTTCACACTTAGATCAAATCGAAACACTTTCATCTTCGTTGATTTGATCTGCATCTTCATTAACTTCATTGCACAGATTCACATCATCTTTATTTAGGTACATGGCTGCAACTTCCTTGCTTCAAACTTTATCTTGGCACACCTTGGTATATTTCTAAGCTATAGGGTATGGCTACAATAGGTCAAGTATCTCAGATTGAGATACAAAGGTAGGGAAATGATGAGGGTGATAGAAGAAAAGGCTTTAAGTGTTTGGCTTCAAGAGGGTTGATGGAACAC
The DNA here is from genome assembly GCF_965620075.1 of Prunus avium. Lineage (NCBI taxonomy): Eukaryota > Viridiplantae > Streptophyta > Magnoliopsida > Rosales > Rosaceae > Prunus > Prunus avium. The sequence goes on from NC_142290.1 coordinate 15,113,182, forward strand.
ACATATAGGTAGGGTGAAAAGAAAGCACATAGAATGGTTATGCACACATAGCCTAGCATCACTTCAATGAGTTCATTCATGAATGAGAGCAAGCACATGATATCTGCAAAAGAGAATCATCCTTAGTATTCAATCAAAATGGAATAATGAGATCAATTAGAGTGAATTGAAGAAAATAAGTATGGATGAGAAATAGAACACTTTAAACCCTCTCAAGAAAGCAATTAGGCTCGATATAGCTCACTAGGGTAGTCTCCACTATTTTCCTTCAAGAATTTGAGCGTGGTACTTTAGCCACCAGAATTCTAAGAGCAAAAGCTTTGTGAAGTGCAAAATTCTGATATGAAAACCTCAAATAGCAGCTCCATAACATTGATTGTATGACATTCTTTAAAAAAAATAAAAATAAAAAATAAAAAAAATAAAAAAAATAAAAAATAAAATTGTGACAAGAGAACGAAAATTGAAAACACAAATGGATAAGAAAATTGAAATTGAAAACCTTCCCCCCAGACCTGAATTGAACATTGTCCTCAATGTGAAAGCATACAAAAGATGATTGAGAACAAACAAATGATAAAGGGAAAAGTTTAGAAGAAGGTTTAGGAAAAATAAAAAATAAAAAAAATGAATATATAAGCAACTCATGGATGACCAGTTAAGGGCCTCAGAAAACACAGCCAGGGGATCCGGGAAGGTTGGAGGGGTCACAATGGTCCCGCTTAAAACCCAAACTTCTTAGACACCGAAGGTGTCGCCTAAAGAACTCCTAGACACTGTATTGACGGAAGTGCTCACTGGAGTTACCATAAGTTAGCTCATATGAAAAATCTTTTTAAATTTTTAAATTTTTAAATTTTTTTTAAATTTTTATAAAAAAAAAAAAACAGAAATTTAAAATAATAACAAGTAAAGAGAAAGGATTGAAATGCTCCCCCTTGATGCGATTAGGTCGATTGCTACCAAGCACCTTCTTCTTGAACACATGGGTTGCCTCCCAAGAAGCGCCTTAGTTACTGTCTTGGCAAGACATTGTGCAATCAGCTAAGTTGATGGTACGAAGGGAAGTTGATCTACCACATGGCCAGTTTGGATGCCAGCTGAAACTCCCTCATAGAATGGCTTTAAACGTTGTCCATTTACTTTGAAAGTCGAGCCATCTTTAGGGTTTTGAATCTCCACAGCTCCATAGGGAGAAACATTGACCACGGTGAATGGGCCTTGCCATCTAGACTTCAATTTTCCTGGAAAGAGACGCAAACGTGAGTTAAACAAAAGAACTGACATACCTTTGGAGAACTCTTTCCGTTGAATGTTTCTGTCATGGTAACTCTTGGTTCGTTCTTTGTAAAGCTTTGCATTCTCATAAGACTCATGTCTAATTTCTTCCAATTCATTCAGCTGAAACTTTCTTGCATGGCCTGCCTTGTCTAGATCAAAATTTAACTTCTTGATGGCCCAAAAAGCATTGTGTTCAAGCTCCATTGGCAGGTGACAAGCTTTCCCAAACACAAGACGATAAGGGCTCATTCCAATAGGAGTCTTATATGCTGTCCTATAAGCCCATAATGCATCATTGAGCTTGGCTGCCCAATCTTTCCTTGTATTGTTCACCACCTTCTCCAGGATGTGCTTAATTTCTCTATTGCTTATTTCCACTTGACCAGAAGTTTGCGGATGATATGGTGTAGAGACTCGATGGGTGATGTTGTACTTCTTCATGAGTGCTTCGAATGGCTTGTTACAGAAGTGGCTGCCTCCATCACTAATGACAGCCCTTGGAGTACCAAACCTTGTGAAAATATTATCCTTCAAGAACTTCAGCACCACCTTATAATCATTGGTTTTGGTGGCTATGGCTTCCACCCATTTAGACACATAATCAACAGCAACAAGTATGTAAGTATAACCAAAGGAAGATGGGAATGGTCCCATGAAATCAATACCCCACACATCGAAGAGCTCCACAACAAGTATGTTATTCAATGGCATTTCATTCCTGCGACTTATGTTCCCCATCCTTTGGCACCTATCACACTTAACACAAAAATTAAATGCATCTTTAAATAGAGTGGGCCAAAAGAAACCAGATTGCAGAATTTTAAGTGCTGTTTTCTTAGCTCCAAAGTGACCTCCACAGGCCAATTCGTGGCTATGCCTAAGTATGCTTTCTTGCTCTTCTTCTGGAACACATCTTCTGATGAGTTGATCCGGGCAATGCTTGAATAAGAAAGGTTCATCCCATACATAATGTTTCACCATGGAAAAAAACTTCTTCTTATCCTGAGAAGTTAGATCATTTCTAAGAACACCACAAGCAAGATAATTAACAAAATCAGCATACCATGGCTCTTTGACTTGGGCAGCATATAGTTGTTCATCAGGGAAAGTCTCATTCAAGGGTAGCACAGCTCCTCCTTTTTCTTCAACCACAATTCTGCTCAAATGATCAGCTACCACATTCTCACATCCCTTCTTATCTCGAATCTCCAAATCGAATTCTTGCAGCAAGAGAATCCATCTAATCAAGCGTGGTTTGGCATCCTTCTTAGTGAGCAAGTATCTAAGGGCTGCATGGTCAGAATAAACAATTACTTTAGAACCAACAAGGTAAGAACGAAATTTTTCTAAAGCAAAAACCACAGCAAGCAACTCCTTCTCTGTTGTGGAGTAGTTGATTTGAGCATCATTCAAGGTCCGGCTAGCATAATGAATCACATGGGGCAGCTTGTTCTTCTTTTGACCTAAAACTGCACCAATAGCAAAGTCAGAGGCATCACACATTATTTCAAATGGTAAAGACCAATCCGGAGCTATGATAATAGGGGCTGAAGTTAGCTCCCTCTTCAAGGTAGAAAAAGCTTCCATGCAAGCTTCATTAAACTCAAAAACAGCATCCTTAGCAAGGAGATTACACAATGGCCTTGTAATGCTTGAGAAATTTTTGATGAACCTTCTATAGAATCCAGCATGACCTAGAAAGCTTCTAATTCCTTTAACAGAGGTAGGGGGTGGAAGATTTGAGATGAGGTCGATCTTGGCTTTATCCACTTCGATTCCCTTGCTTGAAATCACATGGCCTAGTACAATGCCTTGTCTCACCATGAAGTGACACTTCTCCCAATTCAAAATCAGATTTGTTTCCTGGCATCTTTTAAGCACTAGAGACAAGTGGTGAAGACAATTATCAAAAGAGGAACCAAAAACTGAAAAATCATCCATAAATACCTCAATGAATCGTTCCACCATATCTGAAAAGATTGACATCATGCATCTTTGGAAAGTTGCTGGGGCATTGCATAAACCGAATGGCATCCTTCTATAAGCAAACGTACCAAATGGGCATGTGAATGTGGTTTTCTCTTGGTCTTCCGGAGCAATGGGAATTTGATTATAACCTGAAAAACCATCAAGAAAACAATAGTAAGCATGGCCAGATAAACGTTCAAGCATTTGATCAATAAAAGGTAAGGGGAAATGATCTTTTCTAGTGGATGTGTTCAACTTCCTGTAATCAATGCAAACTCTCCAACCAGTGACAGTTCGTGTAGGAACTAGCTCATTCTTCTCATTCTTCACAACGGTGATTCCGGACTTCTTTGGAACAACTTGCACAGGGCTCACCCACTTAGAATCTGAAATTGGGTAGATGATTCCTACATCGAGTAGCTTTAAAACTTCAGCTCTAACCACCTCTTTCATGTTGGGATTTAGCCTCCTTTGGGCATCACGAGATGGTTTGCTGTCTTCTTCCATTAAAATCCGGTGCATGCACATGCTTGGACTAATTCCTTTGATGTCTGCTATGGTCCACCCAATGGCTGTTTTATGCTCTTTTAGAACTTTAATTAAGCTCTCTTCTTCATGTGAGGAGAGACCTGCAGCAATTATAACAGGGAGAGTTTCGTTAGCACCCAAATATGTATATTTAAGATTATTGGGAAGAGGTTTAAGTTCTAGCTTTGGTGGGATGACAATGGATGGCTCCAATTTCGTGGATGATGGTCCAAGAGGCTCGATTGGTGGCCTAAAGGATGGTGGGTATGGCGGAAACACTTCTAAGGCAGCCACCACTTCTTGGAACTCCGGTTCACAAAGATCTTCCTCTTCTTGTGTTAAGACAGCTTCTAGAGCATCATTAGACTTTCTCTGCAAAATTTTGGAAGAAACCTCATGATCCACAACATCAATTGAAAAGCAAGAATCAAGAGAGATAGAAGGTTGAGATAGAGCATTAAGCATTTTAAATTCAACAGTTTCACCCAAAACAGTCATGGAGAGAGTGCTATCTTTCACTTTGATGATTGTGTCTGCAGTGGCCATGAATGGCCTGCCTAGGAGAATGGGATCAACACGATCTCCATTTGGATTGTCTTCCATGTCCATCACTACAAAATCAGCAGGGAGAATTAGTGTATTAACTTGAACTAGAATATCTTCTACAATACCTTTTGGATATTTTATAGAATGATCAGCTAGTTCAAGTCGCATTGAAGTCTTCTTCATCCCTTCTAAGCCAAGCTCTTGATAAACTGAATATGGCAAAACATTGATGCTTGCTCCCAAGTCCAACATGGCTCTTCCAACCTTCTTGCCTCCAATGTTAATGGGAATGTCAAAGCTGCCAGGATCATCTAGTTTTGGTGGAAGCTTCCTTTGCAATACAGCACTTACATTCTGGTCGAGCTTTACTCCTTCATTTGGAGCGAAATTGAGCTTGTGAGTTTTCAAGTCCTTGATGAATTTTCCATATGCAGGAATCTGTTCAATAAGATCAAGCAAAGGCAAATTGATATTAACTTTACTCAAAATATCATAAATCTCTTTAAAAGCCTTATCTTGCTTTGCTTTCTTAAGACGGCCTGGAAATGGAATCTGTGGAACATATGGAGCGGGTGGCACGTATCTATCTTCTTGAAGATGTGGTGGCACAAATTTGTCATCCCTTTTATGCAATTGGAATTGATCGGATTTCTGAGAATCTGATTTGGCCTTAGGAGCAGATTGAGAAGTTTTGAGTTGTTCTCCTTCCGTGGTCATGGTCTCCTCCTCTTCATTTTCTACAATCACAACATCATTTGAAAGATTAGAATCATCTTTATTATCAATGATCTTACCTGATCTGAGCACATGAATGGCCTTGGCTTCTGGGTTCTTTGGATTGATCTCAGTTTGGCTTGGCCATTTCCCAGGCACTCTTTGAGTTATTTCAGCAGCTATTTGGCCTAATTGGACTTCCAATTTGGAGATGGCAGCTTGTGTAGTTTGCTGAAAATTGGATTGGTTGATTGCCATCTGCTTCACTATATCTTCCAATGATGATGATGATTGTTGTGGCCTTTGGAATGAAGGGGGATTTGCTTGATTCTGGGTATTTCTCCATGAAAAGTTTGGATGATTCCTCCAACCTGGATTATAACTTTGAGAGTATGGATCATTTCTTGGACCTTGGTTGTAGGAATTTACCAACTTAGCTTGCTCTTGCACAAATTCTGGATATCCAGCCCCAAGTGGACAAGCTGTGGTAGCATAGTCATGAGATTCACAAATGCTACACACTTCCTTCGGAGGGCTTCTTGAGTTTAATGCAAGAAGAGCATCTAGCTTTTGTTCCAGTTTTGAAATCTGCACACTAGAAGCATCATTAGAACCACTAATAACACGTTTACCTCTTGTATCCGTATGTTGGGTCTCCATTGCTATCTCCTCAAAGAGTTCGTACGTTTCTTCTGGAGTTTTGGTTTTAAAAGAACCACCTGCAAAATTGGTGACTATATTATGACTAGAAGGGGTTAGTCCTTTATAAAACATACGCATTTGAAGCTTCAATGGAATCCCATGATGAGGACATTGGTTGAGCAACCCATTGAATTTCTCCCATGCTTCACAAAACGATTCATCATCTTGCTGTGCAAATAACAAGATCTTGTCCCTAAGCATGTCGGTCTTTTGCGTGGAGAAGTATTTTTCCAGGAACTTCTTTTGAATGGCAGACCATGTAGTGAGTGAACCAGGCTTCAAAGAATTCAACCAATACTTCGCCTTATCCTTTAAAGTGTATGGAAACACTCTCATTCGAAGTTAATCTTCTGTCACAACTGTCAAGGGAAAAGAACTCACAACATTAAAAATATCCTTTATATGAGTCAATGGATCTTCATTAGGTAAACCATAAAAGGAAGGCAGCATATTAAGATGAGAAGATTTAAGCTCATAATTTCGAGCTACAGTGGGCAGCAAAATGCTTGAAGGAGATGCTGGAATTGTTGGGATATCAAGTTCTCCCATGAACTCAATGGCAGCCATCATTTCTTCTTCTTCTTGGTCTGAACTTGCTTCCGAATTTGAAAGTGAAGAACCGGGAAGTTCAGTGTGGAGAGCAAGACTTGTAAATGTAGCAAGAGCTTGCTCTTTTGCAGTTGACAACTCCCTTTCTAGACGATTCTGAATTTCAGAGGTCACTCGTCTGGGTTGCAATGATGGTCCTGCGTTCAAAGATCTAGAACGTTGGAACGAAGACCTCACTTGTTCAAGTAATGGATTTTTAGACATAAACTACCTGAAACAGAAAATTAGATTAATTAGAAACACTAAAAAGAATAGGGTAACCTTGGGCACATAACCAGGGAAGAACTTTCGTTCAGTCCCCGGCAACGGCGCCAAAATTTGTTGTTAATATTATGTTAACTCGCAATTGTACGGGGCAATTAGTAGTATAGCAAGACAAGTACGAGGTCGTACCCACGAAGACTGAGAAGTTAAAACTAGTTATGTACTTAGATTACCAAATTCAAGAAAGTAGGAGGTTATGTCTAAAACAGAATTTAAAACAAGAGTGGTTGTGATTGTTGAACAAAAGAAGCAAAATGAAATTGCAAACAAAAACAAGTAAACAAATGTAACAAAGAGTGGTTTTAAGAGTTGGAAAACAGATTTTGAGACTAGGGCATTCGAATCACCATAACAATTCAATTCTGGGTTATAAAGATTCAAGTAACAAGTCTAATTCAGATTCAAAGATTGATTCTAGCTAAAGTATGATTAGGCCATGGTGTTTGGTCCTAACCTTGTGTTCCTAATTCCCTAATTTGATCATTTGTTGTCTAACCTAAAATTAAGCATTAGGAACCCATTAAGCATAGAAGAACATTTTAAACAACCAAGTATGTATCTAATCCCTGTTGTCGAATGTCCATACATACTCTTCCTATTCATAGTTCAATTCGAATTAAAGCATGGTGTATACTCTTAATTCAAACCAAGATAGTTAACAAACAAGTTCTAATGGTGATCAATCATTCAAACAAGCATGTTAACTTATAAGCATAATGAATAAGAACATGAATCATGAATCAAACTTGAAACTCCAAACTTATAAACCCAGAATATTCATGTTAGGTTACATCGAAGCCCTAGTTATGGATTTAGCTACTCATAATGGAAAAGAGACTTGAACAGAAATGAGAAAACATAATGAATACAATAAGAGTAGAAAAACCCTTTTTCTGAAGTTCTTGTGGTGTCCAAGGCTTCTCCAAGTGCTTCTCCACTTCTAATGCTTCTCCAAGAGCTTCCCCACTTCTAGAAAGATGTATGAAGGATATGGAGGTGATTTGGGATGAGTTTGAGTGAGTGGTGATGGCTAAGGAAGATGAAATTCGTAGGGAAATGGAAGAGAGGTTTGCTGGAGTTGTTTTGGTGATTGTTGGAGTGTTTGGGATTTTGAGAGTGTTTGAGGATGGTTGGAGTGAATTGTGGGGGTTGTGAATCTCAGGATTTGTTGTGTCTTGAATGTGGAATGGATGTGGTATTTATAGGGAGAGGGGAGTGACAAATCTGAATTCAATATGGCTAATGCATACAACACTTGCATTATAAAAGATGAATTGGTTGATGCACTTCACTAATGCATACAACACTTGCATTATAAAATCTGAATTGGTTGATGCACTTCACCAATAGATCCCACCAGCAGCCCTAGCTCATCTTCATGTCACCATGACCAAGTTTCCAACCAGAAATGATAGCTCATACCTAGCTCACCATGACCAAGCATCCAACCAGCACATGCTGAGGTCAGCATAACCAGCAACTTCAAGGGCTTACAACTTGGGCTTCTCTTAATCAAATTAGGACTTTAAGCACTCGAAATTGAAGTTCAGAATGTCTTCTTTCCAGCCATATGTCATTTGGGCCAATCCAAGGTCGGAGGAGGAAGTTAAGGCCAAAACAAATTGCTAACTCATATTGCGCGCTGATAAAATCCATCCTGAGCATGGCTCTGTGTTTGCTAGGTAACAGACTCCATATTTATCCAATGGGGCTGAATTTTGGATATGTTATAGTACACACCCATTGCAACAACGTTCATGAAGAATGCTGCCTCATCCGAGCTGTGTAGGTTGCTGAAACAAAGCTTGCAATATGACCTACGGAACTGGACTGGCAGGGGGCTGTAGCCAAAATGAGTTTGTCTTTTAAGCTCTTCTTCCATTCATCCAAATTAGGCCTTAACATGCTTGAATTGCATGAATTATGCTCTCTTGCTCTATTGGCCTACAAAACACACAAAGGGAGGGAAATAACTTAGAATTATAGGAACTAAGCAAAAGAAGTAAGTAAATTGGGCATGTATATGTATGAAATTATGAGCTTAACAAACATCATGATGGATTCCCACACCATCCTTCATCTTTTGCTGCTGCACCTCAAGCATCTTCACATGGGTTCAAAGGTGATCAGTTGTGGCTGCCTTTGCTGCCAACCCATGTGGTTGCCTTTTGATTGCCAACCCATGTGGTTGCCTTTTGGTTGTTGAAAAACGAGTTTTCTGAACCAGACTTGGTGTAGGAAGGCCAGAGGTTTCCAAACGTATCCAATGGGGCTCAAATTTGGATATGTTATACTAGATACCCATTGGAACAACTTCTATGAAGAAAGTATTCCCATCGGAGCAGTAGAAGTGTGCGTTTTGGGCCTTGCAAGTTGGCTGCCGAACAGAGACTGGAATTGACTTCATTTCATTTCTTTGCTTTCTTTTTGCTTCACATGCATGCACATGCTTTCTCTTTCAATTAAAACCTGATCTCCAGCTCCAAAGTGATCTGCCAATTCAATTCCCATGTTCAAAGGCTGAAGCAAAATGCCTCTCATCATTCCTCATTCTTCTCTCTCTCCTTTCTCTTTGCTTCACATGCATGCACATGCTTTCTCTATAATAACTCCAGCATGTACCAACTTGCTCCTTTAGAATTTCATAGCTGGAATGTCTCCCCACTTCACTCATTATGTTGGATCCAAAGTCAGTTGCAGCATGGGTGAGGCACATGGCTTAAAGGAGGAGACAAGGCTCAAAGCTGGCACCTGCAAATCCTCCTGAGCATGGTTCAGTGTTGGACGAGCTAAGGACTCCACATATGTTCAATTGGGCTGAATTTTGGATATGTTATACTAGACACCCAATTGAACAACTTCTATGAAGAATATCTCCTCATCCGAGTTGTGCAGATTGCTGAAATGAGACCTTCAAGGTGACTTACGAAACTGGACTGACAAGGAGTGTGGCCCAACTTTGGTTTTGTCTTTAAGCTCTTGCTCTTTGCCAATCAGCCCTTAACATGCATGGATTGCATCAAATGTGATCTCTTGCTATCTTAACCAACAAAACACACAAACAGAGGTAAGTGACTCAAAATAAAGAGAAACTAAGCAAAATCAATAAGTAAAGAAGGCATGCAAGTGTATGAAATTATGGACTTATCAAAACAGAAAATGGATTAAAAGCACAAGTTTAACTCAATAACATAACCAAATCATAAGCTAGAAGGGTACAAAATGATATACAATTATGAACCGATCAAATACACCAACCACTCCAATTAGGAACGAACTGCCGTTGAACTTGAATTGTCCAATTTCTCACACCTATTGATTTCGGATCGAGCCCAAAACTTGGGCAACATCATAATATGGTGGGAGGAGTCATTTGGCGAGTTTTGAGTGAAATCCAATCGCTAGAAGTGTGGAATACACCAACCACTCCAATTAGGAACGAACTGCCGTTGAACTTGAATTGTCCAATTTCTCACACCTATTGATTTCGGATCGAGCCAAAAACTTGGGCAACATCATAATATGGTGGGAGGAGTCATTTGGCGAGTTTTGAGTGAAATCCAATCGCTAGAAGTGTGGAATACACCAACCACTCCAATTAGGAACGAACTGCCGTTGAACTTGAATTGTCCAATTTCTCACACCTATTGATTTCGGATCGAGCCCAAAACTTGGGCAACATCATAATATGGTGGGAGGAGTCATTTGGTGAGTTTTGAGTGAAATCCAATCGCTAGAAGTATGGAATACACCAACCACTCCAATTAGGAACGAACTGCCGTTGAACTTGAATTGTCCAATTTCTCACACCTATTGACTTCGGATCGAGCCCCAAACTCGGGCAACATCATAATATGGTGGGAGGAGTCATTTGGTGAGTTTTGAGTGAAATCCAATCGCTAGAAGTATGGAATACACCAACCACTCCAATTAGGAACGAACTGCCGTTGAACTTGAATTGTCCAATTTCTCACACCTATTGATTTCGGATCGAGCACAAAACTTGGGCAACATCATAATTTGGTGGGAGGAGTCATTTGGTGAGTTTTGAGTGAAATCCAATCGCTAGAAGTATGGAATACACCAACCACTCCAATTAGGAACGAACTGCCGTTGAACTTGAATTGTCCAATTTGGAACACGTATTGATTTCGGAACGAGCACAAAACTTGGGCAACATCATAATTTGGTGGGAGGAGTCATTTGGTGAGTTTTGAGTGAAATCCAATCGCTAGAAGTATGGAATACACCAACCACTCCAATTAGGAACGAACTGCCGTTGAACTTGAATTGTCCAATTTCTCACACCTATTGATTTCGGATCGAGCCCAAAACTTGGGCAACATCATAATTTGGTGGGAGGAGTCATTTGGTGAGTTTTGAGTGAAATCCAATCGCTAGAAGTATGGAATACACCAACCACTCCAATTAGGAACGAACTGCCGTTGAACTTGAATTGTCCAATTTCTCACAACTATTGATTTCGGATCGAGCCCAAAACTTGGGCAACATCATAATTTGGTGGGAGGAGTCATGTGGGGAGTTTTGAGTGAAATCCAATCGCTAGATGTATGGAATACACTAACCACTCCAGATAGGAACGAACTACCGTTGAACTTGAATTGTCCAATTTCTCACACCTATTGACTTCGGATCGAGCCCAAAACTTGGGCAACATCATAATATGGTGGGAGGAGTCATTTGGTTAGTTTTGAGTGAAATCCAATCGCTAGAAGTGTGGAATACACCAACTACTCCAATTCGGAACGAACTGTCGTTGAACTTGAATTGTCCAATTTCTCACACCTATTAATTTCGGATCGAGCCCAAAACTTGGGCAACATCATAATATGGTGGGAGGAGTCATTCGGTGAGTTTTGAGTGAAATCCAATCGCTAGAAGCATGGAATACACAAACCACTCCAATTAGGAACGAACTGCCGTTGAACTTGAATTGTCCAATTTGGAACACCTATTGATTTCGGATCGAGCCCAAAACTTGGGTAACATCATAATATGGTGGGAGGAGTCATTTCGTGAGTTTTGAGTGAAATCCAATCGCTAGAAGTATGGAATACACCAACCACTCTAACTAGGAACGAACTGCCGTTGAACTTGAATTGTCCAATTTGGAACACCTATTGATTTCGGATCGAGCCCAAAACTTGGGCAACTTGAAAATATGGTGGGAGGAGTCATTTGGTGAGTTTTGAGTGAAATCCAATCGCTCGAAGTATGGAATACACCAACCACTCCAATTAGGAACGAACTGCCGTTGAACTTGAATAGTCCAATTTCTCAGACCTATTGATTTCGGATCGAGCCCAAAACTTGGGCCACAACATAATATGGTGGGAGGAGTCATTTGGTGAGTTTTGAGTGAAATCCAATCGCTAGAAGTATGGAATACACCAACCACTCCCATTAGGAACAATCTGCCGTTGAACTTGAATTGTCCAATTTGGAATACCTATTAATTTCGGATCGAGCCCAAAACTTGGGCAACATCATATTATGGTGGGAGGAGTCATTTGGTGAGTTTTTAGTGAAATCCAATTGCTAGAAGTATGGAATACACTAACCACTCCAATTAGGAACGAACTGTCGTTGAACTCGAATTGTCCAATTTCTCACACCTATTGATTTTGGATCAAGCCCCAAACTTGGGCAACATCATAATACGGTGGGAGGATTCATTTGGTGAGTTTTGAGTGAAATCCAATCGCTAGAAGTATGGAATACACCAACCACTCCAATTTGGAACGAACTGCCGTTGAACTTGAATTGTCCAATTTGGAACACCTATTGATTTCGGATCGATCCCAAAACTTGGGCAACATCATAATATGGTGGTAGGAGTCATTTGGTTAGTTTTGAGTGGAATCCAATCGCTAGAAGTATGGAATACACCAACCACTCCCATTAGGAACGAACTGCCGTTGAACTTGAATTGTCCAATTTGGAACACCTATTGATTTCGGATCGAACCCCAAACTTGTGCAACACCATAATATGGTGGGAGGAGTCATTTGGAGACTTTTGAGTGAAATCCAATCGGTAGAAGTATGGAATACACCAACCACTCCAATTAGGAACGAACTGCCGTTGAACTTAAATTGTCCAATTTGGAACACCTATTGTTTTCGTATCGATCCCAAAACTTGGGCAACATCATAATATGGTGGGAGGAGTCATTTGGTGAGTTTTGAGTGAAATCCAATCGCTAGAAGTGTGGAATACACCAACCACTCCAATTAGGAACGAACTGCCGTTGAACTTGAATTGTCCAATTTCTCACTCCTATTGATTTCGGATCGAGCCCCAAACTTGGGCAACATCATAATATGGTGGGAGGAGTCAGTTGGTGGGTTTTGAGTGAAATCCAATCGCTAGAAGTGTGGAATACAACAACTACTCCGATTAGGAACGAACTGTCGCTGAAATTGAATTGACCAATTACTCACACCTATTGATTTCGGATCGAGCCCAAAACTCGGGCAACATCATAATATGGTGGGATGAGTCATTTGGTGAATTTTGAGTGAAATCCAATCGCTAGAAGTATGGAATACACTAACCACTCCAATTAGGAACGAACTGCCGTTGAACTTGAATTGTCCAATTTCTCACACCTATTGTTTCCGGATCAAACCCAAAACTTGGACAACATCATAATATGGTGGGAGGAGTCATTTAGTGAGTTTTGAGTGAAATCCAATCGCCAGAAGTATGGAATACACCAACCACTCCCATTAGGAACGAACTGTCGTTGAACTTGAATTGTCCAATTTCTCACACCTATTGTTTTCGGCCCGAGCCCCAAACTTGGGGCAACATCATAATATGGTGGGAGGAGTCATTTGGTGTGTTTTGAGTGAAATCCAATCACTAGAAGTATGGAATACAACAACTACTACGATTTGGAACGAACTGTCGTTGAAATTGAATTGACCAATTTCTCACACCTTTTGATTTCGGATGGAGCCCAAAACTTGGGCAACATCATAATATGGTGGGAGGAGTCATTTGGTGAGTTTTGAGTGAAATCCAATCGCTAGAAGTATGGAATACACCAACCACTCCAATTAGGAACGAACTGCCGTTGAACTTGAATTGTCCAATTTCTCACACCTATTGATTTAGGACCGGGCCCCAAACTTGGGGCAACATCATAATATGGTGGCAGGAGTCATTTGGTGAGTTTTGAGTGAAATCCAATCGCTAGAAGTATGGAATACACCAACCACTCCAATTAGGAACGAACTGCCGTGGAACTTGAATTGTCCAATTTGGAACACCTATTGATTTCGGATCGAACCCAACACTTGGGCAACATCATAATATGGTGGGAGTAATCATTTGGTGAGTTTTGAGTGAAATCCAATCGCTAGAAGTATGGAATACACCAACCAATCCTATTAGGAACGAACTGCCGTTGAACTTGAATTGTCCAATTTCTCACTCCTATTGATTTCGGATCGTGCCCCAAACTTGGGCAACATCATAATATGGTGGGAGGTGTCATTTGGTGAGTTTTGAGAGAAATCCAATCGCTAGAAGTATGGAATACACCAACCACTCCAATTAGGAACGAACTGCCGTTGAACTTAAATTGTCCAATTTGGAACACCTATTGTTTTCGTATCGATCCCAAAGCTTGGGCAACATCATAATATGGTGGGAGGAGTCATTTGGTGAGTTTTGAGTGAAATCCAATCGCTAGAAGTGTGGAATACGCCAACCACTCCAATTAGGAACGAACTGCCGTTGAACTTGAATTGTCCAATTTCTCACTCCTATTGATTTCGGATCGAGCCCCAAACTTGGGCAACATCATAATATGGTGGGAGGAGTCAGTTGGTGGGTTTTGAGTGAAATCCAATCGCAAGAAGTATGGAATACACCAACCACTCCAATTAGGAACGAACTGCCGTTGAACTTGAATTGTCCAATTTCTCACACCTATTGATTTCGGCTCGAGCCCAAAACTTTTGCAACGTCATAATGTGCTTGGAGGAGTCATTTCGTGATTTTTGAGTGAAATCCAATCGCTAGAAGTAGGGAATACACCAACCACTCCAATTAGGAACGAACTGCCGTTGAACTTGAATTGTCCAATTTCTCACACCTATTGATTTCGGATCGAGCCCAAAACTTTTGCAACGTCATAATATGGTGGGAGGAGTCATTTCGTGAGTTTTGAGTGAAATCCAATCGCTAGAAGTATGGAATACACCAACCACTCCCATTAGGAACGAACTGTCGTTGAACTTGAATTGTCCAATTTCTCACACCTATTGATTTCGGATCGGACCCCAAACTTGTGCAACATCATAATATTGTGGGAGGAGTCATTTGGTGAGTTTTGTGTGAAATCCAATCGCTAGAACTATGGAATACACCAACCACTCCCATTAGGAACGAACTGCCGTTGAACTTGAATTGTCTAATTTCTCACACCTATTGATTTCGGACCGAGCCCCAAACTTGGGGTAACATCATAATATGGTTGGAGGAGTCATTTGGTGTGTTTTGAGTGAAATCCAATCACTAGAAGTATGGAATACAACAACTACTACGATTTGGAACGAACTGTCGTTGAAATTGAATTGACCAATTTCTCACACCTATTGATTTCGGATCGAGCCCAAAACTTGGGCAACATCATAATATGGTGGGAGGAGTCATTTGGTGAGTTTTGAGTGAAATCCAATCGCTAGAAGTATGGAATACACCAACCACTCCAATTAGGAACGAACTGCCGTTGAACTTGAATTGTCCAATTTCTCACACCTATTGATTTCGGATCGAGCACCAAACTTGGGCAACATTATAATATGGTGGGAGGAGTTATTTGGTGAGTTTTGAGTGAAATCCAATGGCTAGAAGTATGGAATACACCAACCACTCCCATTAGGAACGAACTGTTGTTGAACTTGAATTGTCCAATTTGGAACACCTATTGATTTCGGATCGAGCCCCAAACTTGGGCAACATTATAATATATTGGGAGGAGTCATTTGGTGAGTTTTGAGTGAAATCCAATCGCTAGAAGTACGGAATACACCAACCACTCCCATTAGGAACGAACTGCCGTTGAATTTGAATTGTCCAATTTCTCACACCTATTGATTTCGGATCAAACCCAAAACTTGGCAAAATCATAATATGGTGGGAGGAGTCATTCGGTGAGTTTTGACTGAGATCCAATCGCTAGAAGTATGGAATACACCAACCACTCCCATTAGGAACAAACTGCCGTTGAACTTGAATTGTCCAATTTCTCACACCTATTGATTTCGGATCGAACCCCAAACTTGTGCAACATCATAATATGGTGGGAGGAGTCATTTGGTGAGTTTTGAGTGAAATCCAATCGCTAGAAGTATGTGATCGGTTCATAATTGTATATCATTTTGTACCATTCTAGCTTATGAATTGGTTATGTTTTTTAGTTAAACTTGTGCTTTTAATCTTTCTTGTGTTTATCTTTCAGTTCATTGAGTTTTAGGTAACAATGATGGCTTTGGATAGGAAATGATGCAATCCATGCATGATAGGGCCTGATTTGGGTGAATGGAAGAAGATCTTAAAGACAAACTAATTTTGGCTACAGCCCATTTCCAGCCCAGTTTTGTAGGTCAACTTCTTGGCCATGGATCAGCATTCTCTGGGGCTCGGATGAGGTGAAGATCTTCATGAAACGTGTTCCAATGGGTGTCTACTACAACATATCTAAATTTCATCCCAATTGAACATATCTGGAGTCCTCAGCCCATCCAACACTGAACCCTGCTCAGGAGGATTTGCAGCTGCCAGCTTTGTCATGTGCCTCCATGTGCCTCCTTTTAGCCATGTGCCTCACCCCAGCTATAACTGACTTTGCACCCAGCATAATGAGTGAAGTGGGGAGGCATTCCAGCTATGAAATTCTAAAGGAGCAAGTTGGTACATGCTGGAGCTATTATTGAGAAAGCATGTGCATGCATGGGAAGCAAAGAGAAAGGAGAGAGGGAAGAATGAGGAATGATGAGAGGCGTTTTGCTTCAGCCTTTGAACATGGGAATTGAATTGGCAGATCACTTTGGAGCTGGAAATCAGGTTTTAATTGAAAGAGGAAGCATGTGCATGCATGTGAATCAAAAAGGAAAGAAAAGATGAAATGAAGTCAATTCCAGTCTCTGTTCGGCTGCCAACTTGCAAGGGACAATTCCGATGGAAATACTTTCTTCATAGAAGTTGTTCCAATGGGTGTCTAGTATAACATATCCAAATTTGAGCCTCATTGGATACGTTTTGAAACCTCTGGCCATCCTACACCAAGACTGGTTCAGAAAACTCGTTTTTCAGCAACCAAAAGGCAACCACATGGGTTGGCAGCAAAGGGCAGCCACATCTGACCACCTTTGAACCCATGTGATGAAAGCTTGAGGTGCAGCAAAAGATGAAGGATGGTGTGGGAATTCATCATGTTGTTCCTCCCTCTTAGCCCTATAAATAGAGAAGCCTTCAAGCTTCAAAACACACCCCAAGGGGGGGAGCTCTCAAACACTTCTCTAGAGCTCCCTTCCCTTCTCTCCCTCAAATTCTCTTAGTTTCCTTTCAAGTTGTCAATTGTTGTAACAAAATGAGTTTACTAAATTTTCCTTCAAGTTTTCTTAGTTCCACTTTACTTTTATTTGTAATGTACATTCTTTCTTAAGTATTCAAGTTTAATTAGTTTCCAAGTTTCAATTATGATTTTTGTTCTTATTCATTATGCTTATAAGTTAATATGCTAGTTTGAATGATTGATCACCATTTAGGCTTGCATGTTAGCTATCTTGGTTTGAATTAAGAGTAGACACCATGCTTTAATTCGAATTGAACTATGAATAGGAAGAGTATGTATGGACATTCGACAACAGGGATTAGATACATGCTTGGTTGTTTAAATTGTTCTTCTATACTTAATGGGTTCCTAATGCTTAGTTTTAGGTTAGACAACAAATGATCAAATTAGGGAATTAGGAACACAAGGTTATGACCAAACACCATGGCTTAATCATACTTTAGCTAGAATCAATCCGTTAATCTAATTGAACTTGGGAACTTATTTGCTTGAGTTATTTCTTTTTTTTCTTGTTTTATTTATTTTCTTTTTCAATTCTATTTTGTGTAGGGGAAACAAATTGGATCATTCAATCACCAATCCTCGAGGGATCGACCTCGCACTTACATATGCTATACTACCGAACGGCTCGTGCACTTGCGAGTATCACAAGTTGAGGATGCAGCTGAATCCATTTTGGTGCAGCTGAATCGACGCAACAGTATGGAATACACCAACCACTCCAATTAGGAACGAACTGCCGTTGAACTTGAATTGTCCAATTTGGAACACCTATTGATTTCGGATCGAGCCAAAAACTTGGACAACATCATAATATGATGGGAGGAGTCATTTGGTGTGTTTTGAGTGAAATCCAATCGCTAGAATAATGGAATAAACCAACCATAACAATTAGGAACGAACTGCCGTTGAACTTGGATTGTCCAATTTCTTACACCTATTGATTTCGGATCGAGCCCAAAATCGGGCAACATTATAATATGGTGGGAGGAGATATTTGGTGTGTTTTGAGTGAAATCCAATCGCTAGAACTATGAATTACCCCAAACCCTCCAATTTGGAACGAACTTCCTTTGAACTTGAATTGTCCAATTTCTTACAACTATTGATTTCGGATCGAGCCCAAAACTTGGGCAACATCATAATATGGTGGGAGGAGTCATTTAGTGAGTTTTGAGTGAAATCCAATCGCTAGACGTATGCAATACACCAACCACTCCAATTAGGAATGAACTGTCGTTGAAATTGAATTGACCAATTTCTCACACCTATTGATTTCGGATCGGTCCCAAAACATGGGCAACATCATAATATGGTGGGAGGAGTCATTTGGTGAGTTTTGAGTGAAATCCAATCGCTAGAAGTATGGAATACACCAACCACTCCAATTAGGAACGAACTTACGTTGAACTTGAATTGTACAATTTGGAACACCTATTCATTTCGGATCGAGCCCCAAACTTGGGCAACATCATAATATGGTGGGAAGAGTCATTTGGTGAGTTTTGAGTGAAATCCAATCTTTAGAAATATGGAATACACCAATCACTCCAGTTAGGAAGGAACTGCCGTTGAACTTGAATTGTCCATTTTGGAACACCAATTGATTTCGGATCGAGCCCAAAACATGGGCAAGATCATCATATGGTGGGAGGAGTCATTTCCTGAGTTTTGAGTGAAATCCAATCTTTAGAAGTATGGAATATAGCAACCACTCGAATTAGGAACGAATTGTCGTTGAACTTGAATTGTCCAATTTCTCACACCTATTGATTTCGGATCGAGCCCCAAACTTGGGCAACATCATAATATGGTGGGAAGAGTCATTTGGCGTATTTTGAGTGAAATCCAATCGCTAGAAGTTTGGAATACACCAACCACTCCAATTTGGAACGAGCTGCCGTTGAACTTGGATTGTCCAATTTGGAACACCTACTGAATTCGGATCGAGCCCAAAACTTGGGCAACAACACAATATGGTGGGAGGTGTCGTTTGGTGAGTTTTGAGTGATATCCAATGGCTAGAAGTATGGAATACACCAACCACTCCAGTTAGGAACGAACTGCCGTTGAACTTGAATTGTCCAATTTTGGAACACCTATTGATTTCGGATCGAGCCCAAAACTTGGGCAACATCATAATATGATGGGAGGAGTCATTTGGTGAGTTTTGAGTGAAATCCAATCGCTAGAACGACGGAATACACCAACCACTCCAATTAGGAACGAACTGTCGTTGAAATTGAATTGACCAATTTCTCACACCTATTGATTTCGAATCGAGCCCAAAACTTGGGCAACATCATAATATGGTGGGAGGAGTCATTTGGTGAGTTTTGAGTGATATCCAATCGCTAGAAGTATGGAATACACCAACCACTCCAATTAGGAACGAACTGTCGTTGAAATTGAATTGAACAATTTCTCACACCTATTGATTTCGAATCGAGCCCAAAACTTGGGCAACATCATAATATGGTGGGGGGAGTCATTTGGTGAGTTTGGAGTGAAATCCAATCGCTAGAAGTATGGAATACACCAACCACTCCACTTAGGAACGAACTGCCGTTGAACTTGAATTGTCCAATTTGGAACACCTATTGATTTCGGATCGATCCCAAAACTTGGGCAACATAATAATACGGTGGGAGGAGTCATTTGGTGAGTTTTGAGGGAAATCCAATTGCTAGAAGTATGCAATACCCCAACCACTCCAATTAGGAACGAACTGCCGTTGAACTTGAATTGTCCAATTTGGAACACCTATTGATTTCGGATCGAGCCCAAAACTTGGGCAACATCATGTTATGGTGGGAGGAGTCATTTGGTGAGTTTTGAGTGAAATCCAATCGCTAGAAGTATGGAATACACGAACCACTCCAGTTAGGAACGAACTGTCGTTATACTTGAATTTTCCAATTTGGAACACCTATCGATTTCGGATCGAGCCCAAAACTTGGGCAACATCATAATATGGTGGGAGGAGTCATTCGGTGAGTTTTGAGTGAAATCCAATCTCTAGAAGTATGCAATACACAAACCACTCCAATTAGGTACGAACTGCCGTTGAACCTGAATTGTCCAATTTCTCACACCTATTGATTTCGGATCGAGCCCAAAACTTGGGCAACATCATAATATGGTGGGAGGAGTCCTTTGGTGAGTTTTGAGTGAAATCCAATCGCTAGAAGTATGGAATAAACCAACCACTCCAATTAGGCATGAACTGCCGTTGAACTTGAATTGTCCAATTTCTCACACCTATTGATTTCGGATCGAGCCCCAAACTTGGGCAACGTCATAATATGGTGGGAGGAGTCATTTGGTGAGTTTTGAGTGAAATCCAATCGCTAGAAGTATGGAATACACCAACCACTCCAATTAGGAACGAACTGCCGTTGAACTTGGATTGTCCATTTTGGAACACCTATTGATTTCGGATCGAGCCCAAAACTTGGGCAATATCATAATATGGTGGGAGGAGTCATTTAGTGAGTTTTGAGTGAAATCCAATCGCTAGAAGTATGGAATACACCAACCACTCCAATTAGGAACGAACTGCCGTTGAACTTGAATTGTCCAATTTGGAAGACCTATTGATTTCGGATCGAGCCCAAAACTTGGGCAACACCATAATATGGTGGGGGGAGTCATTTGGTTAGTTTTGAGTGAAATCCAATCGCTTGAAGTGAAGAATACACCAACCACTCCAATTAGGAACGAACTGCCGTTGAACTTGAATTGTCCAATTTGGAACACCTATTGATTTCGGATCGATCCCAAAACTTGGGCAACATAATAATACGGTGGGAGGAGTCATTTGGTGAGTTTTGAGGGAAATCCAATTGCTAGAAATATGCAATACCCCAACCACTCCAATTAGGAACGAACTGCCGTTGAACTTGAATTGTCCAATTTGGAACACCTACTGATTTCGGATCGAGCCCAAAACTTGGGCAACATCATGTTATGGTGGGAGGAGTCATTTGGTGAGTTTTGAGTGAAATCCAATCGCTAGAAGTATGGAATACACGAACCACTCCAGTTAGGAACGAACTGTCGTTATACTTGAATTTTCCAATTTGGAACACCTATCGATTTCGGATCGAGCCCAAAACTTGAGCAACATCATAATATGGTGGGAGGAGTCATTTGGTGAGTTTTGAGTGAAATCCAATCGCTAGAAGTATGCAATACACAAACCACTCCAATTAGGTACGAACTGCCGTTGAACCTGAATTGTCCAATTTCTCACACCCATTGATTTCGGATCGAGCCCCAAACTTAGGCAACATCATAATATGGTGGGAGGAGTCATTTGGTGAGTTTTGAGTGAAATCCAATCGCAAAAAGTATGGAATACACCAACCACTCCAATTAGGAACGAACTGCCGTTGAACTTGAATTGTCCAATTTCTCACACCTATTGATTTCGGCTCGAGCCCAAAACTTTTGCAACGTCATAATGTGGTGGGAGGAGTCATTTCGTGATTTTTGAGTGAAATCCAATCGCTAGAAGTATGGAATACACCAACCACTCCAATTAGGAACGAACTGCCGTTGAACTTGAATTGTCCAATTTCTCACACCTATTGATTTCGGATCGATCCCAAAACTTTTGCAACGTCATAATATGGTGGGAGGAGTCATTTCGTGAGTTTTGAGTAAAATCCAATCTCTAGAAGTATGGAATACACCAACCACTCCAATTTGGAACAAACTGCCGTTATACTTGAATTTTCCAATTTCTCACACCAATTGATTTCGAATCGAGCCCAAAACTTGGGCAACATCATAATATGGTGGGAGGAGTCCTTTGGTGAGTTTTGACTGAAATCCAATCGCTAGAAGTATGGAATAAACCAACCACTCCAATTAGCACGAACTGCCGTTGAACTTGAATTGTCCGATTTCTCACACCTATTGATTTCGGATCGAGCCCCAAACTTGGGCAACATCATAATATGGTGGGAGGAGTCATTTGGTGAGTTTTGAGTGAAATCCAATCGCTAGAAGTATGGAATACACCAACCACTCCAATTAGGAACGAACTGCCGTTGAACTTGGATTGTCCATTTTGGAACACCTATTGATTTCGGATCGAGCCCAAAACTTGGGCAATATCATAATATGGTGGGAGGAGTCATTTGGTGAGTTTTGAGTGAAATCCAATCGCTAGAAGTATGGAATACACCAACCACTCCAATTAGGAACGAACTGCCGTTGAACTTGAATTGTCCAATTTGGAAGACCTATTCATTTCGGATCGAGCCCAAAACTTGGGCAACATCATAATATGGTGGGGGGAGTCATTTGGTGAGTTTTGAGTGAAATCCAATCGCTAGAAGTGTGGAATACACCAACCACTCCAATTAGGAACGAACTGCTGTTGAACTTGAATTGTCCAATTTGGAACACCTATTGATTTCGGATCGAGCCCAAAACTTGGGCAATATCATAATATGGTGGGAGGAGTCATTTGGTGAGTTTTGAGTGAAATCCAATCGCTAGAAGTGTGGAATACACCAACCACTCCAATTAGGCACGAACTGCCGTTGAACTTGAATTGTCCAATTTCTCACACCTATTGATTTCGGCTCGAGCCCAAAACTTTTGCAACGTCATAATATGGTGGGAGGAGTCATTTCGTGAGTTTTGAGTGAAATCCAATAGCTAGAAGTATGGAATACACCAACCACTCCAATTAGGCACGAACTGCCGTTGAACTTGAATTGTCCAATTTCTCGGATCGAGCCCCAAACTTGGGCAACATCATAATATGGTGGGAGGAGTCATTTGGTGAGTTTTGAGTGAAATCCAATCGCTAGAAGTATGGAATACACCAACCACTCCAATTAGGAACGAACTGCCGTTGAACTTGGATTGTCCATTTTGGAACACCTATTGATTTCGGATCGAGCCCAAAACTTGGGCAATATCATAATATGGTGGGAGGAGTCATTTGGTGAGTTTTGAGTGAAATCCAATCGCTAGAAGTATGGAATACACCAACCACTGCCATTAGGAACGAACTGCCGTTGAACTTGAATTGTCCAATTTCTCACACCTATTGATTTTGGATCGAGCCCAAAACTTTTGCAACGTCATAATATGGTGGGAGGAGTCATTTCGTGAGTTTTGAGTGAAATCCAATCGCTGGACGTATGGAATACACCAACCACTCCAATTAGGAATGAAGTGCCGTTGAACTTGAATTGTCCAATTTATCACACCTATTGATTTCGGATCAAGCCCAAAACTTGGGCAACATCTTAATATGGTGGGAGGAGTCAATTGGTGAGTTTTGAGTGAAATCCAATCGCTAGAAGTGTGGAATACACCAACCACTCCAGTTAGGAACGAACTGCCGTTGAACTTGAATTGTCCAATTTGGAACACCTATTGATTTCGAATCGAGCCCAAAACTTGGGCAACGTCATAATATGGCGGGAGGAGTCATTTGGTGTGTTTTGACTGAAATCCAATCGCTCGAAGTATGGAATACACCAACCACTCCAATTAGGAACGAACTTCCGTTGAACTTGAATTGTCCAATTTCTCACATCTATTGATTTCGGCTCGAGCCCAAAACTTTTGCAACGTCATAATGTGGTGGGAGGAGTCATTTGGTGAGTTTTGAGTGAAATCCAATCGCTAGAAGTATGGAATACACCAACCACTCCAATTAGGAACGAACTGCCGTTGAACTTGAATTGTCCAATTTCTCACACCTATTGATTTCGGCTCGAGCCCAAAACTTTTGCAACGTCATAATATGGTGCGAGGAGTCAATTGGTTAGTTTTGAGTGAAATCCAATCGCTAGAAGTATGGAATACACCAACCAATCCAATTAGGAACGAACTGCCGTTGAACTTGAATTGTCCAATTTGGAACACCTATTGATTTCGAATCGAGCCCATAACTTGGGCAACATCATAATATGGTGGGAGGAGTCATTTGGTGAGTATTGAGTGAAATCCAATCGCTAGAAGTGTGGAATATATCAACCACTCCAGTTAGGAACGAACTGTCGTTGAACTTGAATTGTTCAATTTGGAACACCTATTGATTTCGGATCGAGCCCAAAACTTGGGCAACATCATAATACGGTGGGAGGAGTCATTCGGTGACTTTTGAGTGAAATCAAATCACTAGAAGTATGGAATACACCAACCACTCCAGTTAGGAACGAACTGTCGTTCGACCTGAATTGTCCAATTTATCACACCTATTGATTTCGGATCGAGCACAAAACTTGGGCAACATCATAATATGGTGGGAGGAGTCCTTTGGTGAGTTTTGAGTGAAATCCAATCGCTAGAAGTATGGAATACACCAACCACTCCAATTAGGCAAGAACTGCCGTTGAACTTGAATTGTCCAATTTCTCACACCTATTGATTTCGGATCGTGCCCCAAACTTGGGCAACATCATAATATGGTGGGAGGAGTCATTTGGTCAGTTTTGAGTGAAATCCAATCGCTAGAAGAATGGAATACACCAACCACTCCAATTAGGAACGAACTGCCGTTGAACTTGAATTGTCCAATTTGGAACACCTATTGATTTCGGATCAAGCCCAAAAGTTGGGTAACATCATAATATGGTGGGAGGAGTCATTTGGTGAGTTTTGAGTGAAATCCAATCGTTAGAAGTATGGAATACACCAACCACTCCAATTAGGTACGAACTGCCGTTGAACTTGAATTGTCCAATTTGGAACACCTATTGATTTCGGATCGGGCCCAAAACTTGGGCAACATCGTAACATGGTGCGATGACTCATTTGGTGAGTTTTGAGTGAAATCCAATCGCTAGAAGTATGGAATACAGCAACCACTCCAATTTGGAACGAACTGCCGTTGAACTTGAATTGACCAATTTCTCACACCTATTGATTTCGGATCGAGCCCAAAACTTGGGCAACATCATAATATGGTGGGAGGAGTCATTTGGTTAGTTTTGAGTGAAATCCAATCACTAGAAGTATGGAATACACCATCCACTCCAATTAGGAACGAAATGCCGTTGAAATTGAATTGACCAATTTCTCACACCTATTAAATTCGGATCGAGCTCAAAACATGGGCAGCATCATAATATGGTGGGAGCAGTCATTTGGTTAGTTTTGAGTGAAATCCAATCCCTAGAAGTATGGAATACACCGACCACTCCAATTAGGAACTAACTTCCGTTGAACTTGAATTGTCCAATTTCGAACACCTATTGATTTCGGATCGAGCCCAAAACTTGGGCAACATCATAATATGGTGGGAGGAGTCCTTTGGTGAGTTTTGAGTGAAATCCAATCGCTAGAAGTATGGAATACACCAACCACTCCAACTAGGAACGAACTGCCGTTGAACTTGAATTGTCCAATTTATCACACCTATTGATTTCGGATCGAGCCCATAACTTGGGCAACATCATAATATGGTGGGAGGAGTCATTTGGTGAGTATTGAGTGAAATCCAATCGCTAGAAGTATGGAATATACCAACCACTCCAGTTAGGAACGAACTGCCGTTGAACTTGAATTGTTCAATTTGGAACACCTATTGATTTCGGATCGAGCCCAAAACTTGGGCAACATCATAATACGGTGGGAGGAGTCATTCGGTGAGTTTTGAGTGAAATCAAATCGCTAGAAGTATGGAATACACCAACCACTCCAATTAGGAACGAACTGCCGTTGAACCTGAATTGTCCAATTTATCACACCTATTGATTTCGGATCGAGCACAAAACTTGGGCAACATCATAATATGGTGGGAGGAGTCGTGTGGTGAGTTTTGAGTGAAATCCAATCGCTAGAAGTATGGAATACACCAACCACTCCAATTAGGAACGAATTGCCGTTGAACTTGAATTGTCCAATTTGGAACACCTGTTGACTTCGGATCGAGCCCAAAACTTGGGCAACATCCTAATATGGTGAGAGGAGTCATTTGTGAGTTTTGAGTGAAATCCAATCGCTAGAAGTATGGAATACACCAACCACTCCAATTAGGAACGAACTGCCGTTGAACTTGAATTGTCTAATTTCTCACACCTATTGATTTCGAATCGAGCCCAAAACTGGGGCAACATCATAATATGGTGGGAGGAGTCCTTTGGTGAGTTTTGAGTGAAATCCAATCCCTAGAAGTATGGAATACACCAACCACTCCAATTAGGCAAGAACTGCCGTTGAACTAGAATTGTCCAATTTCTCACACCTATTGATTTCGGATCGTGCCCCAAACTTGGGCAACATCATAATATGGTGGGAGGAGTCATTTGGTGAGTTTTGAGTGAAATCCAATCGTTAGAAGTATGGAATACACCAACCACTCCAATTAGGAACGAACTGCCGTTGAACTTGAATTGTCCAATTTGGAACACCTATTGATTTCGGATCGAGCCCAAAAGTTGGGTAACATCATAATATGGTGGGAGGAGTCATTTGGTGAGTTTTGAGTGAAATCCAATCGTTAGAAGTATGGAATACACCAACCACTCCAATTAGGTACAAACTGCCGTTGAACTTGAATTGTCCAATTTGGAACACCTATTGATTTCGGATCGGCCCCAAAACTTGGGCAACAACGTAATATGGTGCGATGAGTCATTTGGTGAGTTTTGAGTGAAATCCAATCGCTAGAAGTATGGAATACAGCAACCACTCCAATTTGGAACGAACTGCCGTTGAACTTGAATTGACCAATTTCTCACACCTATTGATTTCGGATCGAGCCCAAAACTTGGGCAACATCATAATTTGGTGGGAGGAGTCATTTGGTTAGTTTTGAGTGAAATCCAATCGCTAGAAGTATGGAATACACCAACCACTCCAATTAGGAACGAAATGCCGTTGAAATTGAATTGACCAATTTCTCACACCTACTAATTTCGGATCGAGCCCAAAACCTGGGCAGCATCATAATATGGTGGGAGCAGTCATTTGGTTAGTTTTGAGTGAAATCCAATCCCTAGAAGTATGGAATACACCAACCACTCCAATTAGGAACGAACTGCCGTTGAACTTGAATTGTCCAATTTGGAACACCTATAGATATCGGATCGAGCCCAAAACTTGGGCAACGTCATAATATGGTGGGAGGAGTCCTTTTGTGAGTTTTCAGTGAAATCCAATCGCTAGAAGTATGGAATACACCAACCACTCCAATTAGGAACGAACTGCCGTTGAACTTGAATTGTCCAATTTCTCACACCGATTGATTTCGGATCGAGCCCAAAACTTGGGCAACATCAGAATATGGTGGGAGGAGTCATTTGGTGAGTTTTCAGTGAAATCCAATCGCTAAAAGTGTGGAATACACCAAGCACTCCAATTAGGAACGAACTGCCGTTGAACTTGAATTGTCCAATTTCTGACACCTATTGATTTCGGATTGAGCCCAAAACTTGGGCAACATCATAATATGGTGGGAGGAGTCATTTGGTTAGTTTTGAGTGAAATCCAATCGCTAGAAGTATGGAATACACCAACCACTCCAATTAGGAACGAACTGCCGTTAAACTTGAATTGTCCAATTTCTCACACCTATTGATTTCGGATCGAGCCCAAAACTTGGGCAACATCATAATATGGTGAGAGGAGTCATTTGTGAGTTTTGAGTGAAATCCAATCGCTAGAAGTATGGAATACACCAACCACTCCAATTAGGAACGCACTGCCGTTGAACTTGAATTGTCCAATTTCTCACATCTATTGATTTCGAATCGATCCCAAAACTTGGGCAACATCATAATAATATGGTGGGAGGAGTCCATTGGTGAGTTTTGAGTGAAATCCAATCGCTAGAAGTATGGAATACACCAACCACTCCAATTAGGAACGAACTGCCGTTGAACTTGAATTCTCCAATTTCTCACACCTATTGATTTCGGATCGAGTCCCATACTTGGGCAACATCATAATATGGTGGGAGGAGTCGTTTGGTGAGTTTTGAGGGAAATCCAATCGCTAGAAGTATGGAATACACCAACCACTCCAATTAGGAACGAACTGCCGTTGAATTTGAATTGTCCAGTTTGGAACACACGTATTGATTTCGGATCGAGCCCTAAACTTGGGCAACATCATAATATGGTGGGAGGAGTCATTTGGTGAGTTTTGAGTGAAATCCAATCGCTAGAAGTATGGAATACACCAACCACTCCAATTAGGAACGAACTGCCGTTAAACTTGAATTGTCCAATTTGGAACACCTATTGATTTCGGATCGAGCCCAAAACGTGGGCAACATCATAATATGGTGGGAGAAGTCATTTGGTGAGTTTTGAGTGAAATGCAATCGGTAGAAGTATGGAATACACCAACCACTCCAATTAGGAACGAACTGCCGTTGAACTTGAATTGTCCAATTCGGAACACCTATTGATTTTGGATCGAGCCCAAAACTTGGGCAACATGATAACATGGTGGGAGGAGTCATTTGGTGAGTTTTGAGTGAAATCCAATCGCTAGAAGTATGGAATACACCAACCACTCCCAGTAGGAACGAACTGCCGTTGAACTTGAATTGTCCAATTTCTCACACCTTTTGATTTCGGATCGAACCGCAAACTTGTGAAACACCATAATATGGTGGGAGGAGTCATTTGGTGAGTTTTGGGTGAAATCCAATCGTTAGAAGTATGGAATACACCAACCACACCAATTAGGAACGAACTGCCGTTGAACTTGAATTGTCCAATTCGGAACACCTATTGATTTCGGATCGAGCCCAAAACTTGGGCAACATGATAACATGGTGGGAGGAGTCATTTGGTGAGTTTTGAGTGAAATCCAATCGCTAGAAGTATGGAATACACCAACCACTCCAATTAGGAACGAACTGCCGTTGAACTTGAATTGTCCAATTTCTCACACCTATTGATTTCGGATCTAGCCCAAAACTTGGGCAACATCATAATATGGTGGGAGGAGTCATTTGGTGAGTTTTGAGTGAAATCCAATCGCTAGAAGTATGGAATACACCAACCACTCCAATTAGGAAAGAACTGCCGTTGAACTTGAATTGTCCAATTCGGAACACCTATTGATTTCGGATCGAGCCCAAAACTTGGGCAACATGATAACATGGTGGGAGGAGTCATTTGGTGAGTTTTGAATGAAATCCAATCGCTAGAAGTATGGAATACACCAACCACTCCAATTAGGAACGAACTGCCGTTGAACTTGAATTGTCCAATTCGGAACACCTATTGATTTCGGATCGAGCCCAAAACTTGGGCAACAAGATAACATGGTGGGACGAGTCATTTGGTGAGTTTTGAGTGAAATCCAATCGCTAGAAGTATGGAATACACCAACCACTCCCAGTAGGAACGAACTGCCGTTGAACTTGAATTGTCCAATTTCTCACACCTTTTGATTTCGGATCGAACCGCAAACATGTGAAACACCATAATATGGTGGGAGGAGTCATTTGGTGAGTTTTGGGTGAAATCCAATCGTTAGAAGTTTGGAATACACCAACCACACCAATTAGGAACGAACTGCCGTTGAACTTGAATTGTCCAATTTGGAACACCTATCGATTTCGGATCGAGCCCAAAACTTGGGCAATAACATAATATGGTGGGAGGAGTCATTTGGTGAGTTTTGAGTAAAATCCAATCGCGAGAAGTATGAAATACACCAACCACTCCAATTAGGAACGAACTGCCGTTGAACTTGAATTGTCCAATTTCGAACCCCTATTTATTTCGGATCGAGCCCAAAACTTGGGCAACATCATAATATGGTGGGAGGAGTCATTTGGTGAGTTTTGAGAGAAATCCAATCGCTAGAAGTATGGAATACACCGACCACTCCAATTAGGAACGAACTGCCGTTGAACTTGAATTGTCCAATTTGGAACACCTATTGATTTCGGATCGAGCCCAAAACTTGGGCAACATCATAATATGGTGGGAGGAGTCATTTGGTTAGTTTTCAGTGAAATTCAATCGCTAGAAGTATGGAATACACTAACCACTCCAATTAGGAACGAACTGCCGTTGAACTTGAATTGTCCAATTTCTCACACCTATTGATTTCGGATCGAGCCCAAAACTTGGGCAACATCATAATATGGTGGGAGGAGTCATTTGGTGAGTTTTGAATGAAATCCAATCGCTAGAAGTATGAAATACACCAACCACTCCAATTAGGAACGAACTGCCGTTGAACTTGAATTGTCCAATTTCTCACACCTATTGATTTCGGATCGAGCCCAAAACTTGGGCAACATCATAATATGGTGGGAGGAGTCATTTGGTGAGTTTTGAGTGAAATCCAATCGCGAGAAGTATGAAATACACCAACCACTCCAATTAGGAACGAACTGCCGTTGAACTTGAATTGTCCAATTTCTCACACCTATTGATTTCGGATCGAGCCCCAAACTTGGGCAACATCATAATATGGTGGGAGGAGTCATTTGGTGAGTTTTGAGTGAAATCCAATCGCTAGAAGTATGGAATACACCAACCACTCCAATTAGGAACGAACTGCCGTTGAACTTGAATTGTCCAATTTCGCACACCTATTTATTTCGAATCGAGCCCAAAACTTGGGCAACATCATAATATGGTGGGAGGTGTCATTTGTGAGTTTTGAGTGTAATCCAATCGCTAGAATTATAGAATACAGCAACCACTCCAATTAGGAACAAACTGCCATTGAACTTGAATTGTCCACTTTCTCACACCTATAGAATTAGGATCGAGCCCCAAACTTGGGCAACATCATAATATGGTGGGAGGAGTCATTTGGTGAGTTTTGAGTGAAATCCAATCACTAGAAGTATGGAATACACCAACCACTCCAATTAGGAACGAACTGCCGTTGAACTTGAATAGTCCAATTTCGAACACCTATTGATTTCGGATCGAGCCCAAAATTGGGCAACATCATGATATGGTTGGAGGAGTCCTTTGGTGAGTTTTGAGTGAAATCCAATCGCTAGAAGTATAGAATACACCAACCACTCCAATTAGGAACGAATTGTCGTTGAACTTGAATTGTCCAATTTGGAACACCTATTGATTTCGGATCGAGCCCCAAACTTGCGCAACATCATAATATGGTGGGAGGAGTCATTTGGTGGGTTTTGAATGAAATCCAATCGCTAGAAGTATGGAATACACCAACCACTCCAATTAGGAACGAATTGCCGTTGAACTTGAATTGTCCAATTTCTCACACCTATTGATTTCGGATCAAGCCAAAAACTTGGGCAACATCATAATATGGTGGGGGGAGTCATTTGGTGAGTTTTGAGTGAAATCCAATCGCTAGAAGTATGGAATACACCAACCACTCCAATTAGGAACGAACTGCCGTTCAACTTGAATTGTCCAATTTCTCACACCTATTGATTTCGGACCGAGCCCCAAACTTGGGCAACATCATAATATGGTGGGAGGAGTCATTTGGTGAGTTTTGAGTGAAATCCAATCGCTAGAAGTATGGAATACACCAACCACTCCAATTCGGAATGAACTGCCGTTGAACTTGAATTGCCCAATTTTGAACACCAATATCGGATCGAGCCCAAACCTTGGGCAACATCATAATATGGTGGGAGGACTCATTTGGTGAGTTATGAGTGAAATCCAATCGCTAGAAGTATGGAATACACCAACCACTCCAATTACGAACGAACTGCCGTTCAACTTGAATTGTACAATTTCTCACACCTATAGATTTCGGACCGAGCCCCAAACTTGGGCAACATCATAATATGGTGGGAGGAGTCATTTGGGGAGTTTTGAGCGAAGTCCAATCGCTAGAAGTATGGAATACACCAACCACTCCAATTAGGAACGAACTGCCGTTGAACTTGAATTGTCCAATTTTACACACCTATTGATTTCGAATCGGGCCCAAAACTTGGGCAACATCATAATATGGTGGGACGTGTCATTTGTGAGTTTTGAGTGTAATCCAATCGCTAGAATTATAGAATACAGCAACCACTCCAATTAGGAACAAACTGCCGTTGAACTTGAATTGTCCAATTTCTCACACCTATAGATTTCGGATCCAGCCCCAAACTTGGGCAACATCATAATATGGTGGGAGGAGTCATTTGGTGAGTTTTGAGTGAAATCCAATCGCTAGAAGTATGGAATACACCAACCACTCCAATTAGGAACGAACTGCCGTTGAACTTCAATAGTCCAATTTCGAACACCTATTGATTTCGGATCGAGCCCAAAATTGGGCAACATCATGATATGGTTGGAGGAGTCCTTTGGTGAGTTTTGAGTGAAATCCAATCGCTAGAAGTATGGAATACACCAACCACTCCAATTAGGAACGAATTGTCGTTGAACTTGAATTGTCCAATTTGGAACGCCTATTGATTCCGGATCGAGCCCCAAACATGCGCAACATCATAATATGGTGGGAGGAGTCATTTGGTGGGTTTTGAATGAAATCCAATCGCTAGAAGTATGGAATACACCAACCACTCCAATTAGGAACGAATTGCCGTTGAACTTGAATTGTCCAATTTCTCACACCTATTGATTTCGGAACAAGCCCAAAACTTGGGCAACATCATAATATGGTGGGAGGAGTCATTTGGTGAGTTTTGAGTGAAATCCAATCGCTAGAAGTATGGAATACACCAACCACTCCAATTAGGAACGAACTGCCGTTCAACTTGAAATGTCCAATTTCTCACACCTATTGATTTCGGATCGAACCCGAAACTTGTGCAGCATCATAATATGGTGGGAGGAGTCATTTGGTGAGTTTTGAGTGAAATCCAATCGCTAGAAGTATGGGATACACCAACCACTCCAATTAGGAATGAGCTGCCGTTGAACTTGAATTGTCCAATTTTAAACACCAATATCGGATCTAGCCCAAAACTTGGGCAACATCATAATATGGTGGGAGGACTCATTTGGTGAGTTATGAGTCAAATCCAATCGCTAGAAGTATGGAATACACCAACCACTCCAATTACGAACGAACTGCCGTTGAAAATGAATTGTCCAATTTTTCACACCTATTGATTTCGGATCGATCCCCAAACTTGGGCAACATCCAAATATGATGGGAGGAGTCATTTGGTGAGTTTTGAGTGAAATCCAATCGCTAGAAGTATGGAATACACCAACCACTCCAATGAGGAACGAATTGTCGTTGAACTTGAAGTGTCCAATTTGGAAGACCTATTGATTTCGGATCGAGCCCCAAACTTGGACAACATCATAATATGGTGGGAGGAGTCATTTGGTGAGTTTTGAGTGAAATCCAATCGCTAGAAGTATGGAATACACCAACCACTCCAATTAGGAACGAACTGCCGTTGAACTTGAATTGTCCAATTTCTCACACCTATTGATTTCGGATCGAACCCCAAACTTGTGCAGCATCATAATATGGTGGGAGGAGTCATTTGGTGAGTTTTGAGTGAAATCCAATCCCTAGAAGAGTGTAATACACCAACCACTCCAATTAGGAACGAACTGCCGTTGAACTTGAATTGTCCAATTTCTCAAACCTATTAATTTCGGACCGAGCCCCAAACTTGGTCAACATCATAATATGGTGGGAGGAGTCATTTGGTGAGTTTTGAGTGAAATCCAATCGCTAGAAGTATGTTATACACCAACCACTCCAATTAGGAACGAACTGCCGTTGAACTTGAATTGTCCAATTTCTCACACCTATTAATTTCGGACCGAGCCCCAAAACTTGGGCAACATCATAATTTGGTGGGATGAGTCATTTGGTGAGTTTTGAGTGAAATCCAATCGCTAGAAGTATGGAATACACCAACCACTCCAATTAGGAACGAACTGCCGTTGCACTTGAATTGTCCAATTTGGAACACCTATTGATTTCGGATCGAGCCCAAAACTTGGGGAACAACATAATATGGTGGGAGGAGTCATTTGGTGAGTTTTGAGTGAAATCCAATCACTAGAAGTATGGAAGACACCATGCACTCCAATTAGGAACGAACTGCCGTTGAACTTGAATTGTCCAATTTCACACACCTATTGATTTCGGATCGAGCCCCAAACTTGGGAAACATCATAATATGGTGGGAGGAGTCATTTGGTGAGTTTTGAGTGAAATCCAATCGCTAGAAGTATGGAATACACCAACCACTCCAATTAGGAACGAACTGCCGTTGAAATTGAATAGTCCAATTTCTCACACCTATTAACTTCGGATCGAGCCCAAAACTTGGGCAACAGCATGATATGGTGGGAGGAGTCATCTGGTGAGTTTTGAGTGAAATCCAATCGCTAGAAGTATGGAATACACCAACCACTCCAATTAGGAACGAACTGCCGTTGAACTTGAATTGTCCAATTTCTCACACCTATTAATTTCGGACCGAGCCCCAAACTTGGTCAGCATCATAATATGGTGGGAGGAGTCAGTTGGTGAGTTTTGTGTGGAATCCAATCGCTAGAAGTATGGAATACACCAACCACTCCAATTAGGAACGAACTGCCGTTGAACTTGAATTGTCCAATTTCTCACACCTATTGATTTCGGATCGAGCCCAAAACTTGGGCAACATCATCATATGGTGGGAGGAGTCATTTGGGGAGTTTTGAGTGAAATCCAATCGCTAGAAGTATGGAATACACCAACCACTCCAATTAGGAAAGAACTGCCGTTGAAATTGAATTGTCCAATTTCTCACACCTATTGATTTCGGATCGAGCCCAAAACTTGGGCAACATCATCATATGGTGGGAGGAGTCATTTGGGGAGTTTTGAGTGAAATCCAATCGCTAGAAGTATGGAATACACCAACCACTCCAATTAGGAAAGAACTGCCGTTGAAATTGAATTGTCCAATTTCTCACACCTATTGATTTCGGATCGAGCCCAAAACTTGGGCAACATCATCATATGGTGGGAGGAGTCATTTGGGGGGTTTTGAGTGAAATCCAATCGCTAGAAGTATGGAATACACCAACCACTCCAATTAGGAAAGAACTGCCGTTGAACTTGAATTGTCCAATTTCTCACACCTATTGATTTCGGATCGAACCCCAAACTTGTGCAACATCATAATATGGTGGGAGGAGTCATTTGGTGAGTTTTGAGTGAAATCCAATCGCTAGAAGTATGGAATACACCCACCACTCCAATTAGGAACGAATTGTCGTTGAACTTGAATTGTCCAATTTGGAACACCTATTGATTTCGGATCGAGCCCCAAACTTAGGCAACATCATAATATGGTGGGAGGAGTCATTTGGTGAGTTTTGAGTGACATCCAGTCGCTAGAAGTATGGAATACACCAACCACTCCAATTAGGAACGAACTGCCGTTGAACTTGAATTGTCCAATTTCTCACACCTATTGATTTCGGATCAAGCCCCAAACTTTTGGAACATCGTAATATGGTGGGAGGAGTCATTTGGAGAGTTTTGAGTGAAATCCAATCGCTAGAAGTATGGAATACACCAACCACTCGAATTAGGAAAGAACTGCCAATGCACTTGAATTGTCCAATTTCTCACACCTATTGATTTCGGATCAAGCCCAAAATTTGGGCAACATCATAATATGGTGGGAGGAGTCATTTGGTGAGTTTTAAGTGAAATCCAATCGCTACAAGTATGGAATACACCAACCACTCCAATTAGGAACGAACTGCCGTTGAACTTGAATAGTCCAATTTCTTTCACCTATTGATTTCGGATCGAGCCCAAAACTTGGGCAACATCATGATATGGTTGGAGGAGTCCTTTGGTGAGTTTTGAGTGAAATCCAATCGCTAGAAGTATGGAATACACCAACCACTCCAATTAGGAACGAACTGCCGTTGAACTTGAATTGTCCAATTTCGAACACCAATTGATTTCGGATCGAGCCCAAAAGTTTGGCAACATCATAATGTGGTGGGAGGAGTGATTTGGTGAGTTTTGAGAGAAATTCAGTCGCTAGAAGTATGGAATACACCAACCACTCCAATTAGGAACGAACTGCCGTTGAACTTCAATTGTCCAATTTCTCACACCTATTGATTTCGGATCGAGCCCAAAACTTGGGCAACATCATAATAAGGTGGGAGGAGTCATTTGGTGAGTTTTGAGTGAAATCCAAATGCTAGAAGTATGGAATACACCAACCAATCCAATTAGGAACGATCTGTCGTTGAACTTGAATTGTCCAATTTCTCACACCTATTGATTTCGGATCGAGTCCAAAACTTGGGCAACATCATAATATGGTGGGAGGAGTCATTTGGTGAGTTTTGAGTGAAATCCAATCGCTAGAAGTATGGAATACACCAACCACTCCAATTAGGAACGAACTGCCGTTGAACTTGAATTGTCCAATTTGGAACACCTATTGATTTCGGATCGAGCCCAAAACTTGGGCAACATCATAATATGGTGGGAGGAGTCATTTGGTGAGTTTTGAGTGAAATCCATTCGCTAGAAGTATGGAAGACACCAACCACTCCAATTAGGAACGAACTGCCGTCGAACTTCAATTGTCCAATTTCTCACACCTATTGATTTCGGATCGAGCCCAAAACTTGGGC
Source organism: Prunus avium (assembly GCF_965620075.1). NCBI lineage: Eukaryota > Viridiplantae > Streptophyta > Magnoliopsida > Rosales > Rosaceae > Prunus > Prunus avium. Next base: position 15,149,944 of record NC_142290.1, read on the forward strand.
AACATCATAATATGGTGGGAGGAGTCATTTCGAGAGTTTTGAGTGAAATCCAATCGCTAGAAGTATGGAATACACCAACCACTCGAATTAGGAAAGAACTGCCAATGCACTTGAATTGTCCAATTTCTCACACCTATTGATTTCGGATCGAGCCCAAAACTTGGGCAACATCATAATATGGTGGGAGGAGTCTTTTGGTTAGTTTTGAGTGAAATCCAATCGCTTGAAGTATGGAATACACCAACCACTCCAGTTAGGAACGAACTGCCGTTGAACTTGAATTGTCCAATTTGGAACACCTATTGATTTCGGATTGAGCCCAAAACTTGGGCAACATCATAATATGGTGGGAGGAGTCATTTGGTGAGTTTTGAGTGAAATCCAATCACTAGAAGTATGGACTACACCAACCACTCCAATTAGGAACGAACTGCCGTTGAACTTGAATTATCCAATTTCTCTCACCTATTGATTTCGGATCGAGCCCAAAACTTGGGCAACATAGTAATATCGTGGGAGGAGTCATTCGGTGAGTTTTGAGAGAAATCCAATCGCTAGAAGCATGGAATACACCAACCACTCCCATTAGGAACGAACTGCCGTTGAACTTGAATTGTCAAATTTCTCACACCCATTGATTTCGGATCAAGCCCAAAACTTGGGCAACATCATAATATGGTTGGAGGAGTCGTTTGGTGAGTTTTGAGTGAAATCCAATCGCTAGAAGTATGGAATACACCAACCACTCCAATTAGGAACGAACTGCCGTTGAACTTGAATTGTCCAATTTGGAACACCTATTGATTTCGGATCGAGCCCAAAACTTGGGCAACATCATAATATGGTGGGAGGACTCATTTGGTGAGTTTTGAGTGAAATCCATTCGCTAGAAGTATGGAAGACACCAACCACTCCAATTAGGAACGAACTGCCGTCGAACTTGAATTGTCCAATTTCTCACACCTATTGATTTCGGATCGAACCCCAAACTTGGGCAACATCATAATATGGTGGGAGGAGTCATTTGTTGAGTTTTGAGTGAAATCCAATCGCTAGAAGTATGGAATACACCAATCACTCCAATTAGGAACGAACTGCCAATGCACTTGAATTGTCCAATTTGTCACACCTATTGATTTTGGATCGAGCCCAAAACTTGGGCAACATCATAATATGGTGGGAGGAGTCATTTGGTGAGTTTTGAGGGAAATCCAATCGCTAGAAGTATGGAATACACCAACCACTCCAATTAGGAACGAACTGCCAATGCACTTGAATTGTCCAATTTCTCACACCTGTTGATTTCGGATCTAGCCCAAAACTTGGGCAACCACATAATATGGTGGGAGGAGTCATTTGGTTAGTTTTGAGTGGAACCCAATCGCTAGAAGTATGGAATACACCAACCACTCCAATTAGGAACGAACTGCCGTTGAACTTGAATTGTCCAATTTGGAACACCTATTGATTTCGGATCAAACCCAAAACTTGGGCAACATCATAATATCGTGGGAGGAGTCATTTGGTGAGTTTTGAGTGAAATCCAATCGCTAGAAGTATGGAATACACCAACCACTCCCATTAGGAACGAACTGCCGTTGAACTTGAATTGTCCAATTTCTCACACCTATTGATTTCGGACCAAGCCCCAAACTTGGACAACATCATAATATGGTGGGAGGAGTCATTTGGAGAGTTTTGAGTGAAATCCAATCGCTAGAAGTACGGAATACACCAACCACTCCAATTAGGAACGAACTGCCGTTGAACTTGAATTGTCCAATTTCTCACACCTATTGATTTCGGATCGAGCCCCAAACTTGGGCAACATTATAATATGGTGGGAGGAGTCATTTGGTGAGTTTTGAGTGAAGTCACATCATAATATGGTGGGAGGAGTCATTTGGTGAGTTTTGAGTGAAATCCAATCGCTAGAAGTATGGAATACACCAACCACTCCAATTAGGAACGAACTGCCGTTGAACTTGAATTGTCCAATTTCTCACTCCTATTGATTTCGGATCGAGCCCCAAACTTGGGCAACATCGTAATATGGTGGGAGGAGTCATTTGGTGGGTTTTGAGTGAAATCCAATCGCTAGAAGTATGGAATACAACAACTACTCCGATTAGGAACGAACTGTCGTTGAAATTGAATTGACCAATTACTCACACCTATTGATATTGGATCGAGCCCAAAACTTGGGCAACATCATAATATTGTGGGAGGAGTCATTTGGTGAGTTTTGAGTGAAATCCAATCGCTAGAAGTATGGAATACACCAACCAGTCCAATTAGGAACGAACTGCCGTTGAACTCTATCTGTCAAATTTGGAAGACCTATTGATTTCGGATCGAGCCCAAAACTTGGGCAACATCATAATATGGTGGGAGGAGTCATTTGGGGAGTTTTGAGTGAAATCCAATCGCTAGAAGTATGGAATACACCAACCACTCCAATTAGGAACGAACTGCCGTTGAACTTGAATTTTCCAATTTCTCACACGTATTAATTTCGGATCGAGCCCAAAACCTGGGCAACATCATAATATGGTGGGAGGAGTGATTTGGTTAGTTTTGAGTGGAACCCAATCGCTAGAAGTATGGAATACACCAACCACTCCAATTAGGAACGAACTGCCGTTGAACTTGAATTGTCCAATTTGGAACACCTATTGATTTCGGATCAAACCCAAAACTTGGGCAACATCATAATATCGTGGGAGGAGTCATTTGGTGAGTTTTGAGTGAAATCCAATTGCTAGAAGTATGGAATACACCAACCACTCCCATTAGGAACGAACTGCCGTTGAACTTGAATTGTCCAATTTCTCACACCTATTGATTTCGGAACGAGCCCCAAACTTGGACAACATCATAATATGGTGGGAGGAGTCATTTGGTGAGTTTTGAGTGAAATCCAATCGCTAGAAGTACGGAATACACCAGCCACTCCCATTAGGAACGAACTGCCGTTGAACTTGAATTGTCCACTTTCGAACACCTATTGATTTCGGATCGAGCCCAAAACATGGGCAACATCATAATATGGTGGGAGGAGTCATTTGGTGAGTTTTGAGTGAAATCCATTCGCTAGAAGTATGGAATACACCAACCACTCCCATTAGGAACGATCTGCCGTTGAACTTGAATTGTCCCATTTCTCACACCTATTGATTTCGGACCGAGCCCCAAACTTGGGCAACATCATAATATGGTGGGAGGAGTCATTTGGTGAGTTTTGAGTGAAATCCAATCGCTAGAAGTATAGAATACACCAACCACTCCCATTAGGAACGAACTGCCGTTGAACTTGAATTGTCCAATTTCTCACACCTATTGATTTCGGACCGAGCCCCAAACTTGGGCAACATCATAATATGGTGGGAGGAGTCATTTGGGGAGTTTTGAGTGAAATCCAATCGCTAGAAGTATGGAATACACCAACCACTCCAATTAGGAACGAACTGCCGTTGAACTTGAATTGTCCAATTTCTCACACCTATTGATTTAGGACCGGGCCCCAAACTTGGGGCAACATCATAATATGGTGGCAGGAGTCATTTGGTGAGTTTGGAGTGAAATCCAATCGCTAGAAGTATGGAATACCACAACCACTCCAATTAGGAACGAACTGCCGTTGAACTTGAATTGTCCAATTTGGAACACCTATTGATTTCGGATCAAACCCAAAACTTGGGCAACATCATAATATGGTGGGAGGAGTCATTTGGTGAGTTTTGAGTGAAATCCAATCGCTAGAAGTGTGTTATACACCAACCACTCCTATTAGGAACGAATTGCCGTTGAACTTGAATTGTCCAATTTTTCACACCTATTGATTTCGGACCGAGCCCCAAACTTGGGGCAACATCATAATATGGTGGGAGGAGTCATTTGGTGTGTTTTGAGTGAAATCCAATCACTAGAAGTATGGAATACAACAACTACTACGATTAGGAACGAACTGTCATTGAAATTGAATTGACCAATTTCTCACGCCTATTGATTTCGGATCGAGCCCAAAACTTGGGAAACATCATAATATGGTGGGAGGAGTCATTTGGTTAGTTTTGAGTGGAATCCAATCGCTAGAAGTATGGAATACACCATCCACTCCAATTAGGAACGAATCGCCGTTGAAGTTGAATTGTCCAATTTCTCACACCTATTGATTTCGGACCGAGCCCCAAACTTGGACAACATCATAATATGGTGGGAGGAGTCATTTGGTGAGTTTTGAGTGAAATCCAATCGCTAGAAGTATGGAATACACCAACCACTCCCATTAGGAACGAACTGCCGTTGAACTTGAATTGTCCACTTTCGAACACCTATTGATTTCGGATCGAGCCCAAAACTTGGACAACATCATAATATGGTGGGCGGAGTCATTTGGTGAGTTTTCAGGGAAATCCAATCGCTAGAAGTATGGAATACACCAACCACTCCAATTAGGAACGAACTGCCGTTGAACTTGAATTGTCCAATTTCTCACTCCTATTGATTTCGGATCGAGCCCCAAACTTGGGCAACATCATAATATGGTGGGAGGAGTCATTTGTTGAGTTTTGAGTGAAATCCAATCGCTAGAAGTATGGAATACACCAATCACTCCAATTAGGAACGAACTGCCAATGCACTTGAATTGTCCAATTTGTCACACCTATTGATTTTGGATCGAGCCCAAAACTTGGGCAACATCATAATATGGTGGGAGGAGTCATTTGGTGAGTTTTGAGGGAAATCCAATCGCTAGAAGTATGGAATACACCAACCACTCCAATTAGGAACGAACTGCCAATGCACTTGAATTGTCCAATTTCTCACACCTGTTGATTTCGGATCTAGCCCAAAACTTGGGCAACCACATAATATGGTGGGAGGAGTCATTTGGTTAGTTTTGAGTGGAACCCAATCGCTAGAAGTATGGAATACACCAACCACTCCAATTAGGAACGAACTGCCGTTGAACTTGAATTGTCCAATTTGGAACACCTATTGATTTCGGATCAAACCCAAAACTTGGGCAACATCATAATATCGTGGGAGGAGTCATTTGGTGAGTTTTGAGTGAAATCCAATCGCTAGAAGTATGGAATACACCAACCACTCCCATTAGGAACGAACTGCCGTTGAACTTGAATTGTCCAATTTCTCACACCTATTGATTTCGGACCAAGCCCCAAACTTGGACAACATCATAATATGGTGGGAGGAGTCATTTGGAGAGTTTTGAGTGAAATCCAATCGCTAGAAGTACGGAATACACCAACCACTCCAATTAGGAACGAACTGCCGTTGAACTTGAATTGTCCAATTTCTCACACCTATTGATTTCGGATCGAGCCCCAAACTTGGGCAACATTATAATATGGTGGGAGGAGTCATTTGGTGAGTTTTGAGTGAAGTCACATCATAATATGGTGGGAGGAGTCATTTGGTGAGTTTTGAGTGAAATCCAATCGCTAGAAGTATGGAATACACCAACCACTCCAATTAGGAACGAACTGCCGTTGAACTTGAATTGTCCAATTTCTCACTCCTATTGATTTCGGATCGAGCCCCAAACTTGGGCAACATCGTAATATGGTGGGAGGAGTCATTTGGTGGGTTTTGAGTGAAATCCAATCGCTAGAAGTATGGAATACAACAACTACTCCGATTAGGAACGAACTGTCGTTGAAATTGAATTGACCAATTACTCACACCTATTGATATTGGATCGAGCCCAAAACTTGGGCAACATCATAATATTGTGGGAGGAGTCATTTGGTGAGTTTTGAGTGAAATCCAATCGCTAGAAGTATGGAATACACCAACCAGTCCAATTAGGAACGAACTGCCGTTGAACTCTATCTGTCAAATTTGGAAGACCTATTGATTTCGGATCGAGCCCAAAACTTGGGCAACATCATAATATGGTGGGAGGAGTCATTTGGGGAGTTTTGAGTGAAATCCAATCGCTAGAAGTATGGAATACACCAACCACTCCAATTAGGAACGAACTGCCGTTGAACTTGAATTTTCCAATTTCTCACACGTATTAATTTCGGATCGAGCCCAAAACCTGGGCAACATCATAATATGGTGGGAGGAGTGATTTGGTTAGTTTTGAGTGGAACCCAATCGCTAGAAGTATGGAATACACCAACCACTCCAATTAGGAACGAACTGCCGTTGAACTTGAATTGTCCAATTTGGAACACCTATTGATTTCGGATCAAACCCAAAACTTGGGCAACATCATAATATCGTGGGAGGAGTCATTTGGTGAGTTTTGAGTGAAATCCAATTGCTAGAAGTATGGAATACACCAACCACTCCCATTAGGAACGAACTGCCGTTGAACTTGAATTGTCCAATTTCTCACACCTATTGATTTCGGAACGAGCCCCAAACTTGGACAACATCATAATATGGTGGGAGGAGTCATTTGGTGAGTTTTGAGTGAAATCCAATCGCTAGAAGTACGGAATACACCAGCCACTCCCATTAGGAACGAACTGCCGTTGAACTTGAATTGTCCACTTTCGAACACCTATTGATTTCGGATCGAGCCCAAAACATGGGCAACATCATAATATGGTGGGAGGAGTCATTTGGTGAGTTTTGAGTGAAATCCATTCGCTAGAAGTATGGAATACACCAACCACTCCCATTAGGAACGATCTGCCGTTGAACTTGAATTGTCCCATTTCTCACACCTATTGATTTCGGACCGAGCCCCAAACTTGGGCAACATCATAATATGGTGGGAGGAGTCATTTGGTGAGTTTTGAGTGAAATCCAATCGCTAGAAGTATAGAATACACCAACCACTCCCATTAGGAACGAACTGCCGTTGAACTTGAATTGTCCAATTTCTCACACCTATTGATTTCGGACCGAGCCCCAAACTTGGGCAACATCATAATATGGTGGGAGGAGTCATTTGGGGAGTTTTGAGTGAAATCCAATCGCTAGAAGTATGGAATACACCAACCACTCCAATTAGGAACGAACTGCCGTTGAACTTGAATTGTCCAATTTCTCACACCTATTGATTTAGGACCGGGCCCCAAACTTGGGGCAACATCATAATATGGTGGCAGGAGTCATTTGGTGAGTTTGGAGTGAAATCCAATCGCTAGAAGTATGGAATACCACAACCACTCCAATTAGGAACGAACTGCCGTTGAACTTGAATTGTCCAATTTGGAACACCTATTGATTTCGGATCAAACCCAAAACTTGGGCAACATCATAATATGGTGGGAGGAGTCATTTGGTGAGTTTTGAGTGAAATCCAATCGCTAGAAGTGTGTTATACACCAACCACTCCTATTAGGAACGAATTGCCGTTGAACTTGAATTGTCCAATTTTTCACACCTATTGATTTCGGACCGAGCCCCAAACTTGGGGCAACATCATAATATGGTGGGAGGAGTCATTTGGTGTGTTTTGAGTGAAATCCAATCACTAGAAGTATGGAATACAACAACTACTACGATTAGGAACGAACTGTCATTGAAATTGAATTGACCAATTTCTCACGCCTATTGATTTCGGATCGAGCCCAAAACTTGGGAAACATCATAATATGGTGGGAGGAGTCATTTGGTTAGTTTTGAGTGGAATCCAATCGCTAGAAGTATGGAATACACCATCCACTCCAATTAGGAACGAATCGCCGTTGAAGTTGAATTGTCCAATTTCTCACACCTATTGATTTCGGACCGAGCCCCAAACTTGGACAACATCATAATATGGTGGGAGGAGTCATTTGGTGAGTTTTGAGTGAAATCCAATCGCTAGAAGTATGGAATACACCAACCACTCCCATTAGGAACGAACTGCCGTTGAACTTGAATTGTCCACTTTCGAACACCTATTGATTTCGGACCGAGCCCCAAACTTGGGCAACATCATAATATGGTGGGAGGAGTCATTTGGTGAGTTTTGAGTGAAATCCAATCGCTAGAAGTATGGAATACACCAACCACTCCCATTAGGAACGAACTGCCGTTGAACTTGAATTGTCCAATTTCGAACACCTATTGATTTCGGATCGAGCCCAAAACTTGGGCAACATCATAATATGGTGGGAGGAGTCATTTGGTGTGTTTTGAGTGAAATCCAATCGCTAGAAGTATGGAATACACCAACCACTCCCACTAGGAACGATCTGCCGTTGAACTTGAATTGTCCCATTTCTCACACCTATTGATTTCGGACCGAGCCCCAAACTTGGGCAACAGCATAATATGGTGGGAGGAGTCTTTGGTGAGTTTTGAGTGAAATCCAATCGCTAGAAGTATAGAATACACCAACCACTCCCATTAGGAACGTACTGCGGTTGAACTTGAATTGTCCAATTTCTCACACCTATTGATTTCGGACCTAGCCCCAAACTTGGGAAACATCATAATATGGTGGGAGGAGTCATTTGGTGAGTTTTGAGTGAAATCCAATCGCTAGAAGTATGGAATACACCAACCACTCCAATTTGGAACGAACTGCCGTTGAACTTGAATTGTCCAATTTATCACACCTATTGATTTCGGATCGAGCCCAAAACTTGGGCAACATCATAATATGGTGGGATGAGTCATTTGGTTAGTTTTTACTGAAATCCAATCGCTAGAAGTATGGAATACACCAACCACTCCAATTAGGAACGAACTGCCATTGAACTTGAATTGTCCAATTTGGAACACCTATTGATTTCGGATCGAGCCCAAAACTTGGGCAACATCATATTATGGTCGGAGGAGTCATTTGGTGAGTTTTCAGTGAAATCCAATCGCTAGACGTGTGGAATACACCAACCACTCCAATTAGGAACGAACTGCTGTTGAACTTGAATTGCCCAATTTCTCTCACCTATTGAGTTCGGATCGAGCCCAAAACTTGGGCAACATCATAATATGGTGGGAGGAGTCATTTGGCCACTTTTGAGTGAAATCCAATCGCTAGAAGTATGGAATACACCAACCACTCCAATTAGGTACGAACTGCCGTTGAACTTGAATTGTCCAATTTGGAACACCTATTGACTTCGGATCGAGCCCAAAACTTGGGCAACATCATAATATGGTGGGAGGAGTCATTTGGTGAGTTTTAAGTGAAATCCAATCGCTAGAAGTATGGAATACATCTACCACTCCAATTAGGAACGAACTGCCGTTGAACTTGAATTTTCCAATTTCTCACACCTATTGATTTCGGATCGAGCCCAAAACTTGGGCAACCTCATAATATGGTGGGAGGAGTCATTTGGTGAGTTTTGAGTGAAATCCAATCGCTAGAAGTATGGAATACACCAACCACTCCAATTTGGAACGAACTGCCGTTGAACTTGAATTGTCCAATTTCTCACACCTATTGATTTCGGATCGAGCCCCAAACTTGGGCAACATCATAATATGGTGGGAGGAGTCATTTGGTCAGTTTTGAATGAAATCCAATCGCTAGAAGTATGGAATATACCAACCACTCCAATTAGGAACGAACTGCCGTTGAACTTGAATTGTCCAATTTCTCAAACCTATTGATTTCGGATCAAGCCCCAAACTTGGGCAACATCATAATATGGTGGGAGGAGTCATTTGGTGAGTTTTGAGTGAAATCCAATCGCTAGAAGTAAGGAATACACCAACCACTCCAATTTGGAACGAACTGCCGTTGAACTTGAATTGTCCAATTTGGAACACCTATTGATTTCGGATCGAGCCCAAAACTTGGGCAACAACATATTATGGTGGGCAGAGTCATTTGGTGAGTTTTGAGTGAAATCCAATCGCTAGAAGTAAGGAATACACCAACCACTCCAATTTGGAACGAACTGCCGTTGAACTTGAATTGTCCAATTTCTCACTCCTATTGATTTCGGACCGAGCCCCAAACTTGGGCAACATCATAATATGGTGGGAGGAGTCATTTGGCGAGTTTTGAGTGAAATCCAATCGCTAGAAGTAAGGAATACACCAACCACCCCGATTAGGAAAGAACTGTCGTTGAAATTGAATAGACCAATTTCTCACACCTATTGAATTCGGATCGAGCCCAAAACTTGGGCAACAACATAATATGGTGGGTGGAGTCATTTGGTGAGTTTTGAATGAAATCCAGTTAGGAACGAACTGCCGTTGAACTTGAATTGTCCAATTTGGAACTCCTATTGATTTCGGATCGAGCCCAAAACTTGGGCAACATCATAATATGGTGGGAGGAGTCATTTGGTTAGTTTTGAGTGAAATCCAATCGCTAGAAGTATGGAATACACCAACCACTCCAATTAGGAACGAGCTGCCGTTGAACTTGAATTGTCCAATTTGGAACAGCTACTGATTTCGGATCTAGCCCAAAACTTGGGCAACAACTCAATATGGTGGGAGGAGTCGTTTGGTGAGTTTTGAGTGAAATCCAATCGCTAGAAGTATGGAATACACCAACCACTCCAATTAGGAACGAGCTGACATTGAACATGAATTGTCCAATTTGGAACAGCTACTGATTTCGGATCGAGCCCAAAACTTGGGCAACAACTCAATATGGTGGGAGGAGTCGTTTGTTGGGTTTTGAGTGAAATCCAATCGCTAGAAGTATGGAATACACCAACCACTCCAATTAGGAAAGAACTGCCGTTGAACTTGAATTGTCCCATTTGGAACACCTATTGATTTCGGATCGAGCCCAAAACTTGGGGAACATCATATTATGGTGGGAGGAGTCATTTGGTGAGTTTTCAGTGAAATCCAATCGCTAGACGTATGGAATACACCAACCACTCCAATTAGGAACGAACTGCCGTTGAACTTGAATTGTCCAATTTCTCTCACCTTTTGAGTTCGGATCGAGCCCAAAACTTGGGCAACAAGATAATATGGTGGGAGGAGTCATTTGGTGAGTTTTCAGTGAAATCCAATCGCTAGAAGTAAGGAATACACCAACCACTCCAATTTGGAACGAACTGCCGTTGAACTTGAATTGTCCAATTTCTCAGTCCTATTGATTTCGGACCGAGCCCCAAACTTGGGCAACATCATAATATGGTGGGAGGAGTCATTTGGTGAGTTTTGAGTGAAATCCAATCGCTAGAAGTAAGGAATACACCAACCACTCCAATTTGGAACGAACTGCCGTTGAACTTGAATTGTCCAATTTGGAACACCTATTGATTTCGGATCGAGCCCAAAACTTGGGCAACAACATATTATGGTGGGCAGAGTCATTTGGTGAGTTTTGAGTGAAATCCAATCGCTAGAAGTAAGGAATACACCAACCACTCCAATTTGGAACGAACTGCCGTTGAACTTGAATTGTCCAATTTCTCACTCCTATTGATTTCGGACCGAGCCCCAAACTTGGGCAACATCATAATACGGTGGGAGGAGTCATTTGGTGAGTTTTGAGTGAAATCCAATCGCTAGAAGTAAGGAATACACCAACCACTCCAATTTGGAACGAACTGCCGTTGAACTTGAATTGTCCAATTTGGAACACCTATTGATTTCGGATCGAGCCCAAAACTTGGGCAACAACATATTATGGTGGGCAGAATCATTTGGTGAGTTTTGAGTGAAATCCAATCGCTAGAAGTAAGGAATACACCAACCACTCCAATTTGGAACGAACTGCCGTTGAACTTGAATTGTCCAATTTGGAACACCTATTGATTTCGGATCGAGCCCAAAACTTGGGCAACAACATATTATGGTGGGAGGAGTCATTTGGTGAGTTTTGAGTGAAATCCAATTGCTAGAAGTAAGCAATACACCAACCACTCCAAATTGGAACGAACTGCCGTTGAACTTGAATTGTCCAATTTCTCACACCTATTGATTTCGGATCGAGCCCAAAAGTTGGGCAACAACATAATATGGTGGGAGGAGTGATTTGGTGAGTTTTGAGTGAAATCCAATCGCTAGAAGTACGGAACACATCAACCACTCCAATTAGGAACGAACTGTCGTTGAAATTGAATTGACCAATTTCTCACACCTACTGATTTCGGATCGAGCCCAAAACTTGGGCAACATCATAATATGGTGGGAGGAGTCATTTGGGGAGTTTTGAGTGAAATCCAACCGCTAGAAGTGTGGAATACACCAACCACTCCAATTAGGAACGAACTGCCGTTGAACTTGAATAGTCCAATTTCTCACTCCTATTGATTTCGGACCGAGCCCCAAACTTGGGCAACACCATAATATGGTGGGAGGAGTCATTTGGTGAGTTTTGAGTGAAATCCAATCGCTAGAAGTATGGAATACACCGACCACTCCAATTAGGAACGAATTTCCGTTATACTTGAGTTCTCCAATTTGGAACACCTATTGATTTTGAATCGAGCCCAAAACTTGGGCAACGTCATAATATGGTGGGAGGAGTCATTTCGTGAGTTTTGAGTGAAATCCAATCTCTAGAAGTATGGAATACACCAACCACTCCAATTAGGAACGAACTGCCGTTGAACTTGAATTGTCCAATTTCTCACACCTATTGATTTCGGATCGAGCCCCAAACTTGGGCACCATCATAATATGGTGGGAGGAGTCATTTGGTGAGTTTTGAGTGAAATCCAATCGCTAGAAGTATGGAATACACCAACCACTCCAATTAGGAACGAACTGCCGTTGAACTTGAATTGTCCAATTTCTCACACCTATTGATTTCGGACCGAGCACCAAACTTGGGCTACGTCATAATATTGTGGGAGGAGTCATTTGGTGAGTTTTGAGTGTAATCCAATCGCTAGAAGTATGGAATACCCCAACCACTCCAATTAGGAACGAACTGCCGATGAACTTGAATTGTCCAATTTCTCACACCTATTGATTTCGGACCGAGCCCCAAACTTGTGCAACATCATAATATGGTGGGAGGAGTCATTTGGTGAATTTTGAGTGAAATCCAATGGCTAGAAGTGTGGAATACACCAACCACTCCAATTAGGAACGAACTACCGTTGAACTTCAATTGTCCAATTTCTCACACCTATTGATTTCGGACCGAGCCCCAAACTTGGGCTACATCATAATATTGTGGGAGGAGTCATTTGGTGAGTTTTGAGTGAAATCCAATCGCTAGAAGTATGGAATACACCGACCACTCCAATTAGGAACGAATTGCCGTTATACTTGAGTTTTCCAATTAGGAATGAACTGCCGTTGAACTTGAATTGTCCAATTTCTCACACCTATTGATTTCGGATCGAGCCCAAAACTTGGGCAACATCATAATATGGTGGGAGGAGTCATTTGGGGTGTTTTGAGTGAAATCCAATCGCTAGAAGTATGGAATACACCAACCACTCCAATTAGGAACGAACTCCGTTGAACTTGAATTGTCCAATTTCTCACTCCTATTGATTTCGGACCGAGCCCCAAACTTGGGCAACATCATAATATTGTGGGAGGAGTCATTTGGTGAGTTTTGAGTGTAATCTAATCGCTAGAAGTATGGAATACACCAACCACTCCAATTAGGAACGAACTGCCGTTGAACTTGAATTGTCCAATTTCTCACTCCTATTGACTTCGAATCGAGCCCAAAACTTGGGCAACGTCTTAAAACGGTGGGAGGAGTCATTTGGTGAGTTTTGAGTGCAATCCAATCGCTAGAAGTATGGAATACACCAACCACTCCAATTAGGAACGAACTGCCGTTGAAATTGAATTGTCCAATTTCTCACACCTATTGATTTCGGATCGAGCCCCAAACTTGGGCACCATCATAATATGGTGGGAGGAGTCATTTGGTGAGTTTTGAGTGAAATCCAATCGCTAGAACTGTGGAATACACCAACCACTCCAATTAGGAACGAACTGCCGTTGAACTTGAATTGTCCAATTTGGAACACCTGTTGATTTTGGATCGAGCCCAAAACTTGGGCAACATCATAATATGGTGGGAGGAGTCATTTGGTGAGTTTTGAGTGAAATCCAATCGCTAGAACTGTGGAATACACCAACCACTCCAATTAGGAACGAACTGCCGTACTTGAATTGTCCAATTTCTAACACCTATTGATTTCGGACCGAGCCCCAAACTTGGGCTACATCATAATATTGTGGGAGGAGTCATTTGGTGAGTTTTGAGTGTAATCCAATCGCTAGAAGTATGGAATACACCAACCACTCCAATTAGGAACGAACTGCCGTTGAACTTGAATTGTCCAATTTCTCACACCTATTGATTTCGGACCGAGCCCCAAACTTGGGCAACATCATAATATGGTGGGAGTAGTCATTTGGTGAATTTTGAGTGAAATCCAATCGTTAGAAGTGTGGAATACACCAACCACTCCAATTAAGAACGAACTGCCGTTGAACTTGAATTGTCCAATTTCGAACACCAATTGATTTCGGATCGAGCCCAAAACTTGGGCAACATCATAATATGGTGGGAGGAGTCATTTGGTGAGTTTTGAGTGAAATCCAATCGCTAGAAGTATGGAATACAGCAACCACCCCAATTAGGAACGAACTACCGTCGAACTTGAATTGTCCAATTTGGAACACCTATTGATTTCGGATCGAGCCCAAAACTTGGGCAACATCATAATATGGTGGGAGGAGTCATTTGGTGACTTTTAAGTGAAATCCAATCGCTAGAAGTATGGAATACACCAACCACTCCAATTAGGAACGAACTGCCGTTGAACTTGAATTGTCCAATTTCTCACTCCTATTGATTTCGGATCGAGCCCAAAACGTGGGCAACATCATAATATGGTGGGAGGAGTCATTTGGTTTGTTTTGAGTGAAATCCAATCGCTAGAAGTATGGAATATAACAACCACTGCAATTAGGAACGAACTGCCGTTGAACTTGAATTGTCCAATTTGGAACACCTATTGATTTCGGATCGAGCCCAAAGCTTGGGCAACATCCTAATATGGTGAGAGGAGTCATTTGGTGAGTTTTGAGTGAAATCCAATCGCTAGAAGTATGGAATTCACCAACCACTCCAATTAGGAACGAGCTGCCGTTGAACTTGAATTGTCCAATTTCTCACACCTATTGATTTCGGATCGAGCCCAAAGCTTGGGCAACATCCTAATATGGTGAGAGGAGTCATTTGGTGAGTTTTGAGTGAAATCCAATCGCTAGAAGTATGGAATACACCAACCACTCCAATTAGGAACGAACTGCCGTTGAACTTGAATTGTCCAATTTCTCACACCTATTGAATTCGAATCGAGCCCAAAACTTGGGCAACATCATAATATGGTGGGAGGAGTCCTTTGGTGAGTTCTGAGTGAAATCCAATCGCTAGAAGTATGTTATACACCAACCACTCCAATTAGGAACGAACTGCCGTTGAACTTGAATTGTCAAATTTGGAACACCTATTGATTTCGGATCGAGCCCAAAACTTGGGAAATATCATAAATTGGTGGGAGGAGTCATTTGCTGAGTTTTGAGTGAAATCCAATCGCTAGAAGTATGGAATACACCAACCACTCCAATTAGGAACGATCTGCCGTTGAACTTGAATTGTCCAATTTCTCACACCTATTGATTTCGGATCGAGCCCCAAACTTGGGCAACATCATAATATGGTGGGAGGAGTCATTTGGTGAGTTTTGAGTGAAATCCAATCGCTAGAAGTATGGAATACACCAACCACTCCAATTAGGAACGAACTGCCGTTGAAATTGAATTGTCCATTTTCTCACACCTATTGATTTTGGATCGAGCCCCAAACTTGGGCAACATCATAATATGGTGGGAGGAGTCATTTGGTGAGTTTTGAGTGAAATCCAATCGCTAGAAGTATGGAATACCCCAACCACTCCAATTAGGAACGAACTGCCGTTGAACTTGAATTGTCCAATTTCTCACACCTATTGATTTCGGATCGATCCCAAAGCTTGGGCAACATCCTAATATGGTGAGAGGAGTCATTTGGTGAGTTTTGAGTGAAATCCAATCGCTAGAAGTATGGAATACACCAACCACTCCAATTAGGAACGAACTGCCGTTGAACTTGAATTGTCCAATTTCTCACACCTATTGATTTCGAATCGAGCCCAAAACTTGGGCAACATCATAATATGGTGGGAGGAGTCCTTTGGTGAGTTTTGAGTGAAATCCAATCGCTAGAAGTATGGAATACACCAACCACTCCAATTAGGAACGAACTGCCGTTGAACTTGAATTGTCCAATTTCTCACACCTATTGATTTCGGATCGAGCCCCAAACTTGGGCAACAACATAATATGGTGGGAGGAGTCATTTGGTGAGTTTTGAGTGAAATCCAATCGCTAGAAGTATGGAATACACCAACCACTCCAATTAGGAACGAACTGCCGTTGAACTTGAATTGTCCAATTTGGAACACCTATTGATTTCGGATCGAGCCCAAAACTTGGGCAATATCATAATATGGTGGGAGGAGTCATTTGGTTTGTTTTGAGTGAAATCCAATCGCTAGAAGTATGGAATACACCAACCACTCCAATTAGGAACGATCTGCCGTTGAACTTGAATTGTCCAATTTCTCACACCTATTGATTTCGGATCGAGCCCCAAACTTGGGCAACATCATAATATGGTGGGAGGAGTCATTTGGTGAGTTCTGAGTGAAATCCAATCGCTAGAAGTATGGAATACACCAACCACTCCAATTAGGAACGAACTGCCGTTGAACTTGAATTGTCCAATTTCTCACACCTATTGATTTCGAATCGAGCCCAAAACTTTGGCAACATCATAATATGGTGGGAGGAGTCCTTTGGTGAGTTTTGAGTGAAATCCAATCGCTAGAAGTATGGAATACACCAACCACTCCAATTAGGAACGAACTGCCGTTGAACTTGAATTGTCCAATTTCTCACACCTATTGATTTCGGATCGAGCCCCAAACTTGGGCAACAACATAATATGGTGGGAGGAGTCATTTGGGGAGTTTTGAGTGAAATCCAATCGCTAGAAGTATGGAATACACCAACCACTCCAATTAGGAACGAACTGCCGTTGAACTTGAATTGTCCAATTTGGAACACCTATTGATTTCGGATCGAGCCCAAAACTTGGGCAATATCATAATATGGTGGGAGGAGTCATTTGGTTTGTTTTGAGTGAAATCCAATCGCTAGAAGTATGGAATACACCAACCACTCCAATTAGGAACGATCTGCCGTTGAACTTGAATTGTCCAATTTCTCACACCTATTGATTTCGGATCGAGCCCCAAACTTGGGCAACATCATAATATGCTGGGAGGAGTCATTTGGTGAGTTTTGACTGAAATCCAATTGCTACAAGTATGGAATACACCAACCACTCCAATTAGGAACGAACTGCCGTTGAACTTGAATTGTCAAATTTGGAACACCTATTGATTTCGTATCGAGCCCAAAACTTGGGAAATATCATAATTTGGTGGGTGGAGTCATTTGGGGAGTTTTGAGTGAAATCCAATCGCGAGAAGTATGGAATACACCAACCACTCCAATTAGGAACGATCTGCCGTTGAACTTGAATTGTCCAATTTCTCACACCTATTGATTTCGGATCGAGCCCCAAACTTGGGCAACATCATAATACGGTGGGAGGAGTCATTTGGTGCGTTTTGAGTGAAATCCAATCGCTAGAAGTATGGAATACACCAACCACTCCAATTAGGAACGAACTGCCGTTGAAATTGAATTGTCCAATTTCTCAAACCTATTGATTTTGGATCGAGCCCCAAACTTGGGCAACATCATAATATGGTGGGAGGAGTCATTTGGTGAGTTTTGAGTGAAATCCAATCGCTAGAAGTATGGAATAACCCAACCACTCCAATTAGGAACGAACTGCCGTTGAACTTGAATTGTCCAATTTGGAACACCTATTGATTTCGGATCGAGCCCAAAGCTTGGGCAACATCCTAATATGGTGAGAGGAGTCATTTGGTGAGTTTTGAGTGAAATCCAATCGCTAGAAGTATGGAATACACCAACCACTCCAATGAGGAACGAACTGCCGTTGAACTTGAATTGTCCAATTTCTCACACCTATTGATTTCGAATCGATCCCAAAACTTGGGTAACATCATAATATGGTGGGAGGAGTCATTTGGTGAGTTTTGAGTGAAATCCAATCGCTAGAAGTATGGAATACACCAACCACTCCAATGAGGAACGATCTGCCGTTGAACTTGAATTGTCCAATTTCTCACACCTATTGATTTCGGATCGAGCCCCAAACTTGGGCAACATCATAATATGGTGGGAGGAGTCATTTGGTGTGTTTTGAGTGAAATCCAATCGCTAGAAGTATGGAATACACCAACCACTCCAATTAGGAACGAACTGCCGTTGAACTTGAATTGTCCTATTTCTCACACCTATTGATTTCGGATCGAGCCCAAAACTTGGGCAACATCATAATATGGTGGGAGGAATCATTTGGTGAGTTTTGAGTGAAATCCAATCGCTAGAAGTATGGAATACACCAACCACTCCCATTAGGAACGAATTGCCGTTGAACTTGAATTGTCCAATTTCTAACACCTATTGATTTCGGATCGAAACCCAAACCTGTACAACATCATAATATGGTGGGAGGAGTCATTTGGTGAGTTTTGAGCGAAATCCAATCGCTAGAAGTATGGAATACACCAACCACTCCAATTAGGAACGAACTGCCGTTGAACTTGAATTATCCAATTTGGAACAGCTATTGATTTCGGATAGAGCCCAAAACATGGGCAACATTATAATATGGTGGGAGGAGTCATTTGGTTAGTTTTGAGTGAAATCCAATCGCAAGAAGTATGGAATACACCAACCACTCCAATTAGGAACGAACTGCCGTTGAACTTGAATTGTCCAATTTCTCACACCTATTAATTTCGGACCGAGCCCCAAACTTCGTCAAGATCATAATATGGTGGGAGGATTCATTTGGTGAGTTTTGAGTGAAATCCAATCGCTAGAAGTATGGAATACACCAACCACTCCAATTAGGAACGAACTGCCGTTGAACTTGAATTGTCCAATTTCTCGTACCTATTGATTTCGTATCGAGCCCAAAACTTGGGCAACATCATAATATGGTGTGAGGAGTCATTTGGGGAGTTTTGAGTGAAATCTAATCGCAAGAAGTATGGAATACACCAACCACTCCAATTAGGAACGAACTGCCGTTGAACTTGAATTGTCCAATTTCTCACACCTATTAATTTCGGACCGAGCCCCAAACTTCGTCAACATCATAATATGGTGGGAGGATTCATTTGGTGAGTTTTGAGTGAAATCCAATCGCTAGAAGCATGGAATACACCAACAACTCCAATTAGGAACGAACTGCCGTTGAACTTGAATTGTCCAATTTCTCGTACCTATTGATTTCGTATCGAGCCCAAAACTTGGGCAACATCATAATATGGTGGGAGGAGTCATTTGGGGAGTTTTGAGTGAAACCCAATCGCTAGAAGTATGTAATACACCAACCACTCCAATTAGGAACGAACTGCCGTTGAACTTGAATTGTCCAATTTGGAACATCTATTGATTTCGGATCGAGCCCAAAACTTGGGCAACATCATAATATGGTGGGAGGAGTCATTTGGTGAGTTTTAAGTGAAATCCAATCTCTAGAAGTATGGAATACACCAACCACTCCAATTAGGAACGAACTGCCGTTGAACTTGAATTGTCCAATTTCTCACACCTATTAATTTCGGACCGAGCCCCAAACTTCGTCAACATCATAATATGGTGGGAGGAGTCATTTGGTGAGTTTTGAGTGAAATCCAATCGCTAGAAGTATGGAATACACCAACCACTCCAATTAGGAACGAACTGCCGTTGAACTTGAATTGTCCAATTTCTCGTACCTATTGATTTCGTTTCGAGCCCAAAACTTGGGCAACATCATAATATGGTGGGAGGAGTCATTTGGGGAGTTTTGAGTGAAATCCAATCGCTAGGAGTATGGAATACACCAACCACTCCAATTACGAATGAACTGCCGTTGAAATTTAATTGTCCAATTTCTCACACCTATTGATTTCGGATCGAGCCCAAAACTTGGGCAACATCATAATATGGTGGGAGGAGACATTTGGTGAGTTTTAAGTGAAATCCAATCTCTAGAAGTATGGAATACACCAACCACTCCAATTAGGAACGAACTGCCGTTGAACTTGAATTGTCCAATTTCTCACACCTATTAATTTCGGACCGAGCCCCAAACTTCGTCAACATCATAATATGGTGGGAGGAGTCATTTGGTGAGTTTTGAGTGAAATCCAATCGCTAGAAGTATGGAATACACCAACCACTCCAATTAGGAACGAACTGCCGTTGAAATTGAATTGTCCAATTTCTCACACCTGTTGATTTCGGATCAAGCCCCAAACTTGGGCAATAGCATAATATGGTGGGAGGAGTCATTTCGTGAGTTTTGAGTGAAATCCAATCGCTAGAAGTGTGGAATACACCAACCACTCCAATTAGGAACGAACTGCCGTTGAACTTGAATTGTCCAATTTCGAACACCAATTGATTTCGGATCGAGCCCAAAACTTGAGCAACATCATAATGTGGTGGGAGGAGTGATTTGGTGAGTTTTGAGTGAAATCCAATCGCGAGAAGTATGTAATACTCCAACCACTCCAATTAGGAACGAACGGCCGTTGAACTTGAATTGTCCAATTTCTCACCCCTATTGATTTCGGATCGGGCCCAAAACTTGGGCAACATAATAATATGGTGGGAGGAGTCATTCGGTGAGTTTTGAGAGAAATCCAATCGCTAGAAGCATGGAATACACCAACCACTCCCATTAGGAACGAAGTGCCGTTGAACTTGAATTGTCCAATTTCTCACACCTATTGATTTCGGATCAAGCCCAAAACTTGGGGAACATCATAATATGGTGGGAGGAGTCATTTGGTGAGTTTTGAGTGAAATCCAATCGCTAGAAGTATGGAATACACCAACCACTCCAATTAGGAACGAACTGCCGTTGAACTTGAATTGTCCAATTTGGAACACCTATTGATTTCGGATCGAGCCCAAAACTTGAGCAACATCATAATATGGTGGGAGGAGTCATTTGGTGAGTTTTGAGTGAAATCCATTCGCAAGAAGTATGGAAGACACCAACCGCTCCAATTAGGAACGAACTGCCGTCGAACTTGAATTGTCCAATTTCTCACACCTGTTGATTTCGGATCGAGCCCCAAACTTGGGCAACAGCATAATATGGTGGGAGGAGTCATTTCGTGAGTTTTGAGTGAAATCCAATCGCTAGAAGTGTGGAATACACCAACCACTCCAATTAGGAACGAACTGCCGTTGAACTTGAATTGTCCAATTTCGAACACCAATTGATTTTGGATCGAGCCCAAAACTTGAGCAACATCATAATGTGGTGGGAGGAGTGGTTTGGTGAGTTTTGAGTGAAATCCAATCGCTAGAAGTATGTAATACTCCAACCACTCCAATTAGGAACGAACTGCCGTTGAACTTGAATTGTCCAATTTCTCACACCTATTGATTTCGGATCGGGCCCAAAACTTGGGCAACATAATAATATGGTGGGAGGAGTCATTCGGTGAGTTTTGAGAGAAATCCAATCGCTAGAAGCATGGAATACACCAACCACTCCCATTAGGAACGAAGTGCCGTTGAACTTGAATTGTCCAATTTCTCACACCTATTGATTTCGGATCAAGCCCAAAACTTGGGCAACATCATAATATGGTGGGAGGAGTCATTTGGTGAGTTTTGAGTGAAATCCAATCGCTAGAAGTATGGAATACACCAACCACTCCAATTAGGAACGAACTGCCGTTGAACTTGAATTGTCCAATTTGGAACACCTATTGATTTCGGATCGATCCCAAAACTTGGGCAACATCATAATATGGTGGGAGGAGTCATTTGGGGAGTTTTGAGTGAAATCCAATCGCTAGAAGTATGGAATACACCAACCACTCCAGTCAGGAACGAACTGCCGTTGAACTTGAATTCTGCAATTTCTCACACCTATTGATTTCGGATCGAGCCCAAAACTTGGGCAACATCATAATATGGTGGGAGGAGTCATTTGGTTAGTTTTGAGTCAAATCCAATCGCTAGAAGTATGGAATACACCAACCACTCCAATTACGAACGAACTACCGCTGAAATTTAATTGTCCAATTTCTCACACCTATTGATTTCGGATCGAGCCCAAAACTTGGGCAACATCATAATATGGTGGGAGGAGTCATTTGGTTAGTTTTGAGTGAAATCCAATCGCTAGAAGAATGGAATACACCAACCACTCCAATTAGGAACGAACTGCCGTTGAACTTGAATTGTCCAATTTCTCACACCTATTGATTTCTGATCGAGCCCAAAACTTGGGCAACATCATAATATGGTGGGAGGAGTCATTTGGTGAGTTTTGAGAGAAATCCAATCGCTAGAAGTATGGAATACACCAACCACTCCAATTAGGAATGAACTGCCGTTGAACTTGAATTGTCCAATTTCTCACACCTATTGATTTCGGATCGAGCCCAAAACTTGGGCAACATCATAATATGGTGGGAGGAGTCATTTGGTGAGTTTTGAGAGAAATCCAATCGCTAGAAACATGGAATACACCAACCACTCCAATTAGGAACGAGCTGCCGTTGAACTTGAATTGTCCAATTTCTCACACCTATTGATTTCGGATCGAGCCCCAAACCTGGGCAACATCATAATATCGTGGGAGGAGTCATTTGGTGAGTTTTGAGTGAAATCCAATCGCTAGAAGTATGGAATACACCAACCACTCCAATTAGGAACGAACTTCCGTTGAACTTGAATTGTCCAATTTCTCACACCTATTTATTTCGGATCGAGCCCCAAACTTGGGCAACATCATAATATGGTGGGAGGAGTCATTTGGTGAGTTTTGATTGAAATCCAATCGCTAGAAGTATGGAATACACCAACCACTCCAATTAGGAACGAACTTCCGTTGAACTTGAATTGTCCAATTTCTCACACCTATTGATTTCGGATCGAGCCCCAAACTTGGGCAACATCATAATATGGTGGGAGGAGTCATTTGGTGAGTTTTGAGTGAAATCCAATCGCTAGAAGTATGGAATACACCAACCACTCCAATTAGGAACGAACTGCCGTTGAACTTGAATTGTCCAATTTCTCACACCTACTGATTTCGGATCGAACCCGAAACTTGTGCAACATCATCATATGGTGGGAGGAGTCATTTGGTGAGTTTTGAGTGAAATCCAATCGCTAGAAGTATGGAATACACCAACCACTCCAATTAGGAACGAACTGCCGTTGAACTTGAATTGTCCAATTTGGAACAGCTATTGATTTCGGATAGAGCCCAAAACTTGGGCAACATCATAATGTGGTGGGAGGAGTCATTTGGTGAGTTTTGAGTGAAATCCAATCGCTAGAAGTATGGAATACACGAACCACTCCAGTTAGGAACGAACTGCCGTTGAACTTGAATTGTCCAATTTCTCACACCTATCGATTTCGGATTGAGCCCAAAACTTGGGCAACATCATAATATGGTGGGAGGAGTCATTTGGTGAGTTTTGAGTGAAATCCAATCGCTAGAAGTATGGAATACACCAACCACTCCAATTAGGAATGAACTGCCGTTGAACTTGAATTGTCCAATTTCTCACACCTATTGATTTCGGATCGAGCCAAAAACTTGGGCAACAACATAATATGGTGGGAGGAGTCATTTGGTTAGTTTTGAGTGAAATCCAATCGCTTGACGTTTGGAATACACCAATCACTCCAATTAGGAACGAATTGCCGTTGAACTTGAATTCTCCAATTTCTCACACCTATTGATTTCGGATCGAGCCCAAAACTTGGGCAACATCATAATATGGTGGGAGGAGTCATTTGGTGAGTTTTGAGTGAAATCCAATCGCCAGATGTATGGAATACACCAACCACTCCAGTTAGGAACGAACTTCCGTTGAACTTGAATTGTCCAATTTCTCACACCTATTGATTTCGGATCGATCCCAATACTTGGGCAACATCATAATATGGTGGGAGGAGTCGTTTGGTGAGTTTTGAGAGAAATCCAATCGCTAGAAACATGGAATACACCAACCACTCCAATTAGGAACGAATTGCCGTTCAACTTGAATTGTCCAATTTGGAACACCTATTGATTTCGGATCGAGCCCAAAACTTGGGCAACATTATAATATGGGGGGAGGAGTCATTTGGTGAGTTTTGAGTGAAATCCAATCACTAGAAGTATGGAATACACCAACCACTCCAATTAGGAACGAACTTCCGTTGAACTTGAATTGTCCAATTTGGAACACCTATTGATTTCGGATCGAGCCCAAAACTTGGGCAACATCATAATGTGGTGGGAGGAGTCATTTGGTGAGTTTTGAGTGAAATCCAATCGCTAGAAGTATGGAATACACCAACCACTCCAGTTAGGAACGAACGGCCGTTGAACTTGAATTGTCCAATTTCTCACACCGACTGATTTCGGATCGAGCCCAAAACTTGGGCAACATCATAATATGGTGGGAGGAGTCATTTGGGGAGTTTTGAGTGAAATCCAATCGCTTGAAGTGTGGAATACACCAACCACTCCAATTAGGAACGAACTGCCGCTGAACTTGAATTCTCCAATTTCTCACACCTATTGATTTCGAATCGAGCCCAAAACTTGGGCAACATCATAATATGGTGGGAGGAGTCATTTGGTGAGTTTTGAGAGAAATCCAATCGCTAGAAGTATGGAATACACCAACCACTCCAATTAGGAATGAACTGCCGTTGAACTTGAATTGTCCAATTTCTCACACCTATTGATTTCGAATCGAGCCCCAAACTTGGGCAACATCATAAATGGGTGGGAGGAGTCATTTGGTGAGTTTTGAGTGAAATCCAATCGCTAGAAGGATGGAATACACCAACCACTCCAATTTGGAACGAACTGCCGTTGAACTTGAAGTGTCCAATTTCTCACACCTATTGATTTCGTATCGAGGCCAAAACTTGGGCAACATCATAATATGGTGGTAGGAGTCATTTGGTTAGTTTTGAGTGAAATCCAATTGCTAGAAGTATGGAATACACCAACCACTCCAATTAGGAACGAACTTCCGTTGAACTTGAATTGTCCAATTTCTCACACCTATTGATTTCGGATCGAGCCCCAAACTTGGGCAACATCATAATATGGTGGGAGGAGTCATTTGGTGAGTTTTGAGTGAAATCCAATCGCTAGAAGTATGGAATACACCAACCACTCCAATTAGGAACGAACTTCCGTTGAACTTGAATTGTCCAATTTCTCACACCTATTGATTTCGGATCGAGCCCCGAACTTGGGCAACATCATAATATGGTGGGAGGAGTCATTTGGTGAGTTTTGAGTGAAATCCAATCGCTAGAAGTATGGAATACACCAACCACTCCAATTAGGAACGAACTGCCGTTGAACTTGAATTGTCCAATTTCTCACACCTACTGATTTCGGATCGAACCCGAAACTTGTGCAACATCATCATATGGTGGGAGGAGTCATTTGGTGAGTTTTGAGTGAAATCCAATCGCTAGAAGTATGGAATACACCAACCACTCCAGTTAGGAACGAACGGCCGTTGAACTTGAATTGTCCAATTTCTCACACCGACTGATTTCGGATCGAGCCCAAAACTTGGGCAACATCATAATATGGTGGGAGGAGTCATTTGGGGAGTTTTGAGTGAAATCCAATCGCTTGAAGTGTGGAATACACCAACCACTCCAATTTGGAACGAACTGCCGTTGAACTTGAAGTGTCCAATTTTTCACACCTATTGATTTCGTATCGAGGCCAAAACTTGGGCAACATCATAATATGGTGGTAGGAGTCATTTGGTTAGTTTTGAGTGAAATCCAATTGCTAGAAGTATGGAATACACCAACCACTCCAATTAGGAACGAACTTCCGTTGAACTTGAATTGTCCAATTTCTCACACCTATTGATTTCGGATCGAGCCCCAAACTTGGGCAACATCATAATATGGTGGGAGGAGTCATTTGGTGAGTTTTGAGTGAAATCCAATCGCTAGAAGTATGGAATACACCAACCACTCCAATTAGGAACGAACTTCCGTTGAACTTGAATTGTCCAATTTCTCACACCTATTGATTTCGGATCGAGCCCCAAACTTGGGCAACATCATAATATGGTGGGAGGAGTCATTTGGTGAGTTTTGAGTGAAATCCAATCGCTAGAAGTATGGAATACACCAACCACTCCAATTAGGAACGAACTGCCGTTGAACTTGAATTGTCCAATTTCTCACACCTACTGATTTCGGATCGAACCCGAAACTTGTGCAACATCATCATATGGTGGGAGGAGTCATTTGGTGAGTTTTGAGTGAAATCCAATCGCTAGAAGTATGGAATACACCAACCACTCCAATTAGGAACGAACTGCCGTTGAACTTGAATTGTCCAATTTGGAACAGCTATTGATTTCGGATAGAGCCCAAAACTTGGGCAACATCATAATGTGGTGGGAGGAGTCATTTGGTGAGTTTTGAGTGAAATCCAATCGCTAGAAGTATGGAATACACGAACCACTCCAGTTAGGAACGAACTGCCGTTGAACTTGAATTGTCCAATTTCTCACACCTATCGATTTCGGATTGAGCCCAAAACTTGGGCAACATCATAATATGGTGGGAGGAGTCATTTGGTGAGTTTTGAGTGAAATCCAATCGCTAGAAGTATGGAATACACCAACCACTCCAATTAGGAATGAACTGCCGTTGAACTTGAATTGTCCAATTTCTCACACCTATTGATTTCGGATCGAGCCAAAAACTTGGGCAACAACATAATATGGTGGGAGGAGTCATTTGGTTAGTTTTGAGTGAAATCCAATCGCTTGAAGTTTGGAATACACCAATCACTCCAATTAGGAACAAATTGCCGTTGAACTTGAATTCTCCAATTTCTCACACCTATTGATTTCGGATCGAGCCCAAAACTTGGGCAACATCATAATATGGTGGGACGAGTCATTTGGTGAGTTTTGAGTGAAATCCAATCGCTAGATGTATGGAATACACCAACCACTCCAGTTAGGAACGAACTTCCGTTGAACTTGAATTGTCCAATTTGGAACAGCTATTGATTTCGGATAGAGCCCAAAACTTGGGCAACATCATAATGTGGTGGGAGGAGTCATTTGGTGAGTTTTGAGTGAAATCCAATCGCTAGAAGTATGGAATACACGAACCACTCCAGTTAGGAACGAACTGCCGTTGAACTTGAATTGTCCAATTTCTCACACCTATCGATTTCGGATTGAGCCCAAAACTTGGGCAACATCATAATATGGTGGGAGGAGTCATTTGGTGAGTTTTGAGTGAAATCCAATCGCTAGAAGTATGGAATACACCAACCACTCCAATTAGGAATGAACTGCCGTTGAACTTGAATTGTCCAATTTCTCACACCTATTGATTTCGGATCGAGCCAAAAACTTGGGCAACAACATAATATGGTGGGAGGAGTCATTTGGTTAGTTTTGAGTGAAATCCAATCGCTTGAAGTTTGGAATACACCAATCACTCCAATTAGGAACAAATTGCCGTTGAACTTGAATTCTCCAATTTCTCACACCTATTGATTTCGGATCGAGCCCAAAACTTGGGCAACATCATAATATGGTGGGACGAGTCATTTGGTGAGTTTTGAGTGAAATCCAATCGCTAGATGTATGGAATACACCAACCACTCCAGTTAGGAACGAACTTCCGTTGAACTTGAATTGTCCAATTTCTCACACATATTGATTTCGGATCGATCCCAATACTTGGGCAACATCATAATATGGTGGGAGGAGTCGTTTGGTGAGTTTTGAGAGAAATCCAATCGCTAGAAACATGGAATACACCAACCACTCCAATTAGGAACGAATTGCCGTTCAACTTGAATTGTCCAATTTGGAACACCTATTGATTTCGGATCGGGCCCAAAACTTGGGCAACATTATAATATGGTGGGAGGAGTCATTTGGTGAGTTTTGAGTGAAATCCAATCACTAGAAGTATGGAATACACCAACCACTCCAATTAGGAACGAACTTCCGTTGAACTTGAATTGTCCAATTTGGAACACCTATTGATTTCGGATCGAGCCCAAAACTTGGGCAACATCATAATGTGGTGGGAGGAGTCATTTGGTGAGTTTTGAGTGAAATCCAATCGCTAGAAGTATGGAATACACCAACCACTCCAGTTAGGAACGAACGGCCGTTGAACTTGAATTGTCCAATTTCTCACACCGACTGATTTCGGATCGAGCCCAAAACTTGGGCAACATCATAATATGGTGGGAGGAGTCATTTGGGGAGTTTTGAGTGAAATCCAATCGCTTGAAGTGTGGAATACACCAACCACTCCAATTAGGAACGAACTGCCGTTGAACTTGAATTCTCCAATTTCTCACACCTATTGATTTCGAATCGAGGCCAAAACTTGGGCAACATCATAATATGGTGGGAGGAGTCATTTGGTTAGTTTTGAGTGAAATCCAATCGCTTGAAGTGTGGAATACACCAACCACTCCAATTAGGAATGAACTACCGTTGAACTGGAATTGTCCAATTTGGAACACCTATTGTTTTCGGATCGAGCGCAAAACTAGGGCAACATCATAATATGGTGGGAGGAGTCATTTAGTGAGTTTTGAGTGAAATCCAATCCCTAGAAGTATGGAATACACCAACCACTCCAATTAGGAACGAACTGCCGTTGAACTTGAATTGTCCAATTTCGCACACCTATTGATTTCGGATCGAGCCAAAAACTTGGGCAACATCATAATATGGTGGGAGGAGTCATTTGGTGAGTTTTGAGTGAAATCCAATCGCTAAAAGTATGGAACACACCAACCACTCCAATTAGGAACGAACTGCCATTGAACTTGAATTGTCCAATTTGGAACACCTATTGTTTTCGGATCGAGCCCAAAGCTAGGGCAACATCATAATATGGTGGGAGGAGTCATTTAGTGAGTTTTGAGTGAAATCCAATCGCTAGAAGTATGGAATACACCAACCACTCCAATTAGGAACGAACTGCCGTTGAACTTGAACTGTCCAATTTCTCACACCTATTGATTTAGGATCGAGCCCAAAACTTGTGCAACATCATAATATGGTGGGAAGAGTCATTTGGTGAGTTTTGAGTGAAATCCAATCGCTAGAAGTATGGAATACACCAATCCCTGCAATTAGGAACGAAATGCCGTTGAACTTGAATTGTCCAATTTCGAACACCTATTGATTTCGGATCGAGCCCAAAACTTGGGCAACGTCATAATATGGTGGGAGGAGTCATTTGGTGAGTTTTGAGTGAAATCCAATCGCTAGATGTATGGAATACACCAACCACTCCAGTTAGGAACGAACTTCCGTTGAACTTGAATTGTCCAATTTGGAACAGCTATTGATTTCGGATAGAGCCCAAAACTTGGGCAACATCATAATGTGGTGGGAGGAGTCATTTGGTGAGTTTTGA
The DNA here is from genome assembly GCF_965620075.1 of Prunus avium. Classification (NCBI taxonomy): domain Eukaryota; kingdom Viridiplantae; phylum Streptophyta; class Magnoliopsida; order Rosales; family Rosaceae; genus Prunus; species Prunus avium. The sequence continues at coordinate 15,179,467 of NC_142290.1, forward strand.
GTGAAATCCAATCGCTAGAAGTATGGAATACACGAACCACTCCAGTTAGGAACGAACTGCCGTTGAACTTGAATTGTCCAATTTCTCACACCTATCGATTTCGGATTGAGCCCAAAACTTGGGCAACATCATAATATGGTGGGAGGAGTCATTTGGTGAGTTTTGAGTGAAATCCAATCGCTAGAAGTATGGAATACACCAACCACTCCAATTAGGAATGAACTGCCGTTGAACTTGAATTGTCCAATTTCTCACACCTATTGATTTCGGATCGAGCCAAAAACTTGGGCAACAACATAATATGGTGGGAGGAGTCATTTGGTTAGTTTTGAGTGAAATCCAATCGCTTGAAGTTTGGAATACACCAATCACTCCAATTAGGAACAAATTGCCGTTGAACTTGAATTCTCCAATTTCTCACACCTATTGATTTCGGATCGAGCCCAAAACTTGGGCAACATCATAATATGGTGGGACGAGTCATTTGGTGAGTTTTGAGTGAAATCCAATCGCTAGATGTATGGAATACACCAACCACTCCAGTTAGGAACGAACTTCCGTTGAACTTGAATTGTCCAATTTCTCACACATATTGATTTCGGATCGATCCCAATACTTGGGCAACATCATAATATGGTGGGAGGAGTCGTTTGGTGAGTTTTGAGAGAAATCCAATCGCTAGAAACATGGAATACACCAACCACTCCAATTAGGAACGAATTGCCGTTCAACTTGAATTGTCCAATTTGGAACACCTATTGATTTCGGATCGGGCCCAAAACTTGGGCAACATTATAATATGGTGGGAGGAGTCATTTGGTGAGTTTTGAGTGAAATCCAATCACTAGAAGTATGGAATACACCAACCACTCCAATTAGGAACGAACTTCCGTTGAACTTGAATTGTCCAATTTGGAACACCTATTGATTTCGGATCGAGCCCAAAACTTGGGCAACATCATAATGTGGTGGGAGGAGTCATTTGGTGAGTTTTGAGTGAAATCCAATCGCTAGAAGTATGGAATACACCAACCACTCCAGTTAGGAACGAACGGCCGTTGAACTTGAATTGTCCAATTTCTCACACCGACTGATTTCGGATCGAGCCCAAAACTTGGGCAACATCATAATATGGTGGGAGGAGTCATTTGGGGAGTTTTGAGTGAAATCCAATCGCTTGAAGTGTGGAATACACCAACCACTCCAATTAGGAACGAACTGCCGTTGAACTTGAATTCTCCAATTTCTCACACCTATTGATTTCGAATCGAGGCCAAAACTTGGGCAACATCATAATATGGTGGGAGGAGTCATTTGGTTAGTTTTGAGTGAAATCCAATCGCTTGAAGTGTGGAATACACCAACCACTCCAATTAGGAATGAACTACCGTTGAACTGGAATTGTCCAATTTGGAACACCTATTGTTTTCGGATCGAGCGCAAAACTAGGGCAACATCATAATATGGTGGGAGGAGTCATTTAGTGAGTTTTGAGTGAAATCCAATCCCTAGAAGTATGGAATACACCAACCACTCCAATTAGGAACGAACTGCCGTTGAACTTGAATTGTCCAATTTCGCACACCTATTGATTTCGGATCGAGCCAAAAACTTGGGCAACATCATAATATGGTGGGAGGAGTCATTTGGTGAGTTTTGAGTGAAATCCAATCGCTAAAAGTATGGAACACACCAACCACTCCAATTAGGAACGAACTGCCATTGAACTTGAATTGTCCAATTTGGAACACCTATTGTTTTCGGATCGAGCCCAAAGCTAGGGCAACATCATAATATGGTGGGAGGAGTCATTTAGTGAGTTTTGAGTGAAATCCAATCGCTAGAAGTATGGAATACACCAACCACTCCAATTAGGAACGAACTGCCGTTGAACTTGAACTGTCCAATTTCTCACACCTATTGATTTAGGATCGAGCCCAAAACTTGTGCAACATCATAATATGGTGGGAAGAGTCATTTGGTGAGTTTTGAGTGAAATCCAATCGCTAGAAGTATGGAATACACCAATCCCTGCAATTAGGAACGAAATGCCGTTGAACTTGAATTGTCCAATTTCGAACACCTATTGATTTCGGATCGAGCCCAAAACTTGGGCAACGTCATAATATGGTGGGAGGAGTCATTTGGTGAGTTTTGAGTGAAATCCAATCGCTAGATGTATGGAATACACCAACCACTCCAGTTAGGAACGAACTTCCGTTGAACTTGAATTGTCCAATTTGGAACAGCTATTGATTTCGGATAGAGCCCAAAACTTGGGCAACATCATAATGTGGTGGGAGGAGTCATTTGGTGAGTTTTGAGTGAAATCCAATCGCTAGAAGTATGGAATACACGAACCACTCCAGTTAGGAACGAACTGCCGTTGAACTTGAATTGTCCAATTTCTCACACCTATCGATTTCGGATTGAGCCCAAAACTTGGGCAACATCATAATATGGTGGGAGGAGTCATTTGGTGAGTTTTGAGTGAAATCCAATCGCTAGAAGTATGGAATACACCAACCACTCCAATTAGGAATGAACTGCCGTTGAACTTGAATTGTCCAATTTCTCACACCTATTGATTTCGGATCGAGCCAAAAACTTGGGCAACAACATAATATGGTGGGAGGAGTCATTTGGTTAGTTTTGAGTGAAATCCAATCGCTTGAAGTTTGGAATACACCAATCACTCCAATTAGGAACAAATTGCCGTTGAACTTGAATTCTCCAATTTCTCACACCTATTGATTTCGGATCGAGCCCAAAACTTGGGCAACATCATAATATGGTGGGACGAGTCATTTGGTGAGTTTTGAGTGAAATCCAATCGCTAGATGTATGGAATACACCAACCACTCCAGTTAGGAACGAACTTCCGTTGAACTTGAATTGTCCAATTTCTCACACATATTGATTTCGGATCGATCCCAATACTTGGGCAACATCATAATATGGTGGGAGGAGTCGTTTGGTGAGTTTTGAGAGAAATCCAATCGCTAGAAACATGGAATACACCAACCACTCCAATTAGGAACGAATTGCCGTTCAACTTGAATTGTCCAATTTGGAACACCTATTGATTTCGGATCGGGCCCAAAACTTGGGCAACATTATAATATGGTGGGAGGAGTCATTTGGTGAGTTTTGAGTGAAATCCAATCACTAGAAGTATGGAATACACCAACCACTCCAATTAGGAACGAACTTCCGTTGAACTTGAATTGTCCAATTTGGAACACCTATTGATTTCGGATCGAGCCCAAAACTTGGGCAACATCATAATGTGGTGGGAGGAGTCATTTGGTGAGTTTTGAGTGAAATCCAATCGCTAGAAGTATGGAATACACCAACCACTCCAGTTAGGAACGAACGGCCGTTGAACTTGAATTGTCCAATTTCTCACACCGACTGATTTCGGATCGAGCCCAAAACTTGGGCAACATCATAATATGGTGGGAGGAGTCATTTGGGGAGTTTTGAGTGAAATCCAATCGCTTGAAGTGTGGAATACACCAACCACTCCAATTAGGAACGAACTGCCGTTGAACTTGAATTCTCCAATTTCTCACACCTATTGATTTCGAATCGAGGCCAAAACTTGGGCAACATCATAATATGGTGGGAGGAGTCATTTGGTTAGTTTTGAGTGAAATCCAATCGCTTGAAGTGTGGAATACACCAACCACTCCAATTAGGAATGAACTACCGTTGAACTGGAATTGTCCAATTTGGAACACCTATTGTTTTCGGATCGAGCGCAAAACTAGGGCAACATCATAATATGGTGGGAGGAGTCATTTAGTGAGTTTTGAGTGAAATCCAATCCCTAGAAGTATGGAATACACCAACCACTCCAATTAGGAACGAACTGCCGTTGAACTTGAATTGTCCAATTTCGCACACCTATTGATTTCGGATCGAGCCAAAAACTTGGGCAACATCATAATATGGTGGGAGGAGTCATTTGGTGAGTTTTGAGTGAAATCCAATCGCTAAAAGTATGGAACACACCAACCACTCCAATTAGGAACGAACTGCCATTGAACTTGAATTGTCCAATTTGGAACACCTATTGTTTTCGGATCGAGCCCAAAGCTAGGGCAACATCATAATATGGTGGGAGGAGTCATTTAGTGAGTTTTGAGTGAAATCCAATCGCTAGAAGTATGAAATACACCAACCACTCCAATTAGGAACGAACTGCCGTTGAACTTGAACTGTCCAATTTCTCACACCTATTGATTTAGGATCGAGCCCAAAACTTGTGCAACATCATAATATGGTGGGAAGAGTCATTTGGTGAGTTTTGAGTGAAATCCAATCGCTAGAAGTATGGAATACACCAATCCCTGCAATTAGGAACGAAATGCCGTTGAACTTGAATTGTCCAATTTCGAACACCTATTGATTTCGGATCGAGCCCAAAACTTGGGCAACGTCATAATATGGTGGGAGGAGTCATTTGGTGAGTTTTGAGTGAAATCCAATCGCTAGAAGTATGGAATACACCAACCACTCCCATTAGGAACGAACTGCCGTTGAACTTCAATTGTAAAGTTTCTCACACCTATTGATTTCGGATCGAACCCCAAACCTGTGCAACATCATAATATGGTGGGAGGAGTCATTTGGTGAGTTTTGAGTGAAACCCAATCGCTAGAAGTATGGAATACACCAACCACTCCAATTAGGAACGAACTGCCGTTGAACTTGAATTGTCCAATTTGGAACACCTATTGATTTCGGATCGAGCCCAACACTTGGGCAATATCATAATATGGTGGGAAGAGTTATTTGGGGAGTTTTGAGTGAAATCCAATCGCTAGAAGTATGGAATACACCAACCACTCCAATTAGGAACGAACTGCCGTTGAACGTGAATTGTCCAATTTCTCACACCTATTGATTTCGGATCGAGCCCAAAACTTGAGCAACATCATAATACGGTGGGAGGAGTCATTTGGTGAGTTTTGAGTGAAATCCAATCGCTAGAAGTATGGAATACACCAACCACTCCAATTAGGAACGAACTGCCATTGAAGTTGAATTGTCCAATTTGGAACAACTATTGATTTCGGATCGAGCCCAAAACTTGGGCAACATCATAATATGGTGGGAGGAGTCATTTGGTGAGTTTTGAGTGAAATCCAATCGCTAGAAGTATGGAATACACCAACCACTCCCATTAGAAACGAACTGCCGTTGAACTTGAATTGTCCAATTTCTCACACCTATTGATTTCGGATCGAACCCCAAACTTGTGCAACATCATAATATGGTGGGAGGAGTCATTTGGTAAGTTTTGAGTGAAATCCAATCGCTGGAAGTATGGAATACACCAACCACTCCAATTAGGAACGAACTGCCGTTGAACTTGAATTGTCCAATTTGGAACACCTATTGATTTCGGATCGAGCCCAAAACTTGGGCAATATCATAATATGGTGGGAAGAGTCATTTGGTGAGTTTTGAGTGAAATCCAATCGCTAGAAGTATGGAATACACCAACCACTCCAATTAGGAACGAACTGCCGTTGAACTTGAATTGTCCAATTTCTCACACCTATTGATTTCGGATCGAGCCCAAAACTTGGGCAACATCATAATATGGTGGGAGGAGTCATTTGGTGAATTTTGAGAGAAATCCAATCGCTAGAAGCATGGAATACACCAGCCACTCCAATTAGGAAAGAACTGCCGTTGAACTTGAATTGTCCAATTTCTCACACCTATTGATTTCGGATTGAGCCCCAAACCTGGGCAACATCATAATATGGAGGGAGGAGTCATTTGGTGAGTTTTGAGTGAAATCCAATCGCTAGAAGTACGGAATACACCATCCACTCCAATTAGGAACGAACTGCCGTTGAACTTGAATTGTCCAATTTCGAACACCTATTGATTTCGGATCGAGCCCAACACTTGGGCAACATCATAATATGGTGGGAGGAGCCATTTGGTGGGTTTTGAGTGAAATCCAATCGCTAGAAGTATGGAATACACCAACCACTCCAATTAGGAACGAACTGCCGTTGAACTTGAATTGTCCAATTTCTCACACCTATTGATTTCGGATCGAGCCCAAAACTTGGGCAACATCATAATATGGTGGGAGGACTCATTTGGTAAGTTTTGAGTGAAATCCAATCTCTAGAAGTATGGAATACACCAACCACTCCCATTAGGAACGAACTGCCATTGAACTTGAATTGTCCAATTTCTCACACCTATTAATTTCGGATCGAACCCCAAACTTGTGCAACATCATAATATGGTGGGAGGAGTCATTTGGTGAGTTTTGAGTGAAATCCAATCGCCTGAAGTATGGAATACACCAACCACTCCAATTAGGAACGAACTGCCGTTGAACTTGAATTGTCCAATTTGGAAGACCTATTGATTTCGGATCGAGGCCAAAACTTGGGCAATATCATAATATGGTGGGAAGAGTCATTTGGTGAGTTTTGAGGGAAATCTAATCGCTAGAAGTATGGAATACACCAACCACTCCAATTAGGAACGAACTGCCGTTGAACTTGAATTGTCCAATTTCTCACACCTATTGATTTCGAATCGAGGCCCAAACTTGGGCAACATCATAATATGGTGGGAGGAGTCATTTGGTGAGTTTTGAGTGAAATCCAATCGCTAGAAGTATGGAATACACCAACCACTCCAATTAGGAACGAACTGCCATTGAACTCTAATTGTCAAATTTGGAAGACCTATCGATTTCGGATCGAGTCCAAAACTTGGGCAACCACATAATATGGTGGGAGGAGTCATTTGGTGAGTTTTGAGTGAAATCCAATCGCTAGAAGTATGGAATACACCAACCACTCCAATTAGGAACGAACTGCCGTTGAACTTGAATTGTCCAATTTGGAATACCTATTGATTTCAGATCGAGCCCAAAACTCGGGCAATATCATAATATGGTGGGAAGAGTCATTTGGTGAGTTTTGAGTGAAATCCAATCGCTAGAAGTATGGAATACACCAACCACTCCAATTAGGAACGAACTGCCGTTGAACTTGAACTGTCCAATTTCTCACACCTATTGATTTAGGATCGAGCCCAAAACTTGTGCAACATCATAATATGGTGGGAAGAGTCATTTGGTGAGTTTTGAGTGAAATCCAATCGCTAGAAGTATGGAATACACCAATCCCTGCAATTAGGAACGAAATGCCGTTGAACTTGAATTGTCCAATTTCGAACACCTATTGATTTCGGATCGAGCCCAAAACTTGGGCAACGTCATAATATGGTGGGAGGAGTCATTTGGTGAGTTTTGAGTGAAATCCAATCGCTAGAAGTATGGAATACACCAACCACTCCCATTAGGAACGAACTGCCGTTGAACTTCAATTGTAAAGTTTCTCACACCTATTGATTTCGGATCGAACCCCAAACTTGTGCAACATCATAATATGGTGGGAGGAGTCATTTGGTAAGTTTTGAGTGAAATCCAATCGCTGGAAGTATGGAATACACCAACCACTCCAATTAGGAACGAACTGCCGTTGAACTTGAATTGTCCAATTTGGAACACCTATTGATTTCGGATCGAGCCCAAAACTTGGGCAATATCATAATATGGTGGGAAGAGTCATTTGGTGAGTTTTGAGTGAAATCCAATCGCTAGAAGTATGGAATACACCAACCACTCCAATTAGGAACGAACTGCCGTTGAACTTGAATTGTCCAATTTCTCACACCTATTGATTTCGGATCGAGCCCAAAACTTGGGCAACATCATAATATGGTGGGAGGAGTCATTTGGTGAATTTTGAGAGAAATCCAATCGCTAGAAGCATGGAATACACCAGCCACTCCAATTAGGAAAGAACTGCCGTTGAACTTGAATTGTCCAATTTCTCACACCTATTGATTTCGGATTGAGCCCCAAACCTGGGCAACATCATAATATGGAGGGAGGAGTCATTTGGTGAGTTTTGAGTGAAATCCAATCGCTAGAAGTACGGAATACACCATCCACTCCAATTAGGAACGAACTGCCGTTGAACTTGAATTGTCCAATTTCGAACACCTATTGATTTCGGATCGAGCCCAACACTTGGGCAACATCATAATATGGTGGGAGGAGCCATTTGGTGGGTTTTGAGTGAAATCCAATCGCTAGAAGTATGGAATACACCAACCACTCCAATTAGGAACGAACTGCCGTTGAACTTGAATTGTCCAATTTCTCACACCTATTGATTTCGGATCGAGCCCAAAACTTGGGCAACATCATAATATGGTGGGAGGACTCATTTGGTAAGTTTTGAGTGAAATCCAATCTCTAGAAGTATGGAATACACCAACCACTCCCATTAGGAACGAACTGCCATTGAACTTGAATTGTCCAATTTCTCACACCTATTAATTTCGGATCGAACCCCAAACTTGTGCAACATCATAATATGGTGGGAGGAGTCATTTGGTGAGTTTTGAGTGAAATCCAATCGCCTGAAGTATGGAATACACCAACCACTCCAATTAGGAACGAACTGCCGTTGAACTTGAATTGTCCAATTTGGAAGACCTATTGATTTCGGATCGAGGCCAAAACTTGGGCAATATCATAATATGGTGGGAAGAGTCATTTGGTGAGTTTTGAGGGAAATCTAATCGCTAGAAGTATGGAATACACCAACCACTCCAATTAGGAACGAACTGCCGTTGAACTTGAATTGTCCAATTTCTCACACCTATTGATTTCGAATCGAGGCCCAAACTTGGGCAACATCATAATATGGTGGGAGGAGTCATTTGGTGAGTTTTGAGTGAAATCCAATCGCTAGAAGTATGGAATACACCAACCACTCCAATTAGGAACGAACTGCCGTTGAACTCTAATTGTCAAATTTGGAAGACCTATTGATTTCGGATCGAGTCCAAAACTTGGGCAACCACATAATATGGTGGGAGGAGTCATTTGGTGAGTTTTGAGTGAAATCCAATCGCTAGAAGTATGGAATACACCAACCACTCCAATTAGGAACGAACTGCCGTTGAACTTGAATTGTCCAATTTGGAATACCTATTGATTTCAGATCGAGCCCAAAACTCGGGCAATATCATAATATGGTGGGAAGAGTCATTTGGTGAGTTTTGAGTGAAATCCAATCGCTAGAAGTATGGAATACACCAACCACTCCAATTAGGAACGAACTGCCGTTGAACTTGAATTGTCCAATTTGGAACACCTATTGATTTCGGATCAAGCCCAAAACTTGGGCAACAACATAATATGGTTCGAGGAGTCATTTCGTGAGTTTTGAGTGAAATCCAATCGCTAGAAGTATGGAATACACCAACCACTACAATTAGGAACGAACTGCCGTTGATCTTGAATTGCCCAATTTCTCACACCTATTGATTTCGGATCGAGCCCAAAACTTGGGTAACAACGTAATACGGTGGGAGGAGTCATTTGGTGAGTTTTGAGTGAAATCCAATCGCTCGAAGTATGGAATACAGCAACTACCCCGATTGGGAATGAACTGTCGTTGAAATTGAAATGACCAATTTCTCACACCTATTGATTTCGGATCGAGCCCCAAAGTTGGGCAACATCATAATATGGTGGGAGGAGTCATTTGGTGAGTTTTGAGTGAAATCCAATCGCTAGAAGTATGGAATACACCAACCACTCCAATTACGAACGAACTGCCGTTGAACTTGAAGTGCCCAATTTGGAACACCTATTGATTTCGGATCGAGCCCAAAACTTGGGCAACATCATAATATGGTGGGAGGAGTCATTTGGTGAGTTTTGAGTGAAATCCAATCGCTAGAAGTATGGAATACACCAACCACTACAATTAGGAACGAACTGCCGTTGATCTTGAATTGCCCAATTTCTCACACCTATTGATTTCGGATCGAGCCCAAAACTTGGGCAACAACGTAAGACGGTGGGAGGAGTCATTTGGTGAGTTTTGAGTGAAATCCAATCGCTAGACGTATGGAATACACCAACCACTCCAATTAGGAACGAACTGCCGTTGAACATGAATTGTCCAATTTCTCACACCTATTGGTTTCGGATCGAGCCCCAAACTTGGGCAACATCATAATATGGTGGGAGGAGTCATTTGGTGAGTTTTGAGTGAAATCCAATCGCTAGAAGTGTGGAATACACCAACCACTCCAATTAGGAATGAACTGTCGTTGAAATTGAATTGTCCAATTTGGAATACCTATTGATTTCAGATCGAGCCCAAAACTCGGGCAATATCATAATATGGTGGGAAGAGTCATTTGGTGAGTTTTGAGTGAAATCCAATCGCTAGAAGTATGGAATACACCAACCACTCCAATTAGGAACGAACTGCCGTTGAACTTGAATTGTCCAATTTGGAACACCTATTGATTTCGGATAGAGCCCAAAACTTGGGCAACATCATAATATGGTGGGAGGAGAGATTTGGTGAGTTTTGAGTGAAATCCAATCGCTAGAAGTGTGGAATACACCAACCACTCCAATTAGGAATGAACTGTCGTTGAAATTGAATTGACCAATTTCTCACACCTTTTGATTTCGGATCGAGCCCCAAAGTTGGGCAACATCATAATATGGTGGGAGGAGTCATTTGGTGAGTTTTGAGTGAAATCCAATCGCTAGAAGTATGGAATACACCAACCACACCAATTAGGAACGAACTTCCGTTGAACTTGAATTGTCCAATTTCTCACACCTATTGATTTCGGATCGAGCCCAAAACTTGGGCAACATCATAATATGGTGGGAGGAGTCATTGATCGGTTCATAATTGTATATCATTTTGTACCCTTCTAGCTTATGATTTGGTTATGTTTTTGAGTTAAACTTGTGCTTTTAATCCTTTTTGTGTTTATCTTTCAGCTTTAGGTAACAATGATTGCTCTGGATATGAAATGATGTAATCCATGCATGTTAAAGCCTGATTTGGATAAAGGGAAGAAGTGCTTAAAGACAAACTCATTTTGGCTACAGCCCCCTGCCAGTCCAGTTCCGTAGGTCATATTGCAAGCTTTGTTTCAGCAATCTACACAGCTCGGATGAGGCAGCATTCTTCATGAAAGGTGTTCCAATGGGCGTATACTATAACATATCCAAAATTCAGCCCCATTGGATAAATATGGAGTCTGTCACCTAGCAAACACAGAACCATGCTCAGGATGGATTTTGTCAGCGAGCAAAAACGAGTTAGCAATTTGTTTTGGCCTTAGCTTCTTCATCCGAGCTTGGATTGGGCTAATACTTGTGTGGTTGGTTCAGACACATTCTGAACTTAACAATGGACATCTTAAAGTCATCATTTGCTTAAGTGAAGCCCAATTTGTAAGCCCTTGAAGTTGCTGGTCATGCTGACCTCAGGATGAGCTATTGTTTCTGGTTGGAAGCTTGGTCATGGTGAGCTAGGCATGAGCTATTGTAGCTGGTTGGAAACTTGGTCATGGTGACATGAAGATGAGCTAGGGCTGCTGGTGGGATTTATTGGTGAAGTGCATCAACCATATCAAATACAAGTGTTGTATGCATTAGCCATATCAAATTCAGATTTTCACTTCCCCTAGGCCTATAAATAGGGATGTTCTCTAAGCTTGTAAACACACCCCAAGGGGGGGAGCTCTCAAACACTTCTCTAGAGCTCCCTTCCCTTCTCTCCCTCGAATTCTCTTAGTTTCTCTTTCTAGTTTTCAATTGTTGTAATGAAATCTTTTGTGCTGAAATTTTCCTTAAGTTTTTCTTAGTTCCACTTTACTTTTCATTATGTAAATTCTTTTCTTTAGTTTCAAGTTTGATTAGTTTCCAAGTTTCAATTATGGTTCATGTTCTTATTCATTATGCTTATAAGTTAATATGCTAGTTTGAATGATTGATCACCATTTAGGCTTGCATGTTAGCTATCTTGGTTTGAATTAAGAGTATACACCATGCTTTAATTCGAATTGAACTATGAATAGGAAGAGTATGTATGGACATTCGACAACAGGGATTAGATACATGCTTGGTTGTTTAAATTGTTCTTCTATGCTTAATGGGTTCCTAATGCTTAATTTTAGGTTAGACAACAAATGATCAAATTAGGGAATTAGGAACACAAGGTTATGACCAAACACCATGGCTTAATCATACTTTAGCTAGAATCAATCCGATAATCTAATTGAACTTGGGAACTTATCTGCTTGAGTTAGTTATTTCTTTCTTCCTTGTTTTATTTATTTCCTTGCTTTTTTTTCATTTCTGTTTTGTGTAGGGAAAATGAATTGGATCATTCAATCACCAATCCTCGTGGGATCGACCTCGCACTTACATACGCTATACTACCGAACGGCTCGTGCACTTGCGAGTATCACAAGTTGAGGATGCAGCTTAATCAATTTTGGTGCAGCTGAAATCCACACAACAAGTTTTTGGCGCCGTTGCCGTGCACTTCGCAAGTAGGCGATGACCCAAACTTGCGACACACATGCTGTACTCTGCACGCTCATTGCCAGGGCATCACTCGTGACCCGGTTGTCATCCCTTGCCCCGAACACACGTATATCTTTGGGAGTCACTAAATTTCTGCCAACTCCAATAGCAACATCGTTGTCTAGGAGTATTGAGTCATTGACAGACCCAGGCCCCCGTGAGGAGCCAAAGTAGGGCATCCATACTGGTGCCGCTGCTTGGCCCAATGTCTGAGTCGGTGGAGCTAGGTTGAGATCCAACGAAAATGGGTAGGAAGAGGCCATTTGATTTCTCACTTTTTTTCTTCTTTTCTCTTTTGTGTTTCTGAGTTTGTGGTTTTGTTTTTATCCCCTTCTTTTTCCTTCTTATAGATATAGTCTTTGACAAACCCTAGCCATTGCAGCGTCTAAGCATTTCTGAATCTCCAGCATTCATCGAGTCCCACAACCTTCTCGCTTTCCAACCATACCCAACTCATTTATCACGACATGTCTTTTCTGAACGAACGCGTTCAGTAAAGTCTTCGCGCCTTTCCATGAGCCCGTAATTTCTGCTTGTGAAATCTGCGGCGCTTCTATCTGTCAACACGTGGCTTCTGCTTTCTGCCCGTGACTAACCATGAGACGACATTAGGGACCACGTGCTTTCTTTTCAGAAATCCCACCCTTTGCACTTCCAATTCACGTTTTATCTATTTTTTTTAAAAAAATTAAAATTAAAATGTGTGGGCTTCGGAATTCATTTTGGATCGGGTTTCACCTTAGTTTGGGTTTCAAAGTGGGTTAAATTCACCATGGTTTGTGTTTCGAAATTGTGGGCTTTGGGCTTCAAATTTTTTTTTTTTTTTGGGTTTCAGAATTGTGTGATTAGGGTTTACTGTTTCATTTTTTGTTTGTTTGTTTTGTAATTTTTATTTTTGTAATTATTTTATTTTATTAGTGTATTTTAATTCTTGTGTGTTTTGTGATTTATATTTACTTTAGTACCTTTCATTTCTTGTTATGACATTGCTTGTTCCTAATTTTTAAACATTGAGGACAATGTTCATTTCTAGGTTTGGGGGTATTGGAGTTTAGCATGTAAATTTGGTTTTTCCTTAATTTATTTATTTATTTATTTATTTGCTTGTTTTTATTTTTATTTTATTTTGTTAAGTCTTGCTTTTATTTTGATTTTGATTTTGATTTTGATTTTGATTTTGATTTTATTCACTTTCCGAACACATTTGATGAGATTGTGATAAATGTTTGCATGACTTAAATGAAAATTGAATTTTATTTATTATTTATTTTGTTTTCCTTGTAAATTTTTATTGTAAAAAAATAAATAATTAATTAATTAATTTGGCATCGTTCTAGCATGACATGTTCGAAACCTTCTTTGCACTTGCCATTTGTTTCATAATTTTCCAATTAAAGGATTTGCATGACCCAAAGAATTGTATCAAGCATAAATTAGACTTATATAACCAACCATATAAAGTGAGCTTTTGAGCATTGTACTTCATTTCATGAGTGTTATACATATACTCTTAATTTCTTGTCATCAAAGTTGTTGTTTGATCTCATTATTCATTGATTTGGTTGAACACTTAAAAGTCATTCATTCTTATGCAATTTGATTTCATGACATTTAAAGAAATGATATTAAGGCCTTCTTTGGATCGTTTGTGCCTTTCAAGCTAACCTTATGCATGCTTAAGCATGATTTTCCATTGTTAACCATTTTGAGCCTACATGTAAAACTTTTCTTTCATTTAACCAATTTTATTTCCTCGCCTTAGCCCGAAAAACAAATATTTACCTTTCTAAGGAATTCATGAGCTCTAATTCGGATGTGTTTTTCAAGCTAAGTTTGGGAAGGGATATTACATAATAAAAAATCACACAATTGGTGAAAGAAAAGAGAAAGTTGTGATTAAGTGGCGGTTGTTTGAAAATTCATTTTTGGGCCTTCAAAATAATTTGGTGTTTGGAAAGGAGTTTGAATCAATGTAAATGAAGGTATAAGGAGTTTTGATCATGTAAAAGAAAAAAAAATCTAATCGTGACGATTCGAAGTCTTGTAAACAATTGTTTTATGCTCCAATTAGGAGTATGGAATACACCAACCACTCCAATTAGGAACGATCTGCTGTTGAACTTGAATTGTCCAATTTCTAACACCTATTGATTTCGGATCGAGCCCCAAACTTGGGCAACATCATAATATGGTGGGAGGAGTCATTTGGTCAGTTTTGAGTGAAATCCAACCCCTAGAAGTATGAAATACAAAAACCACTCCAATTAGGAACGAACTGCCGTTGAACTTGAATTGTCCAATTTGGAACACCTATTGATTTCGGATTGAGCCCAAAACTTGGGCAACATCATAATATGGTGGGAGGAGTCAATTGGTGAGTTTTGAGTGAAATCCAATCGCTAGAAGTATGGAATACAACAACTACTCCGATTAGAAATGAACTGTCGTTGAAATTGAATTGACCAATTTCTCATCCCTATTGATTTCGGAACGAGCCCCAAAGTTGGGCAACATCATAATATGGTGGGAGGAGTCATTTGGTGAGTTTTGAGTGAAATCCAATCGCTAGAAGTGTGGAATACACCAACCACTCCAATTAGGAACGAACTGCCGTTGAACTTGAATTGTCCAATTTCTCACACCTATTGATTTCGGATCGAGCCCAAAACTTGGGCAACATCATAATATGGTGGGAGGAGTCGTTTGGTGAGTTTTGAGTGAAATCCAATCGCTTGAAGTATGGAATACACCAACCACTCCAATTAGGAACGAACTGCCGTTGAACTTGAATTGTCCAATTTCTCACACCTATTGATTTCGGATCGAGCCCAAAACTTGGGCAACATCATAATATGGTGGGAGGAGTCATTTGGTTAGTTTTGAGTGAAATCCAACCGCTAGAAGTATGGAATACACCAACCACTCCAATTAGGAACGAACTGTCGTTGAACTTGAATTGTCCAATTTCGAACATCTGTTGATTTCGGATCGAGCCCAAAACTTGGGTAACATCATAATATGGTGGGAGGAGTCATTCGGTGAGTTTTGAGTGAAATGCAATCGCTAAAAGTATGGAATACACCAACCATTGCAATTAGGAACGAACTGCCGTTGAACTTGAATTGTCCAATTTCTCACACCTATTGATTTCGGATCGAGTCCAAAACTTGGGCAACATCATAATATGGTGGGAGGAGTCATTTGGTGAGTTTTGAGTGAAATCCAATCGCTAGAAGTATGGAATACACCAACCACTCCAATTAGGAACGAACTGCCGTTGAACTTGAATTGTCCAATTTCTCACACCTATTGATTTCGGATCGAGCCCAAAAGTTGGGCAACATCATAATATGGTGGGAGGAGTCATTTGGTGAGTTTTGAGTGAAATCCAATCGCTAGAAGTATGGAATACACCAACCACTCCAATTAGGAACGAACTGCCGTTGAACTTGAATTGTCCAATTTCTCACACCTATTGATTTCGGATCGAGCCCAAAAGTTGGGTAACATCATAATACGGTGGGAGGAGTCAATTGGTGAGTTTTGAGTGAAATCCAATCGCTAGAAATATGGAATACACCAACCACTCCAATTAGGAACGAACTGCCGTTGAACTTGAATTGCCTAATTTCTCACACCTATTCATTTCGGATCGAGCCCCAAACTTGGGCAACATCATAATATGGTGGGAGGAGTCAATTGGTGAGTTTTGTGTGAAATCCAATCGCAAGAAGTATGGAATACACCAACCACTCCAATTAGGAACGAACTTCCGTTGAACTTGAATTGTCCAATTTCTCACACCTATTGATTTCGGATTTAGCCCAAAACTTGGGCAACATCATAATATGGTGGGAGGAGTCATTTGGTTAGTTTTGAGTGAAATCCAATAGCTAGAAGTATGGAATACACCAACCACTCCAATTAGGAACGAACTTCCGTTGAACTTGAATTGTCCAATTTCTCACACCTGTTGATTACGGATCGAGCACCAAACTTGGGCAACATCATAAAATGGTAGGAGGAGTCATTTGGGGAGTTTTGAGTGAAATCCAATCGCTAGAAGTATGGAATACACCAACCACTCCAATTAGGAACGAACCGCCGTTGAACTCTAATTGTCAAATTTGGAAGACCTATTGATTTCGGATCGAGCCCAAAACTTGGGCAACATCATAATATGGTGGGAGGAGTCATTTGGTGAGTTTTGAGTGAAATCCAATCGCTAGAAGTATGGAATACACCAACCACTCCAATTAGGAACGAACTGCCGTTGAACTTGAATTGTCCAATTTCTCACACCTATTGATTTCGGATCGAGCCCAAAACTTGGGCAATATCATAATATGGTGGGAGGAGTCATTTAGTGAGTTTTGAGTGAAATCCAATCGCTAGAATTATGAAATACACCAACCACTCCAATTAGGAACGAACTGCCGTTGAACTTGAATTGTCCAATTTCTCACACCTATTGATTTCGGATCGAGCCCCGAACTTGGGCAACATCAAAATATGGTGAGAGGAGTCGTTTGGTGAGTTTTGAGTGAAATCCAATCGCTAGAAGTATGGAATACACCAACCACTCCAATTAGGAACGAACTGCCGTTGAACTTGAATTGTCCAATTTCTCACACCTATTGATTTCGGATCGAGCCCAAAACTTGGGCAACATCATAATATGGTGGGAGGAGTCGTTTGGTGAGTTTTGAGTGAAATCCAATCGCTTGAAGTATGGAATACACGAACCACTGCAATTAGGAACAAACAGCCGTTGAACTTGAATTGTCCAATTTGGAACACCTATTGATTTCGGATCGAGCCCAAAACTTGGGCAACATCATAATATGGTGGGAGGAGTCATTTGGTGAGTTTTCAGTGAAATCCAATCGCTAGAAGTATGGAATACACCAACCACTCCAATTTGGAACGAACTGCCGTTGAACTTTAATTGTCCAATTTGGAACACCTATTGATTTCGGATCGAGCCCCAAACTTGGGCAACATCATAATACGGTGGGAGGAGTCATTTGGTGAGTTTTGAGTGAAATCCAAAGGCTAGAAGTATGGAAGACACCAACCACTCCAATTAGGAACGAACTGCCGTCGAACTTGAATTGTCCAATTTGGAACACCTATTGATTTCGTATCGAGCCCAAAACTTGGGCAACATCATAATATGGGGGGAGGAGTCATTTGGGGAGTTTTGAGTGAAATCCAATCGCTAGAAGTGTGGAATACACCAACCACTCCAATTAGGAACGAACTGCCGTTGAACTTGAATTGTCCAGTTTCTCACACCTATTGATTTCGGATCGAGCCCAAAACTTGGGCAACATCATAATATCGTGGGAGGAGTCATTTGGTTAGTTTTGAGTGAAATCCAATCGGTAGAAGTATGGAATACACCAACCACTCCAATTAGGAACGAACTGCCGTTGAACTTGAATTGTCCAATTTCTCACACCTATTGATTTCGGATCGAGCCCCAAACTTGGGCAACATCATAATATGGTGGGAGGAGTCATTTGGTGAGTTTTGAGTGAAATCCAATCGCTAGAATTATGGAATACAGCAACCACTCCAATTAGTAACGAACTGCCGTTGAACTTGAATAGTCCAATTTCTCACACCTATTGATTTCGGATCGAGCCCCAAACTTGGGCAACATCATAATATGGTGGGAGGAGTCATTTGGTGTCATTTGGTGAGTTTTGAGTGAAATCCAATCGCTAGAAGTATGGAATACACCAACCACTCCAATTAGGAACGAACTGCCGTTGAACTTGAATTGTCCAATTTCGAACACCAAATGATTTCGGATCGAGCCCAAAACTTGGCGAACATCATAATATGGTGGGAGGAGCCATTTGGTGAGTTTTGAGTGAAATCCAATCGCTAGAAGTATGGAATACACCAACCGCTCCAATTAGGAATGATATGCCGTTGAACTTGAATTGTCCAATTTCTCACACCTATTGATTTCGGATTGAGCCCCAAACTTGGGCAACATCATAATATGGTGGGAGGAGTCATTTGGTGAGTTTTGAGTGAAATCCAATCGCTAGAAGTATGGAATACACCAACCACTCCCATTAGGAACGAACTGCCGTTGAACTTGAATTGTCCAATTTCTAACACCAACTGATTTCGGATCGAACCCCAAACTTGTGCAACATCATAATATGGTGGGAAGAGTCATTTGGTGAGTTTTGAGTGAAATCCAATCGCTAAAAGTATGGAATACACCAACCACTCCAATTAGGAACGAACTGCCGTTGAACTTGAATTGTCCGATTTGGAACCCCTATTGATTTCGGATCGAGCCCAAAACTTGGGCCATATCATAACTTGGTGGGAGGAGTCATTTGGTGAGTTTTGAGTGAAATCCAATCGCTAGAAGTATGGAATACACCAACCACTCCAATTAGGAACGAACTGCCGTTGAACTTGAATTCTCCAATTTCTCACACCTATTGATTTCGGATCGAGCCCAAAACATGGGCTACATCATAATATGGTGGGAGGAGTCATTTGGTGAGTTTTGAGTGAAATCCAATCGCTAGAAGTATGGAATTCACCAACCACTCTAGTTAGGAACGAACTGCCGTTGAACTTGAATTGTCCAATTTTGAACACCAAATCAATTCGGATCGAGCCCAAAACTTGGCCAACATCATAATATGGTGGGAGGAGTCATTTGGTGAGTTTTGAGTGAAATCCAATCGCTAGAAGTATGGAATACACCAACCGCTCCAATTAGGAATGATATGCCGTTGAACTTGAATTGTCCAATTTCTCACACCTATTGATTTCGGATCGAGCCCCAAACTTGGGCAACAACATAATATGGTGGGAGGAGTCATTTGGTGTCATTTGGTGAGTTTTGAGTGAAATCCAATCACTAGAAGTATGGAATACACCAACCACTCCAATTAGGAACGAACTGCCGTTGAACTTGAATTGTCCAATTTTGAACACCAAATCAATTCGGATCGAGCCCAAAACTTGGCCAACATCATAATACGGTGGGAGGAGTCATTTGGTGAGTTTTGAGTGAAATCCAATCGCTAGAAGTATGGAATACACCAACCGCTCCAATTAGGAATGATATGCCGTTGAAATTGAATTGTCCAATTTCTAACACCTATTGATTTCGGATCGAACCCCAAACTTGTGCAACATCATAATATGGTGGGAGGAGTCCTTTGGTGAGTTTTCAGTGAAATCCAATCGCTAGAAGTATGGAATACACCAACCACTCCAATTAGGAACGAACTGCCGTTGAACTTGAATTGTCCAATTTGAAACATCTATTGATTTCGGATCGAGCCCCAAACTTGGGCAACATCATAATACGGTGGGAGGAGTCATTTGGTGAGTTTTGAGTGAAATCCAATCGCTAGAAGTATGGAAGACACCAACCACTCCAATTAGGAACGAACTGCCGTTGAACTTGAATTGTCCAATTTGGAACACCTATTGATTTCGGATCGAGCCCCAAACTTGGGCAACATCATAATACGGTGGGAGGAGTCATTTGGTGAGTTTTGAGTGAAATCCAATCGCTAGAAGTATGGAAGACACCAACCACTCCAATTAGGAACGAACTGCCGTTCACCTTGAATTGTCCAATTTGGAACACCTATTGATTTCGTATCGAGCCCAAAACTTGGGCAACATCATAATTTGGGGGGAGGAGTCATTTGGGGAGTTTTGAGTGAAATCCAATCGCTAGAAGTATGGAATACACCAACCACTCCAATTAGGAACGAACTGCCGTTGAACTTGAATTGTCCAGTTTCTCACACCTAATGATTTCGGATCGAGCCCAAAACTTGGGCAACATTATAATATCGTGGGAGGAGTCATTTGGTTAGTTTTGAGTGAAATCCAATCGCTAGAAGTATGGAATACACCAACCACTCCAATTAGGAACGAACTGCCGTTGAACTTGAATTGTCCAATTTCTCACACCTATTGATTTCGGATCGAGCCCCAAACTTGGGCAACATCATAATATGGTGGGAGGAGTCATTTGGTGAGTTTTAAGCGAAATCCAATCGCTAGAATTATGGAATACAGCAACCACTCCAATTAGTAACGAACTGCCGTTGAACTTGAATAGTCCAATTTCTCACACCTATTGATTTCGGATCGAGCCCCAAACTTGGACAACATCATAATATGGTGGGAGGAGTCATTTGGTGTCATTTGGTGAGTTTTGAGAGAAATCCAATCGCTAGAAGTATGGAATACACCAACCACTCCAATTAGGAACGAACTGTCGTTGAACTTGAATTGTCCAATTTCGAACACCGAATGATTTCGGATCGAGCCCAAAACTTGGCCAACATCATAATATGGTGGGAGGAGCCATTTGGTGAGTTTTGAGTGAAATCCAATCGCTAGAAGTATGGAATACACCAACCACTCCAATTAGGAACGAACTGCCGTTGAACTTGAATTGTCCAATTTGAAACATCTATTGATTTCGGATCGAGCCCCAAACTTGGGCAACATCATAATACGGTGGGAGGAGTCATTTGGTGAGTTTTGAGTGAAATCCAATCGCTAGAAGTATGGAAGACACCAACCACTCCAATTAGGAACGAACTGCCGTTGAACTTGAATTGTCCAATTTGGAACACCTATTGATTTCGGATCGAGCCCCAAACTTGGGCAACATCATAATATGGTGGGAGGAGTCATTTGGTGAGTTTTGAGTGAAATCCAATCGCTAGAAGTATGGAATACACCAACCACTCCCATTAGGAACGAACTGCCGTTGAAATTGAATTGTCCAATTTCTAACACCTATTGATTTCGGATCGAACCCCAAACTTGTGCAACATCATAATATGGTGGGAGGAGTCCTTTGGTGAGTTTTCAGTGAAATCCAATCGCTAGAAGTATAGAATACACCAACCACTCCAATTAGGAACGAACTGCCGTTGAACTTGAATTGTCCAATTTGGAACACCTATTGATTTCGGATCGAGCCCCAAACTTGGGCAACATCATAATATGGTGGGAGGAGTCATTTGGTGAGTTTTGAGTGAAATCCAATCGCTAGAAGTATGGAATATACCAACCACTCCCATTAGGAACGAACTGCCGTTGAAATTGAATTGTCCAATTTCTAACACCTATTGATTTCGGATCGAACCCCAAACTTGTGCAACATCATAATATGGTGGGAAGAGTCATTTGGTGAGTTTTGAGTGAAATCCAATCGCTAAAAGTATGGAATACACCAACCACTCCAATTAGGAACCAACTGCCGTTGAACTTGAATTGTCCAATTTGGAACACCTATTGATTTCGGATCGAGCCTAAAACTTGGGCCATATCATAACATGGTGGGAGGAGTCATTTGGTGAGTTTTGAGTGAAATCCAATCGCTAGAAGTATGGAATACACCAACCACTCCAATTAGGAACGAAATGCCGTTGAACTTGAATTGTCCAATTTCTCAAACCTATTGATTTCGGATCGAGCCCAGAACTTGGGCAACATCATAATATGGTGGGAGGAGTCATTTGGTTAGTTTTGACTGAAATCCAATCGCTAGAAGTACGGAATACCTCAACCACTCCAATTAGGAACGAACTGCCGTTGAACTTGAATTGTCCAATTTCTCACACCTATTGATTTCGGATCGAGCCCAAAACTTGGGCAACATTATAATATGTTGGGAGGAGTCATGTGGTGAGTTTTGAGTGAAATCCAATCCCTTGAAGTATGGAATACACCAACCACTCCAGTTAGGAACGAACTGCCGTTGAACTTGAATTGTCCAATTTTGAACACCAAATCATTTCGGATCGAGCCCAAAACTTGGCCAACATCATAATATGGTGGGAGGAGTCATTTGGTGAGTTTTGAGTGAAATCCAATCGCTAGAAGTATGGAATACACCAACCGCTCCAATTAGGAACGATATGCCGTTGAACTTGAATTGTCCAATTGCTCACACCTATTGATTTCGGATCGAGCCCCAAAACTTGGGCAACGTCATAATTTGGTGGGAGGAGTCATTTGGTGAGTTTTGAGTGAAATCCGATCGCTAGAAGTATGGAATACACCAACCACTCCAATTAGGAACGAACTGCCGTTGAACTTGAATTGTCCAATTTCTCACACCTATTGATTTCGGATCGAGCCCCAAACTTGGGCAACATCATAATGTGGTGGGAGGAGTCATTTGGTGAGTTTTGAGTGAAATCCAATCGCTAGAAGTATGGAATACACCAACCACTCCCATTAGGAACGAACTGCCGTTGAAATTGAATCGTCCAATTTCTAACACCTATTGATTTCGGATCGAACCCCAAACTTGTGCAACATCATAATATGGTGGGAGGAGTCCTTTGGTAAGTTTTGAGTGAAATCCAATCGCTAGAAGTATGGAATACACCTACCACTCCAATTAGGAACGAACTGCCGTCGAACTTGAATTGTCCAATTTCTCACACCTATTGATTTCGGATCGAGCCCAAAACTTGGGCAACATCATAATATGGTGGGAGGAGTCCTTTGGTGAGTTTTGAGTGAAATCCAATTGCTAGAAGAATGGAATACACCAACCACTCCAATTATGAACGAACTGCCGTTGAACTTGAATTGTCCAGTTTCTCACACCTATTGATTTCGGATGGAGCCCAAAACTTGGGCAACATCATAATATCGTGGGAGGAGTCATTTGGTTAGTTTTGAGTGAAATCCAATCGCTAGAAGTATGGAATACACCAACCACACCAATTAGGAACGAACTGCCATTGAACTTGAATTGTCCAATTTCTTCCTCCTATTGATTTCGGAACGAGCCCCAAACTTGGGCAACATCATAATATGGTGGGAGGAGTCATTTGGTGAGTTTTGAGTGAAATCCAATCGCTAGAATTATGCAATACAGCAACCACTCCAATTAGTAACGAACTGCCGTTGAACTTGAATAGTCCAATTTCTCACACCTATTGATTTCGGATCGAGCCCCAAACTTGGGCAACATCATAATATGGTTGGAGGAGTCATTTGGTGTCATTTGGTGAGTTTTGAGTGAAATCCAATCGCTAGAAGTATGGAATACACCAACCGCTCCAATTAGGAATGATATGCCGTTGAACTTGAACTGTCCAATTTCTCACACCTATTGATTTCAGATCGAGCCCCAAACTTGGGCAACATCATAATATGGTGGGAGGAGTCATTTGGTGAGTGTTGAGTGAAATCCAATCGCTAGAAGTATGGAATACACCAACCACTACAATTAGGAACGAACTGCCGTTGAACTTCAATTGTCCAATTTCTCACACCTATTGATTTCGAATCGAGACCAAAACTTGGGCAACATCATAATATGGTGGGAGGAGTCCTTTGGTGAGTTTTGAGTGAAATCCAATCGCTAGAAGTATGGAATACACCAACCACTCCAATTAGGAACGAACTGCCGTTGAACTTGAATTGTCCAATTTCGAACACCAAATGATTTCGGATCGAGCCTAAAACTTGGCCAACATCATAATATGGTGGGAGGAGTCATTTGGTGAGTTTTGAGTGAAATCCAATCGCTAGAAGTATGGAATACACCAACCGCTCCAATTAGGAATGATATGCCGTTGAACTTGAACTGTCCAATTTCTCACACCTATTGATTTCGGATCGAGCCCCAAACTTGGGCAACATCATAATATGGTGGGAGGAGTCATT
The DNA here is from genome assembly GCF_965620075.1 of Prunus avium. NCBI lineage: Eukaryota > Viridiplantae > Streptophyta > Magnoliopsida > Rosales > Rosaceae > Prunus > Prunus avium. The sequence goes on from NC_142290.1 coordinate 15,203,654, forward strand.
TGGTGAGTTTTGAGTGAAATCCAATCGCTAGAAGTATGGAATATACCAACCACTCCCATTAGGAACGAACTGCCGTTGAAATTGAATTGTCCAATTTCTAACACCTATTGATTTCGGATCGAACCCCAAACTTGTGCAACATCATAATATGGGGGGAGGAGTCATTTGGTGAGTTTTGAGTGAAATCCAATTGCTAGAAGTATGGAATACACCGACCACTCCAATTAGGAACGAACTGCCGTTGAACTTGAATTGTCCAATTTGGAACACCTATTGATTTCGGATCGAGCCCAAAACTTGGGCAATATCATAATATGGTGGGAGGAGTCATTTGGGGAGTTTTGAGTGAAATCCAATCGCTAGAAGTATAGAATACACCAACCACTCCAATTAGGAACAAACTGCCGTTGAACTTGAATTGTCCAATTTCTCACACCTATTGATTTCGGATGGAGCCCAAAACTTGGGCAACGTCATAATTTGGTGGGAGGAGTCATTTGGTGAGTTTTGAGTGAAATCCGATCGCTAGAAGTATGGAATAAACCAACCACTCCAATTAGGAACGAACTGTCGTTGAACTTGAATTGTCTAATTTGGAACACCTATTGATTTCGGATCGAGCCCAAAACTTGGGCAACATCATAATATGGTGGAAGGAGTCTTTTGGTTAGTTTTGAGTGAAATCCAATCGCTAGAAGTATGGAAGACACCAACCACTCCAATTAGGAACGAACTGCCGTTGAATTTGAATTGTCCAATTTCTCACACCTATTGATATCGGATCGGGCCCAAAACGTGGGCTACATCATAATATATTGGGAGGACTCATTTGGTGAGTTTTGAGTGAAATCCAATCGCTAGAAGTATGGAAGACACCAACCTCTCCAATTAGGAACGAACTGCCGTTGAAATTGAATTGTCCAATTTCTCAAACCTATTGATTTCGGATCGAGCCCAAAACTTGGGCCACATCATAATATGGTGGGAGGAGTCATTTGGTGAATTCTGAGTGAAATCCAATCGCTAGAAGTATGGAATACACCAACCACTCCAATTAGGAACGAACTGCCGTTGAACTTGAATTGTCCAATTTTGAACGCCAAATCATTTCGGATCGAGCCCAAAACTTGGCCAACATCATAATATGGTGGGAGGAGTCATTTGGTGAGTTTTGAGTGAAATCCAATCGCTAGAAGTATGGAATACACCAACCGCTCCAATTAGGAACGATATGCCGTTGAACTTGAATTGTCCAATTTCTCACACCTATTGATTTCGGATCGAGCCCCACAACTTGGGCAACGTCATAATTTGGTGGGAGGAGTCATTTGGTGGGTTTTGAGTGAAATCCGATCGCTAGAAGTATGGAATACACCAACCACTCCAATTAGGAACGAACTGCCGTCGAACTTGAATTGTCCAATTTCTCACACCTATTGATTTCGGATCGAGCCCCAAACTTGGGCAACATCATAATATGGTGGGAGGAGTCATTTGGTGAGTATTGAGTGAAATCCAATCGCTAGAAGTATGGAATACACCAACCACTACAATTAGGAACGAACTGCCGTTGAACTTGAATTGTCCAATTTCCCACACCTATTGATTTCGAATCGAGCCCAAAACTAGGGCAACATCATAATATGGTGGGAGGAGTCATTTGGTGAGTTTTGAGTGAAATCCAATCGCTAGAATTGTGTAATACAGCAACCACTCCAATTAGTAACGAACTGCCGTTGAACTTGAATAGTCCAGTTTCTCACACCTATTGATTTCGGATCGAGCCCCAAACTTGGGCAACATCATAATATGGTGGGAGGATGGATTTGGTGAGTTTTGAGTGAAATCCAATCGCTAGAAGCATGGAATACACCAACCACTCCAATTAGGAACGAACTGCCGTTGAACTTGAATTGTCTAATTTTACAACACCTATTGATTTCGGATCGAGCCCCAAACTTGGGCAACGTCATAATTTGGTGGGAGGAGTCATTTGGTGAGTTTTGAGTGAAATCCAATCGCTAGAAGTATGGAATACACCAACCACTCCAATTAGGAACGAACTGCCGTTGAACTTGAATTGTCCAATTTGTCACACCTATTGATTTCAGATCGACCCCAAAACTTGGGCAACATCTTAATATGGTGGGAGGAGTCATTTGGTAAGTTTTGAGTGAAATCCAATCGCTAGAAGTATGGAATACACCAACCACACCAATTAGGAACGAACTGCCGTTGAACTTGAATTGTCCAATTTGGAACACCTATTGATTTCGGATCGGGCCCAAAACTTGGGCAACATCGAAATATGGTGGGAGGAGTCATTTGGTGACTTTTGAGAGAAATCCAATCGCTAGAAGTATGGAATACACCAACCACTCCAATTAGGAACGAACTGCCGTTGAACTTGAATTGTCCAATTTCTCACAGCTATTGATTTCGGATCGAGCCCAAAACTTGGGCAACATCATAATATGGTGGGAGGAGTCATTTGGGGAGTTCTGAGTGAAATCCAATCGCTAGAAGTATGGAATACACCAACCACTCCAATTAGGAACGAACTGCCGTTGAACTTGAATTGTCCAATTTCTCAAACCTATTGATTTCGAATCGAGCCCAAAACTTGGGCAACATCATAATATGGTGGGAGGAGTCATTTGGTGACTTTTGAGAGAAATCCAATCGCTAGAAGTATGTAATACACCAACCACTCCAATTAGGAACGATCTGCCGTTGAACTTGAATTGTCCAATTTTTCACACCTATTGATTTCGGATCGAACCCCAAACTTGGGCAACATCATAATATGGTGGGAGGAGTCATTTGGTGAGTTTTGAGTGAAATCCAATCGCTAGAAGTATGGAATACACCAACCACTCCAATTAGGAACGACCTGCCGTTGAACTTGAATTATCCTATTTGGAACACCTATTGATTTCGGATCGAGCCCAAAACTTGGGCAACATCATAATATGGTGGGAGGAGTCATTTGGTGAGTTTTGAGTGAAATCCAATCGCTACAAGTACGGAATACACCAACCACTCCAATTAGGAACGAATTGTCGTTCAACTTGAATTGTCCAATTTGGAACACCTATTGATTTCGGATCGAGCCCAAAACTTGGGCAACATCATAATATGATGGGAGGAGTCATTTGGTTAGTTTTGAGTGAAATCCAATCGCTAGAAGTATGGAATACACCAACCACTCCAATTAGGAACGAACTGCCGTTGAACTCTAATTGTCAAATTTGGAAGACCCATTGATTTCGGATCGAGTCCAAAACTTGGGCAACTTCATAATATGGTGGGAGGAGTCATTTGGTGAGTTTTGAGTGAAATCCAATCGCTAGAAGTATGGAATACACCAACCACTCCAATTAGAAACGAACTGCCGTTGAACTTGAATTGGCTAATATGGAACACCTATTGATTTCGGATCGAGCCCAAAATTTGGGCAACATCATAATATGGTGGGAGGAGTCATTTGGGGAGTTTTGAGTGAAATCCAAACGCTAGAAGAATGGAATACACCAACCACTCCAATTAGGAACGAACTGCCGTTGAACTTGAATTGTCCAATTTCTCACACCTATTGATATCGGATCGATCCCAAAGCTTGGGCAACATCATAATATGGTGGGAGGAGTCATTTGTTTAGTTTTGAGTGAAATCCAATCGCAAGAAGTATGGAGTACACCAACCACTCCAATTAGGAACGAACTTCCGTTGAACTTGAATTGTCCAATTTCTCACACCAATTGATTTCGGATCGAGCCCAAAACTTGGGCAACATCACAATATGGTGGGAGGAGGCAATTGGTGAGTTTTGAGTGAAATCCAATCGCTAGAAGTATGGAATACAGCAACCACTCCAATTAGGAACGAACTGCCGTTGAACTTGAATTGTCCAATTTGGAACACCTATTGATTTCGGATCGAGCCCAAAACTTAGGAAACATCAAAATATGGTGGGAGGAGTCATTTGGTGAGTTTTGAGGGAAATCCAATCGCTAGAAGTATGGAATACACCAACCCCTCCAATTAGGAACGAACTGCCGTTGAAATTGAATTGTCCAATTTCTCACACGTATTGATTTCTGATCGAGCCCAAAACTTGGGCAACATCATAATATGGTGCGAGGAGTCATTTGGTGAGTTTTGAGTGAAATCCAATCGCTAGAAGTGTGGAATACACCAACCACTCCAATTAGGAACGAACTGCCGTTGAACTTGAATTGTCCAATTTCTCACACCAATTGATTTCGGATCGAGCCCAAAACTTGGGCAACATCATAATATGGTGGGAGGAGTCATTTGGTGTGTTTTGAGTGAAATCCAATCGCTTGAAGTATGGAATACACCAACCACTGCAATTAGGAACGAACTGCCGTTGAACTTGAATTGTCCAATTTCTCACACCTATTTATTTCGGATCGATCCCAAAATTTGGGCAACATCATAACATGGTGGGAGGAGTCATTTGGTGAGTTTTGAGTGAGATCCAATCGCAAGAAGTATGGAATACACCAACCACTCCAATTAGGAACGAACTGCCGTTGAACTTGAATTGTCCAATTTGGAACACCTATTGATTTCGGATCGAGCCCAAAACTTGGGCAACATCATAATATGGTGGGAGGAGTCATTTGGTGAGTTTTGAGTGAAATCCTGTCGCTAGAAGTGTGGAATACACCAACCACTCCAATTAGGAATGAACTGCCGTTAAACTTGAATTGTCCAATTTCTCACACCAATTGATTTCGGATCGAGCCCAAAACTTTTGCAACATCATAACATGGTGGGAGGAGTCATTTGGTGTGTTTTGGGTAAAATCCAATCGCTTGAGGTATGGAATACACCAACCACTGCAATTAGGAACGAACTGCCGTTGAACTTGAATTGTCCAAGTTGGAACACCTATTGATTTCGGATTGAGCCCAAAACTTGGTCCACATCATAATATGGTGGGAGGAGTCATTTGGTGAGTTTTGAGTGAAATCCAATGGCTAGAAGTATGGAATACACCAACCACTCCAATTTGGAACGAACTGCCGTTGAACTTGAATTGTCCAATTTGGAACACCTATTGATTTCGGATCGAGCCCAAAACTTGGGCATAATCATAATATGGTGGGAGGAGTCATTTGGTGAGTTTTGAGTGAAATCCAATCGCTAGAATTATGGAATACACCAACCACTCCAATTAGGAACGAACTTCCGTCGAACTTGAATTGTCCAATTTGGAACACCTATTGATTTCGGATTGAGCCCAAAACTTGGGCAACGTCATAATATGCTGGGAGGAGTCACTTGGTAAGTTTTGAGTGAAATCCAATCGCTAGAAGTATGGAATACACCAACCACTCCAATTAGGAACGAACTGCCGTTGAACTTGAATTGTCCAATTTGGAACACCTATTGATTTTGGATAGAGCCCAAAAGTTGGGCAACATCATAATATGGTGGGAGTAGTCATTTGGTTTGTTTTGAGTGAAATCCAATCGCTAGAAGTATGTAATACACCAACCACTCCAATTAGGAACGAACTGCCGTTGAACTTGAATTGTCCAATTTGGAACACCTATTGATTTCGGATCGAGCCCAAAACTTGGGCAACATCATAATATGGTGGGAGGAGTCATTTGGGGAGTTTTGAGTGAAATCCAATCGCTAGAAGTATGGAATACACCAACCACTCCAATTAGGAACGAACTGCCGTTGAACTTGAATTGTCCAATTTCTCACACCTATTGATTTCGGATCGAGCCCAAAACTTGGGCAACATCATAATATGGTGGGAGGAGTCATTTGGTGCGTTTTGAGTGAAATCCAATCGCTAGAAGTATAGAATACACCAACCACTCCAATTAGGAACGAACTACCGTTGAACTTGAATTGTCCAATTTGGAACACCAATTGATTTCGGATCGATCCCAAAACTTGGGCAACCTCATAATATAGTGGGAGGAGTCATTTGGTGAGTTTTGAGTGAAATCCAATCGCTAGAAGTATGGAATACACCAACTACTTCAATTAGGAACGAACTGCCGTTGAACTTGAATTGTCCAATTTGGAACACCGATTGATTTCGGATCGAGCCCAAAACTTGGGCAACATCATAATATGGTGGGAGGAGTCATTTGGTGAGTTTTGAGTGAAATCCAATCGCTAGAAGTATGGAATACACCAACCACTCCAATTAGGAACGAACTGCCGTTGAACTTGAATTGTCCAATTTCGAACACCTATTGATTTCGGATCGAGCCCAAAACTTTGGCAACATCATAATATGGTGGGAGGAGTCATTTGGTGAGTTTTGAGTGAAATCCAATCGCTAGAAGTATGGAATACACCAACCACTCCAATTAGGAACGAACTGCCGTTCAACTTGAATTGTCCAATTTTGAACAACTATTGATTTCGGATCGAGCCCAAAACTTGGGCAACATCATAATATGGTGGGAGGATTCATTTGGTGAGTTTTGAGTCAAATCCAATCGCTAGAAGTATGGAATAAACCAACCACTCCAATTAGGAACGAATTGCCGTTGAACTTGAATTGTCCAATTTGGAACACCTATTGATTTCGCATCGAGCCCAAAACTTGGGCAACATCATAATATGGTGGGAGGAGTCATTTGGTGAGTTTTGAGTGAAATCCAATCGCTAGAAGTATGGAATACACCAACCACTCCAATTAGGAACGAACTGCCGTTGAACTTGAATTGTCCAATTTGGAACACCTATTGATTTCGGATCGTGCCCAAAACTTGGGCAACATCATAATGTGGTGGGAGGAGTCATTTGGTTTGTTTTGAGTGAAATCCAATCGCTAGAAGTATGGAATACACCAACCACCCCAATTAGGAACGAACTGCCGTTGAACTTGAATTGTCCAATTTGGAACACCTATTGATTTCGTATCGAGCCCAAAACTTGGGCAACATCATAATATGGTGGGAGGAGTCATTTGGTGAGTTTTGAGAGAAATCCAATCGCTAGAAGTATGGAATACACCAACGACTCCAATTAGGAACGAACTGCCGTTGAACTTGAATTGTCCAATTTGGAACACCTATTCATTTCGGATCGAGCCCAAAACTTGGGCAACATCATAATATGGTGGGAGGAGTCATTTGGTGAGTTTTGAGTGAAATCCAATCGCTAGAAGTACGGAATACACCAACCACTCCAATTAGGAACGAACTGCCGTTGAACTTGAATTGTCCTATTTGGAACACCTATTGATTTCGGATCGAACCCCAAACCTGTGCAACATCACAATATGGTGGGAGGTGTCATTTGGTGAGTTTTGAGTGAAATCCAATCGCAAGAAGTATGGAATACACCAACCACTCCAATTAGGAACGAACTGCCGTTGAACTTGAATTGTCCAATTTGGAACACCTATTGATTTCGGATAGAGCCCAAAACATGGGCAACATCATAATTTGGTGAGTTTTGAGTGAAATCCAATGGCTAGAAGTATGGAATACACCTACCACTCCAATTAGGAACGAACTGCTGTTGAACTTGAATTGTGCAATTTCTCACACCTATTAATTTCGGACCGAGCCCCAAACTTCGTCAACATCATAATATGGTGGGAGGAGTCATTTGGTGAGTTTTTAGTGAAATCCAATCGCTAGAAGTATGGAATACACCAACCACTCCAATTAGGAACGAACTGCCGTTGAACTTGAATTGTCCAATTTGGAACATCTATTGATTTCGGATCGAGCCCAAAACTTGGCCAACACCATAATATGGTGGGAGGAGTCATTTGGTGAGTTTTAAGTGAAATCCAATCTCTAGAAGTATGGAATACACCAACCACTCCAATTAGGAACGAACTGCCGTTGAACTTGAATTGTCCAATTTCTCACACCTATTGATTTCGGATCGAGCCCAAAACTTGGGCAACATCATAATATGGTGGGAGGAGTCATTTGGTGAGTTTTGAGTGAAATCCAATTGCTAGAAGTATGGAATACACCAACCACTCCAATTAGGAACGAACTGCCGTTGAACTTGAATTGTCCAATTTCTCACACCTATTGATTTCGGATCGAGCCCAAAACTTGGGCAACATCATAATATGGTGGGAGGAGTCATTTGGTGAGTTTTGAGTGAAATCCAATCGCTACAAGTACGGAATACACCAACCACTCCAATTAGGAACGAATTGTCGTTCAACTTGAATTGTCCAATTTGGAACACCTATTGATTTCGGATCGAGCCCAAAACTTGGGCAACATCATAATATGATGGGAGGAGTCATTTGGTTAGTTTTGAGTGAAATCCAATCGCTAGAAGTATGGAATACACCAACCACTCCAATTAGGAACGAACTGCCGTTGAACTCTAATTGTCAAATTTGGAAGACCCATTGATTTCGGATCGAGTCCAAAACTTGGGCAACTTCATAATATGGTGGGAGGAGTCATTTGGTGAGTTTTGAGTGAAATCCAATCGCTAGAAGTATGGAATACACCAACCACTCCAATTAGAAACGAACTGCCGTTGAACTTGAATTGGCTAATATGGAACACCTATTGATTTCGGATCGAGCCCAAAATTTGGGCAACATCATAATATGGTGGGAGGAGTCATTTGGGGAGTTTTGAGTGAAATCCAAACGCTAGAAGAATGGAATACACCAACCACTCCAATTAGGAACGAACTGCCGTTGAACTTGAATTGTCCAATTTCTCACACCTATTGATATCGGATCGATCCCAAAGCTTGGGCAACATCATAATATGGTGGGAGGAGTCATTTGTTTAGTTTTGAGTGAAATCCAATCGCAAGAAGTATGGAGTACACCAACCACTCCAATTAGGAACGAACTTCCGTTGAACTTGAATTGTCCAATTTCTCACACCAATTGATTTCGGATCGAGCCCAAAACTTGGGCAACATCACAATATGGTGGGAGGAGGCAATTGGTGAGTTTTGAGTGAAATCCAATCGCTAGAAGTATGGAATACAGCAACCACTCCAATTAGGAACGAACTGCCGTTGAACTTGAATTGTCCAATTTGGAACACCTATTGATTTCGGATCGAGCCCAAAACTTAGGAAACATCAAAATATGGTGGGAGGAGTCATTTGGTGAGTTTTGAGGGAAATCCAATCGCTAGAAGTATGGAATACACCAACCCCTCCAATTAGGAACGAACTGCCGTTGAAATTGAATTGTCCAATTTCTCACACGTATTGATTTCTGATCGAGCCCAAAACTTGGGCAACATCATAATATGGTGCGAGGAGTCATTTGGTGAGTTTTGAGTGAAATCCAATCGCTAGAAGTGTGGAATACACCAACCACTCCAATTAGGAACGAACTGCCGTTGAACTTGAATTGTCCAATTTCTCACACCAATTGATTTCGGATCGAGCCCAAAACTTGGGCAACATCATAATATGGTGGGAGGAGTCATTTGGTGTGTTTTGAGTGAAATCCAATCGCTTGAAGTATGGAATACACCAACCACTGCAATTAGGAACGAACTGCCGTTGAACTTGAATTGTCCAATTTCTCACACCTATTTATTTCGGATCGATCCCAAAATTTGGGCAACATCATAACATGGTGGGAGGAGTCATTTGGTGAGTTTTGAGTGAGATCCAATCGCAAGAAGTATGGAATACACCAACCACTCCAATTAGGAACGAACTGCCGTTGAACTTGAATTGTCCAATTTGGAACACCTATTGATTTCGGATCGAGCCCAAAACTTGGGCAACATCATAATATGGTGGGAGGAGTCATTTGGTGAGTTTTGAGTGAAATCCTGTCGCTAGAAGTGTGGAATACACCAACCACTCCAATTAGGAATGAACTGCCGTTAAACTTGAATTGTCCAATTTCTCACACCAATTGATTTCGGATCGAGCCCAAAACTTTTGCAACATCATAACATGGTGGGAGGAGTCATTTGGTGTGTTTTGGGTAAAATCCAATCGCTTGAGGTATGGAATACACCAACCACTGCAATTAGGAACGAACTGCCGTTGAACTTGAATTGTCCAAGTTGGAACACCTATTGATTTCGGATTGAGCCCAAAACTTGGTCCACATCATAATATGGTGGGAGGAGTCATTTGGTGAGTTTTGAGTGAAATCCAATGGCTAGAAGTATGGAATACACCAACCACTCCAATTTGGAACGAACTGCCGTTGAACTTGAATTGTCCAATTTGGAACACCTATTGATTTCGGATCGAGCCCAAAACTTGGGCATAATCATAATATGGTGGGAGGAGTCATTTGGTGAGTTTTGAGTGAAATCCAATCGCTAGAATTATGGAATACACCAACCACTCCAATTAGGAACGAACTTCCGTCGAACTTGAATTGTCCAATTTGGAACACCTATTGATTTCGGATTGAGCCCAAAACTTGGGCAACGTCATAATATGCTGGGAGGAGTCACTTGGTAAGTTTTGAGTGAAATCCAATCGCTAGAAGTATGGAATACACCAACCACTCCAATTAGGAACGAACTGCCGTTGAACTTGAATTGTCCAATTTGGAACACCTATTGATTTTGGATAGAGCCCAAAAGTTGGGCAACATCATAATATGGTGGGAGTAGTCATTTGGTTTGTTTTGAGTGAAATCCAATCGCTAGAAGTATGTAATACACCAACCACTCCAATTAGGAACGAACTGCCGTTGAACTTGAATTGTCCAATTTGGAACACCTATTGATTTCGGATCGAGCCCAAAACTTGGGCAACATCATAATATGGTGGGAGGAGTCATTTGGGGAGTTTTGAGTGAAATCCAATCGCTAGAAGTATGGAATACACCAACCACTCCAATTAGGAACGAACTGCCGTTGAACTTGAATTGTCCAATTTCTCACACCTATTGATTTCGGATCGAGCCCAAAACTTGGGCAACATCATAATATGGTGGGAGGAGTCATTTGGTGCGTTTTGAGTGAAATCCAATCGCTAGAAGTATAGAATACACCAACCACTCCAATTAGGAACGAACTACCGTTGAACTTGAATTGTCCAATTTGGAACACCAATTGATTTCGGATCGATCCCAAAACTTGGGCAACCTCATAATATAGTGGGAGGAGTCATTTGGTGAGTTTTGAGTGAAATCCAATCGCTAGAAGTATGGAATACACCAACTACTTCAATTAGGAACGAACTGCCGTTGAACTTGAATTGTCCAATTTGGAACACCGATTGATTTCGGATCGAGCCCAAAACTTGGGCAACATCATAATATGGTGGGAGGAGTCATTTGGTGAGTTTTGAGTGAAATCCAATCGCTAGAAGTATGGAATACACCAACCACTCCAATTAGGAACGAACTGCCGTTGAACTTGAATTGTCCAATTTCGAACACCTATTGATTTCGGATCGAGCCCAAAACTTTGGCAACATCATAATATGGTGGGAGGAGTCATTTGGTGAGTTTTGAGTGAAATCCAATCGCTAGAAGTATGGAATACACCAACCACTCCAATTAGGAACGAACTGCCGTTCAACTTGAATTGTCCAATTTTGAACAACTATTGATTTCGGATCGAGCCCAAAACTTGGGCAACATCATAATATGGTGGGAGGATTCATTTGGTGAGTTTTGAGTCAAATCCAATCGCTAGAAGTATGGAATAAACCAACCACTCCAATTAGGAACGAATTGCCGTTGAACTTGAATTGTCCAATTTGGAACACCTATTGATTTCGCATCGAGCCCAAAACTTGGGCAACATCATAATATGGTGGGAGGAGTCATTTGGTGAGTTTTGAGTGAAATCCAATCGCTAGAAGTATGGAATACACCAACCACTCCAATTAGGAACGAACTGCCGTTGAACTTGAATTGTCCAATTTGGAACACCTATTGATTTCGGATCGTGCCCAAAACTTGGGCAACATCATAATGTGGTGGGAGGAGTCATTTGGTTTGTTTTGAGTGAAATCCAATCGCTAGAAGTATGGAATACACCAACCACCCCAATTAGGAACGAACTGCCGTTGAACTTGAATTGTCCAATTTGGAACACCTATTGATTTCGTATCGAGCCCAAAACTTGGGCAACATCATAATATGGTGGGAGGAGTCATTTGGTGAGTTTTGAGAGAAATCCAATCGCTAGAAGTATGGAATACACCAACGACTCCAATTAGGAACGAACTGCCGTTGAACTTGAATTGTCCAATTTGGAACACCTATTCATTTCGGATCGAGCCCAAAACTTGGGCAACATCATAATATGGTGGGAGGAGTCATTTGGTGAGTTTTGAGTGAAATCCAATCGCTAGAAGTACGGAATACACCAACCACTCCAATTAGGAACGAACTGCGGTTGAACTTGAATTGTCCTATTTGGAACACCTATTGATTTCGGATCGAACCCCAAACCTGTGCAACATCATAATATGGTGGGAGGTGTCATTTGGTGAGTTTTGAGTGAAATCCAATCGCAAGAAGTATGGAATACACCAACCACTCCAATTAGGAACGAACTGCCGTTGAACTTGAATTGTCCAATTTGGAACACCTATTGATTTCGGATAGAGCCCAAAACATGGGCAACATCATAATTTGGTGAGTTTTGAGTGAAATCCAATGGCTAGAAGTATGGAATACACCTACCACTCCAATTAGGAACGAACTGCTGTTGAACTTGAATTGTGCAATTTCTCACACCTATTAATTTCGGACCGAGCCCCAAACTTCGTCAACATCATAATATGGTGGGAGGAGTCATTTGGTGAGTTTTTAGTGAAATCCAATCGCTAGAAGTATGGAATACACCAACCACTCCAATTAGGAACGAACTGCCGTTGAACTTGAATTGTCCAATTTGGAACATCTATTGATTTCGGATCGAGCCCAAAACTTGGCCAACACCATAATATGGTGGGAGGAGTCATTTGGTGAGTTTTAAGTGAAATCCAATCTCTAGAAGTATGGAATACACCAACCACTCCAATTAGGAACGAACTGCCGTTGAACTTGAATTGTCCAATTTCTCACACCTATTAATTTCGGACCGAGCCCCAAACTTCGTCAACATCATAATATGGTGGGAGGAGTCATTTGGTGAGTTTTGAGTGAAATCCAATCGCTAGAAGTTTGGAATACACCAACCACTCCAATTAGGAACGAACTGCCGTTGAACTTGAATTGTCCAATTTCTCGTACCTATTGATTTCGTATCGAGCCCAAAACTTGGGCAACATCATAATATGGTGGGAGGAGTCATTTGGGGAGTTTTGAGTGAAATCCAATCGCTAGAAGTATGGAATACACCAACCACTCCAATTAGGAACGAACTGCCGTTGAACTTGAATTGTCCAATTTGGAACATCTATTGATTTCGGATCGAGCCCAAAACTTGGGCAACATCATAATATGGTGGGAGGAGTCATTTGGTGAGTTTTAAGTGAAATCCAATCTCTAGAAGTATGGAATACACCAACCACTCCAATTAGGAACGAACTGCCGTTGAACTTGAATTGTCCAATTTCTCACACCTATTAATTTCGGACCGAGCGCCAAACTTCGTCAACATCATAATATTGTGGGAGGAGTCATTTGGTGAGTTTTGAGTGAAATCCAATCGCTAGAAGTATGGAATACACCAACCACTCCAATTAGGAACGAACTGCCGTTGAACTTGAATTGTCCAATTTGTCGTACCTATTGATTTCGTATCGAGCCCAAAACTTGGGCAACATCACAATATGGTGGGAGGAGTCATTTGGGGAGTTTTGAGTGAAATCCAGTCGCTAGAAGTGTGGAATACACCAACCACTCCAATTACGAACGAACTGCCGTTGAAATTGAATTGTCCAATTTCTCACACCTATTGATTTCGGATCGAACCCAAAACTTGGGCAACAGCATAATATGGTGGGAGGAGTCATTTGGTGAGTTTTGAGTGAAATCCAATCGCTAGAAGTATGGAATACACCAACCACTCCCAATAGGAACGAACTGCCGTTGAACTTGAATTGTCCAATTTCTCACACCTACTGATTTCGGATCGAACCAGAAACTTGTGCAACATCATAATATGGTGGGAGGAGTGATTTGGTGAGTTTTGAGTGAAATCCAATCGCTAGAAGTATGGAATACACAAAGCACTCCAATTAGGAACGAACTGCCGTTGAACTTGAATTGTCCAATTTCTCACACCTATTGATTTCGGATCGAGCCCAAAACTTGGGCAACATCATAATATGGTGGGAGGAGTCATTTGGTGAGTTTTCAGAGAAATCCAATCGCTAGAAACAGGGAATACACCAACCACTCCAATTAGGAACGAACTGCCGTTGAACTTGAATTGTCCAATTTCTCACACCTATTGATTTCGGATCGAGCCCCAAACTTGGGCAACAGCATAATATGGTGGGAGGAGTCATTTCGTGAGTTTTGAGTGAAATCCATTCGCTAGAACTATGGAAGAGACCAACCGCTCCAATTAGGAACGAACTGCCGTTGAACTTGAATTGTCCAATTTGGAACACCTATTGATTTCGGATCGAGCCCAAAACTTGAGCAACATCATAATATGGTGGGAGGAGTCATTTGGTGAGTTTTGAGTGAAATCCATTCGCTAGAACTATGGAAGAGACCAACCGCTCCAATTAGGAACGAACTGCCGTCAAACTTGAATTGTCCAATTGCTCACACCTATTGATTTCGGATCAAGCCCCAAACGTGGGCAACATCATAATATGGTGGGAGGAGTCATTTGGTGAGTTTTGAGTGAAATCCAATCGCTAGAAGTATGGAATACACCAACCACTCCAATTAGGAAAGAACTGCAAATGCACTTGAATTGTCCAATTTCTCACACCTATTGATTTCGGAACGAGCCGAAAACTTGGGCAACATCATAATATGGTGGGAGGAGTCATTTGGTGAGTTTTGAGTCAAATCCAATCGCTAGAAGTATGGAATACACCAAGCACTCCAATTAGGAACGAACTGCCGTTGAACTTGAATTGTCCAATTTGGAACACCTACTGATTTCGGATCGAGCCCAAAACTTGGGCAACATCATAATATGGTGGGAGGAGTCATTTGGTGAGTTTTGAGTGAAATCCAATCGCTAGAAGTATGGAATCCACCAACCACTCCAATTAGGAACGAACTGCCGTTGAACTTGAATTGTCCAATTTCTCACACCTATTGATTTCGAATCGAGCCCAAAACTTGGGCAACATCATAATATGGTGGGAGGAGTCATTTGGTGAGTTTTCAGAGAAATCCAATTGCTAGAAACAGGGAATACACCAACCACTCCAATTAGGAACGAACTGCCGTTGAACTTGAATTGTCCAATTTCTCACACCTATTGATTTTGGATCGAGACCCAAACCTGGGCAACATCATAATATCGTGGGAGGAGTCATTTGGTGAGTTTTGAGTGAAATCCAATCGCTAGAAGTATGGAATACACCAACCACTCCCATTAGGAACGAACTGCCGTTGAACTTGAATTGTCCAGTTTCTCACACCTATTGATTTCGGATCGAACCCCAAACCTGTGCAGCATCATAATATGGTGGGAATAGTCATTTGGTGAGTTTTGAGTAAAATCCAATCGCTAGAAGTATGGAATACACCAAGCACTCCAATTAGGAACGAACTGCCGTTGAACTTGAATTGTCCAATTTGGAACACCTATTGATTTCGGATCGAGCCCAAAACTTGGGCAACATCATAATATGGTGGGAGGAGTCATTTGGGGAGTTTTGAGTGAAATCCAATCGCTAGAAGTATGGAATACACCGACCACTCCAATTAGGAACGAAATGCCGTTGAACTTCAATTGTCCAATTTCGAACACCTATTGATTTCAGATCGAGCCCAAAACTTGGGCAACGTCATAATATGGTGGGAGGAGTCATTTGGTGAGTTTTGAGTGAAATCCAATCGCTAGAAGTATGGAATACACCAACCACTCCCATTAGGAACGAACTGCCGTTGAACTTGAATTGTAAAGTTTCTCACACCTATTGATTTTGGATCGAACCCCAAACCTGTGCAACATCATAATATGGTGGGAGGAGTCATTTGGTGAGTTTTGAGTGAAATCCAATCGCTAGAAGTATGGAATACACCAACCACTCCAATTAGGAACGAACTGCCGTTGAACTTGAATTGTCCAATTTGGAACACCTATTGATTTCGGATCGAGCCCAAAACTTGGGCAATATCATAATATGGTGGGAAGAGTCATTTGGTGAGTTTTGAGTGAAATCCAATCGCTACAAGTATGGAATACACCAACCACTCCAATTAGGAACGAACTGCCGTTGAACTTGAATTGTCCAATTTCTCACACCTATTGATTTCGGATCGAGCCCCACACTTGGGCAACAACATAATATGGTGGTAGGAGTCATTTGGTGAGTTTTGAGTGAAATCCAATCGCTAGACGTATGGAATACACCAACCACTCCAATTAGGAACGAACTGCCGTTGAACATGAATTGTCCAATTTCTCACACCTATTGATTTCGGATCGAGCCCAAAACTTGGGCAACATCATAATATGGTGGGAGGAGACATTTGGTGAGTTTTGAGTGAAATCCAATCGCTAGAAGTGTGGAATACACCAACCACTCCAGTTAGGAATGAACTGCCGTTGAAATTGAATTGACCAATTTCTCACACCTATTGATTTCGGATCGAGCCCAAAACTTGGGCAACATCATAATATGGTGGGAGGAGTCATTTGGTGAGTTTTGAGTGAAATCCAATCGCTAGACGTATGTAATACACCAACCACTCCAATTAGGAACGAACTGCCGTTGAACTTGAATTGTCCAATTTCTCACACCTATTGATTTCGGATCGAGCCCCAAAGTTGGGCAACATCATAATATGGTGGGAGGAGTCATTTGGTGAGTTTTGAGTGAAATCCAATCGCTAGAAGTATGGAATACACCAACCACTCCAATTAGGAACGAACTTCCGTTGAACTTGAATTGTCCAATTTGTCACACCTATTGATTTCGGATCGAGCCCAAAACTTAGGCAACATCATAATATGGTGGGAGGAGTCATTTGGTGAGTTTTGAGTGAAATCCATTCGCTAGAAGTATGGAATACACCAACCACTCCAATTAGGAACGAACTGCCGTTGAACTTGAATTGTCCAATTTGGAACACCTATTGATTTCGGATCGAGCCCAAAACTTGGGCAACATCATAATATGGTGGGAGGAGACATTTGGTGAGTTTTGAGTGAAATCCAATCGCTAGAAGTGTGGAATACACCAACCACTCCAATTAGGAATGAATTGTCGTTGAAATTGAATTGACCAATTTCTCACACCTATTGATTTCGGATCGAGCCCAAAACTTGGGCAACATCATAATATGGTGGGAGGAGTCATTTGGTGAGTTTTGAGTGAAATCCAATCGCTAGACGTATGTAATACACCAACCACTCCAATTAGGAACGAACTGCCGTTGAACTTGAATTGTCCAATTTCTCACACCTATTGATTTCGGATCGAGCCCCAAAGTTGGGCAACATCATAATATGGTGGGAGGAGTCATTTGGTGAGTTTTGAGTGAAATCCAATCCCTAGAAGTATGGAATACACCAACCACTCCAATTAGGAACGAACTTCCGTTGAACTTGAATTGTCCAATTTCTCACACCTATTGATTTCGGATCGAGCCCAAAACTTGGGCAACATCATAATATGGTGGGAGGAGTCATTTGGTGAGTTTTGAGTGAAATCCAATCGCTAGAAGTATGGAATACACCAACCACTCCAATTAGGAACGAACTGCCGTTGAACTTGAATTGTCCAATTTGGAACACCTATTGATTTCGGATCGAGCCCAAAACTTGGGCAACATCATAATATGGTGGGAGGAGAGATTTGGTGAGTTTTGAGTGAAATCCAATCGCTAGAAGTGTGGAATACACCAACCACTCCAATTAGGAATGAATTGTCGTTGAAATTGAATTGACCAATTTCTCACACCTATTGATTTCGGATCGAGCCCCAAAGTTGGGCAACATCATAATATGGTGGGAGGAGTCATTTGGTGAGTTTTGAGTGAAATCCAATCGCTAGAAGTATGGAATACACCAACCACACCAATTAGGAACGAACTTCCGTTGAACTTGAATTGTCCAATTTCTCACACCTATTGATTTCGGATCGAGCCCAAAACTTGGGCAACATCATAATATGGTGGGAGGAGTCATTGATGGGTTCATAATTGTATATCATTTTGTACCCTTCTAGCTTATGATTTGGTTATGTTTTTGAGTTAAACTTGTGCTTTTAATCCTTTTTGTGTTTATCTTTCAGCTTTAGGTAACAATGATGGCTCTGGATATGAAATGATGTAATCCATGCATGTTAAAGCCTGATTTGGATAAAGGGAAGAAGTGCTTAAAGACAAACTCATTTTGGCTACAGCCCCCTGCCAGTCCAGTTCCGTAGGTCATATTGCAAGCTTTGTTTCAGCAATCTACACAGCTCGGATGAGGCAGCATTCTTCATGAAAGGTGTTCCAATGGGCGTATACTATAACATATCCAAAATTCAGCCCCATTGGATAAATATGGAGTCTGTCACCTAGCAAACACAGAACCATGCTCAGGATGGATTTTGTCAGCGAGCAAAAACGAGTTAGCAATTTGTTTTGGCCTTAGCTTCTTCATCCGAGCTTGGATTGGGCTAATACTTGTGTGGTTGGTTCAGACACATTCTGAACTTAACAATGGACATCTTAAAGTCATCATTTGCTTAAGTGAAGCCCAATTTGTAAGCCCTTGAAGTTGCTGGTCATGCTGACCTCAGGATGAGCTATTGTTTCTGGTTGGAAGCGTGGTCATGGTGAGCTAGGCATGAGCTATTGTAGCTGGTTGGAAGCTTGGTCATGGTGACATGAAGATGAGCTAGGGCTGCTGGTGGGATTTATTGGTGAAGTGCATCAACCATATCAAATACAAGTGTTGTATGCATTAGCCATATCAAATTCAGATTTTCACTTCCCCTAGGCCTATAAATAGGGATGTTCTCTAAGCTTGTAAACACACCCCAAGGGGGGGAGCTCTCAAACACTTCTCTAGAGCTCCCTTCCCTTCTCTCCCTCGAATTCTCTTAGTTTCTCTTTCTAGTTTTCAATTGTTGTAATGAAATCTTTTGTGCTGAAATTTTCCTTAAGTTTTTCTTAGTTCCACTTTACTTTTCATTATGTAAATTCTTTTCTTTAGTTTCAAGTTTGATTAGTTTCCAAGTTTCAATTATGGTTCATGTTCTTATTCATTATGCTTATAAGTTAATATGCTAGTTTGAATGATTGATCACCATTTAGGCTTGCATGTTAGCTATCTTGGTTTGAATTAAGAGTATACACCATGCTTTAATTCGAATTGAACTATGAATAGGAAGAGTATGTATGGACATTCGACAACAGGGATTAGATACATGCTTGGTTGTTTAAATTGTTCTTCTATGCTTAATGGGTTCCTAATGCTTAATTTTAGGTTAGACAACAAATGATCAAATTAGGGAATTAGGAACACAAGGTTATGACCAAACACCATGGCTTAATCATACTTTAGCTAGAATCAATCCGATAATCTAATTGAACTTGGGAACTTATCTGCTTGAGTTAGTTATTTCTTTCTTCCTTGTTTTATTTATTTCCTTGCTTTTTTTTCATTTCTGTTTTGTGTAGGGAAAATGAATTGGATCATTCAATCACCAATCCTCGTGGGATCGACCTCGCACTTACATACGCTATACTACCGAACGGCTCGTGCACTTGTGAGTATCACAAGTTGAGGATGCAGCTTAATGAATTTTGGTGCAGCTGAAATCCACACAACAAGTTTTTGGCGCCGTTGCCGTGCACTTCGCAAGTAGGCGATGACCCAAACTTGCGACACACATGCTGTACTCTGCACGCTCATTGCCAGGGCATCACTCGTGACCCGGTTGTCATCCCTTGCCCCGAACACACGTATATCTTTGGGAGTCACTAAATTTCTGCCAACTCCAATAGCAACATCGTTGTCTAGGAGTATTGAGTCATTGACAGACCCAGGCCCCCGTGAGGAGCCAAAGTAGGGCATCCATACTGGTGCCGCTGCTTGGCCCAATGTCTGAGTCGGTGGAGCTAGGTTGAGATCCAACGAAAATGGGTAGGAAGAGGCCATTTGATTTCTCACTTTTTTTCTTCTTTTCTCTTTTGTGTTTCTGAGTTTGTGGTTTTGTTTTTATCCCCTTCTTTTTCCTTCTTATAGATATAGTCTTTGACAAACCCTAGCCATTGCAGCGTCTAAGCATTTCTGAATCTCCAGCATTCATCGAGTCCCACAACCTTCTCGCTTTCCAACCATACCCAACTCATTTATCACGACATGTCTTTTCTGAACGAACGCGTTCAGTAAAGTCTTCGCGCCTTTCCATGAGCCCGTAATTTCTGCTTGTGAAATCTGCGGCGCTTCTATCTGTCAACACGTGGCTTCTGCTTTCTGCCCGTGACTAACCATGAGACGACATTAGGGACCACGTGCTTTCTTTTCAGAAATCCCACCCTTTGCACTTCCAATTCACGTTTTATCTATTTTTTTAAAAAAATTAAAATTAAAATGTGTGGGCTTCGGAATTCATTTTGGGTCGGGTTTCACCTTAGTTTGGGTTTCAAAGTGAGTTAAATTCACCATGGTTTGTGTTTCGAAATTGTGGGCTTTGGGCTTCAAATTTTTTTTTTTTTTTTTTGGGTTTCAGAATTGTGTGATTAGGGTTTACTGTTTCATTTTTTGTTTGTTTGTTTTGTAATTTTTATTTTTGTAATTATTTTATTTTATTAGTGTATTTTAATTCTTGTGTGTTTTGTGATTTATATTTACTTTAGTACCTTTCATTTCTTGTTATGACATTGCTTGTTCCTAATTTTTAAACATTGAGGACAATGTTCATTTCTAGGTTTGGGGGTATTGGAGTTTAGCATGTAAATTTGGTTTTTCCTTAATTTATTTATTTATTTATTTATTTGCTTGTTTTTATTTTTATTTTATTTTGTTAAGTCTTGCTTTTATTTTGATTTTGATTTTGATTTTGATTTTGATTTTGATTTTGATTTTATTCACTTTCCGAACACATTTGATGAGATTGTGATAAATGTTTGCATGACTTAAATGAAAATTGAATTTTATTTATTATTTATTTTGTTTTCCTTGTAAATTTTTATTGTAAAAAAATAAATAATTAATTAATTAATTTGGCATCGTTCTAGCATGACATGTTCGAAACCTTCTTTGCACTTGCCATTTGTTTCATAATTTTCCAATTAAAGGATTTGCATGACCCAAAGAATTGTATCAAGCATAAATTAGACTTATATAACCAACCATATAAAGTGAGCTTTTGAGCATTGTACTTCATTTCATGAGTGTTATACATATACTCTTAATTTCTTGTCATCAAAGTTGTTGTTTGATCTCATTATTCATTGATTTGGTTGAACACTTAAAAGTCATTCATTCTTATGCAATTTGATTTCATGACATTTAAAGAAATGATATTAAGGCCTTCTTTGGATCGTTTGTGCCTTTCAAGCTAACCTTATGCATGCTTAAGCATGATTTTCCATTGTTAACCATTTTGAGCCTACATGTAAAACTTTTCTTTCATTTAACCAATTTTATTTCCTCGCCTTAGACCGAAAAACAAATATTTACCTTTCTAAGGAATTCATGAGCTCTAATGCGGATGTGTTTTTCAAGCTAAGGTTGGGAAGGGATATTACATAAAAAAAAATCACACAATTGGTGAAAGAAAAGAGAAAGTTGTGATTAAGTGGCGGTTGTTTGAAAATTCATTTTTGGGCCTTCAAAATAATTTGGTGTTTGGAAAGGAGTTTGAATCAATGTAAATGAAGGTATAAGGAGTTTTGATCATGTAAAAGAAAAAAAAATCTAATCGTGACGATTCGAAGTCTTGTAAACAATTGTTTTATGCTCCAATTAGGAGTATGGAATACACCAACCACTCCAATTAGGAACGATCTGCCGTTGAACTTGAATTGTCCAATTTCTCACACCTATTGATTTCGGATCGAGCCCCAAACTTGGGCAACATCATAATATGGTGGGAGGAGTCATTTGGTCAGTTTTGAGTGAAATCCAACCCCTAGAAGTATGAAATACAACAACCACTCCAATTAGGAACGAACTGCCGTTGAACTTGAATTGTCCAATTTGGAACACCTATTGATTTCGGATTGAGCCCAAAACTTGGGCAACATCATAATATGGTGGGAGGAGTCAATTGGTGAGTTTTTAGTGAAATCCAATCTCTAGAAGTATGGAATACACCAACCACTCCAATTTGGAACGAACTGCCGTTGAACTTGTATTGTCCAATTTCTCACACCTATTGATTTCAGATCGAGCCCAAAACTTGGGCAATATCATAATACGGTGGGAGGAGTCATTTGGTGAGTTTTGAGTGAAATCCAATCGCTAGAAGTATGGAATACAACAACTACTCCGATTAGAAATGAACTGTCGTTGAAATTGAATTGACCAATTTCTCATCCCTATTGATTTTGGAACGAGCCCCAAAGTTGGGCAACATCATAATATGGTGGGAGGAGTCATTTGGTGAGTTTTGAGTGAAATCCAATCGCTAGAAGTGTGGAATACACCAACCACTCCAATTAGGAACGAACTGCCGTTGAACTTGAATTGTCCAATTTCTCACACCTATTGATTTCGGATCGAGCCCCAAACTTGGGCAACATCATAATATGGTGGGAGGAGTCATTTGGTGAGTTTTGAGTGAAATCCAATCGCAAGAAGTATGGAATACACCAACCACTCCAATTTGGAACGAACTTCCGTTGAACTTGAATTGTCCAATTTCTCACACCTATTGATTTCGGATCGAGCCCAAAACTTGGGCAACATCATAATATGGTGGGAGGAGTCATTTGGTGAGTTTTGAGTGAAATCCAATCGCTAGAAGTATGGAATACACCAACCACTCCAATTAGGAACGAACTGCCGTTGAACTTGAATTGTCCAATTTCTCACACCTATTGATTTCGGATCGAGCCCAAAACTTGGGCAACATCATAATATGGTGGGAGGAGTCATTTGGTTAGTTTTGAGTGAAATCCAACCGCTAGAAGTATGGAATACACCAACCACTCCAATTAGGAACGAACTGTCGTTGAACTTGAATTGTCCAATTTGGAACATCTGTTGATTTCGGATCGAGCCCAAAACTTGGGTAACATCATAATATGGTGGGAGGAGTCATTCGGTGAGTTTTGAGTGAAATGCAATCGCTAGAAGTATGGAATACACCAACCACTGCAATTAGGAACGAACTGCCGTTGAACCTGAATTGTCCAATTTCTCACACCTATTGATTTCGGATCGAGCCCAAAACTTGGGCAACATCATAATATGGTGGGAGGAGTCATTTGGTGAGTTTTGAGTGAAATCCAATCGCTAGAAGTATGGAATACACCAACCACTCCAATTAGGAACGAACTGCCGTTGAACTTGAATTGCCCAATTTCTCACACCTATTCATTTCGGATCGAGCCCCAAACTTGGGTAACATCATAATATGGTGGGAGGAGTCAATTGGTGAGTTTTGAGTGAAATCCAATCGCAAGAAGTATGGAATACACCAACCACTCCAATTAGGAACGAACTTCCGTTGAACTTGAATTGTCCAATTTCTCACACCTATTGATTTCGGATCGAGCCCAAAATTTGGGCAACATCATAATATGGTGGGAGGAGTCATTTGGTTAGTTTTGAGTGAAATCCAATCGCTAGAAGTATGGAATACACCAACCACTCCAATTAGGAACGAACTTCCGTTGAACTTGAATTGTCCAATTTCTCACACCTGTTGATTACGGATCGAGCCCCAAACTTGGGCAACATCATAAAATGGTAGGAGGAGTCATTTGGGGAGTTTTGAGTGAAATCCAATCGCTAGAAGTATGGAATACACCAACCACTCCAATTAGGAATGAACTACCGTTGAACTCTAATTGTCAATTTTGGAAGACCTATTGATTTCGGATCGAGCCCAAAACTTGGGCAACATCATAATATGGTGGGAGGAGTCATTTGGTGAGTTTTGAGTGAAATCCAATCGCTAGAAGTATGGAATACACCAACCACTCCAATTAGGAACGAACTGCCGTTGAACTTGAATTGTCCAATTTCTCACACCTACTGATTTCGGATCGAGCCCAAAACTTGGGCAACATCATAATATGGTGGGAGGAGTCATTTAGTGAGTTTTGAGTGAAATCCAATCGCTAGAATTATGTAATACACCAACCACTCCAATTAGGAACGAACTGCCGTTGAACTTGAATTGTCCAATTTCTCACACCTATTGATTTCGTATCGAGCCCAAAACTTGGGCAACATCATAATATGGTGGGAGGAGTCATTTGGTGAGTTTTGAGTCAAATCCAATCCCTAGAAGTATGGAATACACCAACCACTCCAATAAGGAATAAACTGCCGTTGAACTTGAATTGTCCAATTTCTCACACCTATGGATTTTGGATCGAGCCCAAAACTTGGGCAACATCATAATATGGTGGGAGGAGTCATTTGGTGAGTTTTGAGTGAAATCCAGTCGCTAGAAGTATGGAATACACCAACCACTCCAATTAGGAACGAACTGCCGTTGAACTTGAATTGTCCAATTTCTCACACCTATTGATTTCGGATCGAGCCCAAAACTTGGGCAACATCATAATGTGGTGGGAGGAGTCATTTGGTTTGTTTTGAGTGAAATCCAATCGCTAGAACTATGGAATACACCAACCACCCCAATTAGGAACGAACTGCCGTTGAACTTGAATTGTCTAATTTGGAACACCTATTGATTTCGTATGGAGCCCAAAACTTGGGCAACATCGTAATATGGTGGGAGGAGTCATTTGGTGAGTTTTGAGAGAAATCCAGTCGCTAGAAGTATGGAATACACCAACCACTCCAATTAGGAACGAACTGCCGTTGAACTTGAATTGTCCAATTTCTCACACCTATTGATTTCGAATCGAACCCCAAACTTGGGCAACATCATAATATGGTGGGAGGAGTCATTTGGTTAGTTTTGAGTGAAATCCAATCCCTAGAAGTATGGAATATAGCAACCACTCCAATTAGGAACGAACTGCCGTTGAACTTGAATTGTCCAATTTCTCACACCTATTGATTTCGGATCGAGCCCAAAACTTGGGCAACATCGTAATATGGTGGGAGGAGTCATTTGGTGAGTTTTGAGTAAAATCCAATCTCTAGAAGTATGGAATACACCAATCACTCCAATTAGGAACTATCTGCCGTTGAACTTGAATTGTCCAATTTCTCACACCTATTGATTTTGGATCGAGCCCAAAACTTGGGCAACATCATAATATGGTGGGAGGAGTCATTTGGTGAGTTTTGAGTGAAATCCAGTCGCTAGAAGTATGGAATACACCAACCACTCCAATTAGGAACGAACTGCCGTTGAACTTGAATTGTCCAATTTCTCACACCTATTGATTTCGGATCGAGCCCAAAACTTGGGCAACATCATAATGTGGTGGGAGGAGTCATTTGGTTTGTTTTGAGTGAAATCCAATCGCTAGAACTATGGAATACACCAACCACCCCAATTAGGAACGAACTGCCGTTGAACTTGAATTGTCTAATTTGGAACACCTATTGATTTCGTATGGAGCCCAAAACTTGGGCAACATCGTAATATGGTGGGAGGAGTCATTTGGTGAGTTTTGAGAGAAATCCAGTCGCTAGAAGTATGGAATACACCAACCACTCCAATTAGGAACGAACTGCCGTTGAACTTGAATTGTCCAATTTCTCACACCTATTGATTTCGAATCGAACCCCAAACTTGGGCAACATCATAATATGGTGGGAGGAGTCATTTGGTTAGTTTTGAGTGAAATCCAATCCCTAGAAGTATGGAATATAGCAACCACTCCAATTAGGAACGAACTGCCGTTGAACTTGAATTGTCCAATTTCTCACACCTATTGATTTCGGATCGAGCCCAAAACTTGGGCAACATCATAATATGGTGGGAGGAGTCATTTGGTGAGTTTTGAGTGAAATCCAATCTCTAGAAGTATGGAATACACCAATCACTCCAATTAGGAACTATCTGCCGTTGAACTTGAATTGTCCAATTTATCACACCTATTGATTTCGGATCGAGCCCAAAACTTGGGCAACATCATAATACGGTGGGAAGAGTCATTTGGTCAGTTTTGAGTGAAATCCAGTCGCTAGAAGTATGGAATACACCAACCACACCAATTAGGAACGAACTGCCGTTGAACTTGAATTGTCCAATTTCTCACACCTATTGATTTCGGATCGAGCCCAAAACTTGGGCAGCATCATAATGTGGTGGGAGGAGTCATTTGGTTTGTTTTGAATGAAATCCAATCGCTAGAAGTATGGAATACACCAACCACCCCAATTAGGAACGAACTGCCGTTGAACTTGAATTGTCCGATTTGGAACACCTATTGATTTCGTATCGAGCCCAAAACTTGGGCAACATCATAATATGGTGGGAGGAGTCATTTGGTGAGTTTTGAGAGAAATCCAATCGCTAGAAGTATGGAATACACCAACGACTCCAATTAGGAACGAACTGCCGTTGAACTTGAATTGTCCAATGATAAGTCCATAAATATACTCATTTATGTACTCTCTTTACTTAGGCTTTGTAGAAGAATTAGACTTAAAAAGGGCTTATTACTTCACTTTTCTGATTTTCAGCTTTTCTGCGCTCTTAGAAGGATTTTAAGGGAAAATCAACTTTTCGGAGGAATTTTAGTGCAAGGTCAATTGGAGATGAAAGCTAACACCTTGAAGTTGAATCTGTGATTTTTCCAGATTTTTCTACCGAGCCAATTGGTACAGTATTACAAGTAAAGTTAGCCCACGTGCAGACAGGACAGTTTCGTACATGTTACGTGAATATGAAGAAACGGAAGCCTTCCCGAATTTTTCCAAGTTACGTGCTATATATGGTTGGAAAGATAAGACATTTATCTTTCTAAAATATATTTTTCCTGATTTTTCTAGAAGGCCGAAGAACCCCAAATCGTGTGACAATTGGGCTGAGCTGTATTTCCCTGTGGAGTTAGGAATTGTGATCTTTACTTTCCTATTTGGATTCCTTGTTTACCAAGACTTCTTGGACGACTTTTCAGTAAATTTTAGGGTTTAGGACTTTGATTTAAGTCATATAAAAGGCCAGCCAAGGCCCCATACAGAGGATTCAGGTCCGAAGGAGATCAACCGCGCAAGAGGAAAAAGCTGCCAGCGAGTTCTTTCTTTTCCTTTCTTCTTTTAATTTTCAGTTCTTATGTATTTATTTTTGAGTTCATCCCAGAACATGAGTAACTAATTTCTTGTTAGTTAGGGCTTAATCTTGAAGCCCTAAACATGATTTCAATTCTATAAACAAGTTTGAATGGATTTTTCAGTTTCTACAAGCGGGATGATTTCGGTTTCTCAATGTTATGTGAATTCTGATATTTTGTTTCTTTGAGTAGCTAACTTTGAAGCATGTATCGGAATTAAATTGTTGTAGAACATAGGTCAATTGCCATATTGAATGTGTTCTTGTTTGCAACGAATAATTGGGTTAAGAACTAGTTATGAGAAATCGATTCTTGAATTCCTAATAACAAATGCCATGTTTTAGGGTTTTTGTGACACTCATATTCTCTTTGATCTTAATGGATTCTTGATTGTTAATTTGAGTAAATGCCATACTGGATTTCAATTAAGAATACACGTATTGATGTAAATGCCATACACTTTACATACGCTTAAGAGAGAATCATACAACTCGAGTCAAATGCCATGATCTTGTTGTGAGTGTCGTCATCATATGCTTGCTAGAAATTGATTATCTATTGTTGTTTATGGATTGATTGATTGTTTGGAGGTGGATAGTGAGTCCTAGCTATTGTTCTTGATTGATTTTAAACTAATTTCTCTTAAACTCTAATTTAAATTCTGTTTTGTTTTCTTTTATTTACAAAATCAAATCAAAACCCCCTTGGTGTTGGCGTGTGTGTGGAAGTCCTTGTGATTTCAATCTTTATTTTGTTTTCGTGTTTAATTGTGTTCTAGTTTTCTTTGTGTGACATTGATAAACATCTCTTTAGATTACAATCTCTGTGGGAATGACCCTTGCTTGCTTACTATACTATCATTTGATTTGTGCACTTGCAAGGTTTTAATATTGTTGTTAAAAATTACCAACAAGTTTTTGGCGCCGTTGCCGGGGATTGTTTATCTAATTAAGTTTTGTTTTCAATTTCAGGTATATGCTGGGACGTCGTTCGCAAGGTTACAAGCTTATACCATACGACCCTGAACTAGAGAACACACTTCGTTATCTCCATCGAGATAAAGATACGCAAGCTACACTTCCAATCAAGATGGGAGACGAGTTGGCACTCAACAACCTCACCCGACCTTTGAAGGATTTCACGGTTCCTAAAGCATTGGACCAGCCGTCATGTATTGCGTATCCAGCCACTACAACCACCTTTGAGATCAAGAGTGGCACCATTCACCTTTTGCCACAATTCTATGGCAAGCCTGGGGATGATCCTCACATACATATCAAGGATTTCTTTGCCGTGTGCGCGACTATGCACAATGGAGGGATTAGTGATGAGGCAATCAGATTGCGTTTGTTTCCATTCTCACTTAAGGAACGAGCCAAGGAGTGGCTCTATTCTTTACCTAGTGCATCTATCACTACATGGACAGCATTGGCTTCCAAGTTCCTTGCAAAGTTCTTTCCAGCTCAAAAGACAAACCGTATTAGGAAGGAGATCATGGGAGTGCAGCAACTAGATGGAGAATCATTTCATGAGTATTGGGATCGGTTTCAGAGACTCCTAGCTTCATGCCCTCATCACCAAATTGAAGATTGGCTACTTATGCAATACTTTTATGAGGGATTACTCGATTCGGAGAGGATGATGGTTGATGCTACTAGTGGAGGAGGCTTGATGAACAAGAGTGCTACTGAAGCTAAGGAGATGTTTGAGAACATTGCAGCAAACTCTCAACAATTTAATTATCGGAGAGCTCCCCCAAAGAAAGCAGGTGTTTATGAGGTAAGTGCTAGTGATATTGGTCCTCAAATAGCTAATTTGACTAACCTTGTTAAGCAGTTAATCCCTCAAGCACAAGTGTGTGCTGTGTGTGCTAATCCCGGACATCCTACGGAGTCTTGTCCAAGTTTGTATGGTGATGGAGAAGAGATGGCTCAAGCACACTATATGCAGCAACAAAAGCCAAGAAACGATCCATTTTCTAACACCTATAATCCGGGATGGTGGCAACACCCTAACTTTGGATGGAAGAACAACCAAAACGTGCAAACAACCCCAGTTCAACAAAATCAGTTTGTTCCTCAACAAAATGCACCACCACCACCTCCTAGGCAAGGTAAGTCTTTAGAAGAGTTAGTTAATTCTTTGGCATTAAGCACTCAAGGTTTTATGCAGGAAACAAGGCAAACACATACACAAATGTCTACAGCAATCAAGAGCCTTGAAAACCAAGTTGGACAAATTGCAGCCTCCTTGAGTCAAAGAGAGCCAGGACAGTTTCCAAGCCAAGTAATTCCAAATCCTAATGGAGGCCATGAAACCGCAAAGGCGATTACTCTTCGAAGTGGAAAAGAGGTGGGAAAGGATGACAATGAGGAGAGAAATTCAACCAAAACAGTGGCTGCCCCCTCTCCCAAGCTTACGGTTCCAAGTGACAACTCTAAGGTAAGTTCTCTTGTGGATCATTCAATTACTTCAAAGATTCCTTTTCCTCGTAGGTTTTTGAATTCAAAGAAGGAGCAAGTTTCAAAGGATATCCTAGAGACTTTCCGAAAAGTGCAAGTGAACATTCCCTTGCTCGATGCGATCCAACAAATTCCAAGCTATGCAAAATTCCTCAAAGATCTTTGTACAAATAAAAGGAAGTTCAAGGAGCATGAAACTGTGGCCTTAAGTGAAGAAGTTTCAGCCGTGCTATTGCGTAAATTGCCTCCTAAACTAAAGGATCCAGGGAGTTTTACTATACCTTGTCTCATTGGAAATCAAAGGTTTGAACATGCTTTATTAGACTTAGGTGCTTCAATTAATTTGATGCCTTTTTCTGTTTTTGAATCTTTAAATTTAGGTGAGCTTAAGAAGACTTCCGTGAGCATACAATTGGCTGATCGATCAATCAAGTATCCTAAGGGAGTGTTGGAAGATGTTTTGGTCAAGGTGAATGAGCTAATATTTCCAGCCGACTTTCTAGTGCTCGAGATGGAGGAAGTTCCTATTCCTGGAAAAGACCTTCCATTGATTCTAGGACGTCCATTCATGAGAACAGCAAGGACAAAAATCGATGTGTATGAAGGCACTCTCACAATGGCATTCGATGAGGAAACCGTGGAGTTTAAGGTATTAGATGCTTTAAAATATCCTAATGATGATCATGCTTGTTTTTCCATAGATGTACTTGAGCAGGTGGTACAAGAAACGTTTAATGCATCACAAGGAGAGACGCCATTGCAGAGGGCACTCATCCAAAGCCCCAAAACTGTGAATAAAGAAGGGAACACAGCTGTACTTGAAGCCGTGAATATGCTTGAGGCCTTGCCTCCCCAAAGAGGTAAGTCTAACTCTATTTTTGAGCCTCTTCCGTTATCTACTAATACGCTTGTTCCCTCTATTGTGAAAGCACCACAGGTTGAGCTAAAACCCCTTCCAGAGAACTTGAAATATGCATATTTAGGTGATGAAAAGACGCTGCCTGTAATCATTGCTTCTAATTTGAGTGCATCTGAAGAAGACAAACTAATTAGAGTTCTAAGGGAGCACAAGACTGCCCTAGGTTGGACCATTGCAGACATCAAAGGTATAAGCCCTACAAAGTGCATGCATAGGATCCTTTTGGAAGGAGAATCTAAACCTATAAGGGAAGCCCAAAGGAGGCTGAATCCGGTGATGAAAGAAGTTGTTAAGAAGGAAGTTTTGAAGCTTTTGGACGTGGGAATTATATACCCCATTTCGGATAGCAAGTGGGTGAGTCCCGTCCAAGTTGTTCCCAAGAAATCCGGAATTACCGTTGTGAAGAATGAAGACAATGAGTTGGTGCCTCAAAGAATTCAAACGGGTTGGAGAGTATGCATAGATTATAGAAAGCTCAATACCACGACACGTAAGGATCACTTTCCGTTACCATTTATTGATCAAATGCTTGAGCGTCTTGCAGGTCATAGTCATTATTGCTTCTTGGATGGATACTCTGGATACAATCAAATTGCCATTGCTCCGGAAGATCAAGAAAAGACCACCTTCACCTGTCCATTTGGTACGTTTGCTTATAGGCGTATGCCTTTTGGTTTAT
Source organism: Prunus avium (assembly GCF_965620075.1). Classification (NCBI taxonomy): domain Eukaryota; kingdom Viridiplantae; phylum Streptophyta; class Magnoliopsida; order Rosales; family Rosaceae; genus Prunus; species Prunus avium. The sequence continues at coordinate 15,235,126 of NC_142290.1, forward strand.
GTAACGCACCTGCCACTTTTCAACGTTGCATGATGTCAATTTTTTCTGATATGGTGGAGGAGATAATCGAGGTATTTATGGATGATTTTTCTGTTTTTGGTGATTCATTTGATATTTGTCTTCACAACCTTTCTTTAGTGTTGAAAAGGTGTCAGGAATGCAATTTAGTGCTCAATTGGGAGAAGTGCCACTTCATGGTACAGCAGGGTATTGTCTTGGGTCACATTATCTCTTGTAGGGGAATTGAAGTGGACAAGGCAAAAATCGACATTGTGAGAAGCTTGCAGCCCCCCAAAACCGTAAAGGAGATTAGGTCATTCCTAGGACATGCAGGGTTCTATAGGCGTTTCATCAAGGACTTTTCAAAGATATCAAGGCCCCTATGTCGGTTGCTTGGCAAAGATGTGGAATTCGAGTTTAATGAAGAGTGCTTGGCTGCATTTAACAAGCTTAAGGAGCTTTTGACATCTGCCCCTATCATGCAGCCTCCAGATTGGAATTTTCCCTTTGAGTTGATGTGTGACGCCTCGGATTATGCAGTGGGGGCCGTGCTTGGACAAAGAGTGCACAACGTACCACATGCCATCTATTATGCTTCCCGGACTTTGAATGATGCTCAGTTGAATTATTCAACTACGGAAAAGGAGTTGCTTGCTGTTATTTTTGCTTTAGAGAAATTTAGATCATATCTTATTGGCACTAAGGTAATTGTATTATCTGATCATGCAGCACTTAGGTACCTCCTCCACAAGAAGGACGCCAAGCCGCGACTGATTAGGTGGACTCTCTTGCTTCAAGAATTTGATTTGGTGATTAGAGACAAGAAAGGGAGTGAAAACGTGGTGGCTGACCATTTGAGTAGGCTGGTGCACGGATCCAATGAAGAAGAGGACGTGCTTCCTCTACGTGAAAGTTTCCCCGATGAGCAACTCTTCACCTTCGAAGCCAAGGACCCTTGGTACGCTGACATTATCAATTACAAGGCTTCAAAACTGATTCCAGAGGATCTCACTCGAGCTCAAAAGGATAAGCTTGTGAAAACAAGTAAGTATTATGTTTGGGACGATCCATACTTATGGAAATATTGTCCAGATCAGATTGTTAGAAGGTGCGTGTCCGAATCTGAATTTAATTCTATACTTGCCTTTTGTCATTCATCTGCATGTGGTGGACATTTTGGTACTAAGAAAACAGCCCTTAAAGTATTGCAATGTGGTTTTTATTGGCCTAGCTTGTTCAAAGATGCATATACTTATTGTTCCACATGTGATAGATGTCAAAGAACCGGTAACATTAGCTCTAGGAATCAAATGCCTTTAACGCCTATCCTTATTGTTGAAATATTTGATGTGTGGGGCATTGATTTTATGGGACCATTCCCTTCATCTTATGGCTTTATTTACATCCTTCTTGCTGTTGACTATGTCTCTAAATGGGTGGAAGCAATTCCTACCCGGACTAATGATTCAAAAGTTGTTTTGAGCTTTGTGAAGGACCACATCTTTTCTAGGTTTGGAACACCAAGAGCCATTATCAGCGATGGAGGCAGCCACTTTTGTAATAGGTCATTTGAGGCACTTTTAAAGCGGTATGGAATTACACATAGGGTCTCAACACCTTATCATCCCCAAACAAGTGGACAAGTGGAGATTAGTAACCGAGAAATCAAGCAAATCTTGGAGAAAACCGTGAGCCCTACACGGAAGGATTGGAGCTTGAGACTTAATGATGCATTATGGGCATATAGGACAGCCTACAAAACCCCCATTGGTATGTCTCCTTTTCGTTTGGTTTATGGTAAAGCATGTCACCTTCCGGTTGAACTTGAACATAGAGCATTTTGGGCAATCAAGAAATTCAATTTCGATATGAAAGAGGCTGGAGATGCAAGGCGACTCCAATTGAATGAATTGGATGAGATGAGGAATGATGCCTATGAGAGTGCACGAATTTACAAGGAAAAGACTAAGGCATTTCATGACAAAGCAATTCAAAGGAAGACCTTTGAAATAGGACAGAAAGTCTTGCTCTTCAATTCACGTCTCCGGCTATTCCCAGGTAAGTTACGTTCTAGATGGTACGGTCCTTTTGTTGTTACTAATGTTTTCCCTCATGGTGCAGTTGAGATTGAAAATGACAAGACGGGAAACATATTTAAAGTGAACGGACATCGCTTGAAGCCATACTATGAATCTTTTGAGTTGGGAAAAGAGAGCATGCACATGGATGCACCACCCCCATCTATTGTTTAATCATCTAAAGAACCGCGTCTAGCTGAAGACTTTAAACTTCGCGCTTCTTGGGAGGCAACCCAAGCATTCTTAACTTTTGTTTTTAGTTTATGTGTGATTTCTCGTACACTTTTCATATTTTTGTTCTTGTTAAGTTTTGCATCATCAAATAATGGATTTTGTGTTCCAAAGAAAAAAATTCACATTTTTCTAGCCCTAGGATGTTTGCAGCACATTTCAGATGTGTTACAGAAGTTTTTTTGGTCATTGGTTGAGTTTAAATGCCAGAAAATAGAAAAATAGCTTTTATGTTCTTATTTTGGTCAAAACTAGAATTTCTGCCTAAATTATTTTTTGCTGTTTTTCAGGTCAATCTGATGCCACCAACATGTTTAGAATAGTTATTCTGATGTTTTGGACCAGGTTTGGGGGTCTCCGGTGGCCTACATTATGTTTTAGGACGATTTGAAGCTCAAAAAAGGACCTAAAACACAAAAAAAGGCAGCTGCTGTTTTGCCCAGAATTTGAAGATTTTTCGTCACCAAAGAGGTTTTAGCGACGGTGTTCATCGGATTTTTCGTCACCAAAGAGGTTTTAGCAGCGGTGTTCATCAGATTTTTCGTCGCTAAAAGTCAGATTTCCAGTTTTTTATGATTCCATATCCAGCTCAATTTTGTTCCAATTTCATCGCATTCCGAGACTTTTAGGAGCTATTACGGGTCTGTTGACATTCCAAGAAGCAAGTTGTGGGTGTTTAAGTTCGTCACATTGTCCATCCTCTCTCACTTCGACATATTCTATTCTTTGCTCAACCACACCTACACAAACCTGGGAAGTTCTCACACTCTCTCTCTCTCTTTAATTAATTTTGCATGACTTAGTTTTCTTTGTTTTAAACATTGAGGACAATGTTTGTTTTAAGTTGTGGGTGATTGAGTTCTTTGGTTTCATAACGCATGCAGCAGTCCTCTGTCTTTGTTTCCAATTCTGTTCTTGTCTGCTTCTGTTTTTGGAATTTGGCTCGCGATGCGTTCTTTGTTTTTTCGTTCTGAATCCAACCATATAAAGAACGTGAAGTTTAGCCAAGTATTTTGTGAGATACGTGTAATTCTTTGCGCCTGGGTCAGAACTGCAGTTTGTTTATTGATTTTCAATTCCTTTCAACTTTCGGTTTTTATTTAATTAGTTTTTATTTTGTTGTTTTGTTTTGTTTGTGGTAGTCACTTCCCAATTCTATGATGAGATTGAATTTTATTTGCAATTAACTTTCAAGAAATGTTGAGCATGACAATAATTCTTTACATTATCTTTGTGTTAGCCTTATTTTTGTGATTAGACTTTGGAAATCCTTATGCACACAGCCACATTAATATGATGTTCGATTGGGGAGTTCACATGATTTAAATTCCCAAATAAGGGTGTAGACTTATATAACCCTTATCATGTGAGCTTTTGAGCCTATGCCTTTCTTTCTTGAGTGTTATATACTATTCGATAATTTTCTTGTCTACAAGTCGTTGTGATCTCATTATTCTTTGTTTTGGTCAAGTACTTGAGGATGTTTAAATTGTTTGCTAGAACTACTTTCATGATCTATTTGAGGCATACTTCGTGAACCACATGGATTCTTGGAAGTGATATAGGCCTTGTTTCTTTCGTTTGAGCCCTTCTAGCCAACCCGTATCACTTTTATCCCTAGTTAACCCCCTTGTGCCTTTTATGTAAGCTTTTTTCGTTCTTTACCCAATTCTCCTCACCTTAATCTATCATATGTTTATCCTACACCCTTCTAAGGAGTTTTGTTGAGTATTTTCGTTGTTAAGGGAGCATTGCACAAATTGGTCAATCATGTGGAAAGTGAAGGATACTATCTAAAAAATAAAAAAATAAAAAAATAAAAAAATAAAAAAAATAAAAAAATAAAAAAATACTAATTTCGAAGCCTTTTCAACTTGAGTTATTAAGCCCTAGGAGTGTTTTACATTTAATGCCCTAAAGCTAGCTAGCTTGGGAGTCATTGGCCTAACACTCGCTACATGGGTTGATTAGAAAGCTAATGGAGTTAGGAGAAGAAAAAAAAATGTGTGAAAAAAAAAAAAAAAAAAAAAAAATTCAAGGCAGTATCAATTCCGTGCTCAAAGTGCAAGATGTTATAATGGAAAGCTCTATGAATTCCTTAGAATTTGTTCATTCCTTATCTTTTTCTTGTTTCACCCATCACCCTAAACCCCATTACAACCTTAGTGAAAGTCCTACTTGATCCAAGGAGAAGTGTGGTTCCTCATGTGGAGAATAGGTGTGGAAGTACTATGGTCGGATGGTTTAAATGTTTTCAAGTATGCGATATCTTCCCATGAGATTTTTTATATTTGTCATGTGCCTTTATTTCAATTATGTGAGTACATCCTATTGCTTTGATTCCTCTCACATATATGAGTGACACTACCTAGTCAAATTTCGAGTGCTGTCATTGGAGTGAACATCCTTGGTGAGAATTGAAGTCAAAGCTTGTTCTTATTTGGTTATTTAACTTTTGTGAAGCATAAGTCGTAGTTATGTTAATGTTGGCTATGTCACACACGACACTCCAAGTTGTTCAACTAAAGTTTGGTTAACCCTTTGATAATGTCTTGAGTTATTGTTGCTTATTTCTTGGAAGTTAGCTAACGGTTGGTGATTATCTCTGAGATCAATATTGGGAAGTTAGTCCATCGCTTGTTTGCGTTGAGTCTTTGTTCTTTTGTTTTTATTTTGTGTTGTTTTGCTCGAGGACTAGCAAAATCTAAGTTGTGGGTATTTGATAAGTCCATAAATATACTCATTTATGTACTCTCTTTACTTAGGCTTTGTAGAAGAATTAGACTTAAAAAGGGCTTATTACTTCACTTTTCTGATTTTCAGCTTTTCTGCGCTCTTAGAAGGATTTTAAGGGAAAATCAACTTTTCGGAGGAATTTTAGTGCAAGGTCAATTGGAGATGAAAGCTAACACCTTGAAGTTGAATCTGTGATTTTTCCAGATTTTTCTACCGAGCCAATTGGTACAGTATTACAAGTAAAGTTAGCCCACGTGCAGACAGGACAGTTTCGTACATGTTACGTGAATATGAAGAAACGGAAGCCTTCCCGAATTTTTCCAAGTTACGTGCTATATATGGTTGGAAAGATAAGACATTTATCTTTCTAAAATATATTTTTCCTGATTTTTCTAGAAGGCCGAAGAACCCCAAATCGTGTGACAATTGGGCTGAGCTGTATTTCCCTGTGGAGTTAGGAATTGTGATCTTTACTTTCCTATTTGGATTCCTTGTTTACCAAGACTTCTTGGACGACTTTTCAGTAAATTTTAGGGTTTAGGACTTTGATTTAAGTCATATAAAAGGCCAGCCAAGGCCCCATACAGAGGATTCAGGTCCGAAGGAGATCAACCGCGCAAGAGGAAAAAGCTGCCAGCGAGTTCTTTCTTTTCCTTTCTTCTTTTAATTTTCAGTTCTTATGTATTTATTTTTGAGTTCATCCCAGAACATGAGTAACTAATTTCTTGTTAGTTAGGGCTTAATCTTGAAGCCCTAAACATGATTTCAATTCTATAAACAAGTTTGAATGGATTTTTCAGTTTCTACAAGCGGGATGATTTCGGTTTCTCAATGTTATGTGAATTCTGATATTTTGTTTCTTTGAGTAGCTAACTTTGAAGCATGTATCGGAATTAAATTGTTGTAGAACATAGGTCAATTGCCATATTGAATGTGTTCTTGTTTGCAACGAATAATTGGGTTAAGAACTAGTTATGAGAAATCGATTCTTGAATTCCTAATAACAAATGCCATGTTTTAGGGTTTTTGTGACACTCATATTCTCTTTGATCTTAATGGATTCTTGATTGTTAATTTGAGTAAATGCCATACTGGATTTCAATTAAGAATACACGTATTGATGTAAATGCCATACACTTTACATACGCTTAAGAGAGAATCATACAACTCGAGTCAAATGCCATGATCTTGTTGTGAGTGTCGTCATCATATGCTTGCTAGAAATTGATTATCTATTGTTGTTTATGGATTGATTGATTGTTTGGAGGTGGATAGTGAGTCCTAGCTATTGTTCTTGATTGATTTTAAACTAATTTCTCTTAAACTCTAATTTAAATTCTGTTTTGTTTTCTTTTATTTACAAAATCAAATCAAAACCCCCTTGGTGTTGGCGTGTGTGTGGAAGTCCTTGTGATTTCAATCTTTATTTTGTTTTCGTGTTTAATTGTGTTCTAGTTTTCTTTGTGTGACATTGATAAACATCTCTTTAGATTACAATCTCTGTGGGAATGACCCTTGCTTGCTTACTATACTATCATTTGATTTGTGCACTTGCAAGGTTTTAATATTGTTGTTAAAAATTACCAACAAGTTTTTGGCGCCGTTGCCGGGGATTGTTTATCTAATTAAGTTTTGTTTTCAATTTCAGGTATATGCTGGGACGTCGTTCGCAAGGTTACAAGCTTATACCATACGACCCTGAACTAGAGAACACACTTCGTTATCTCCATCGAGATAAAGATACGCAAGCTACACTTCCAATCAAGATGGGAGACGAGTTGGCACTCAACAACCTCACCCGACCTTTGAAGGATTTCACGGTTCCTAAAGCATTGGACCAGCCGTCATGTATTGCGTATCCAGCCACTACAACCACCTTTGAGATCAAGAGTGGCACCATTCACCTTTTGCCACAATTCTATGGCAAGCCTGGGGATGATCCTCACATACATATCAAGGATTTCTTTGCCGTGTGCGCGACTATGCACAATGGAGGGATTAGTGATGAGGCAATCAGATTGCGTTTGTTTCCATTCTCACTTAAGGAACGAGCCAAGGAGTGGCTCTATTCTTTACCTAGTGCATCTATCACTACATGGACAGCATTGGCTTCCAAGTTCCTTGCAAAGTTCTTTCCAGCTCAAAAGACAAACCGTATTAGGAAGGAGATCATGGGAGTGCAGCAACTAGATGGAGAATCATTTCATGAGTATTGGGATCGGTTTCAGAGACTCCTAGCTTCATGCCCTCATCACCAAATTGAAGATTGGCTACTTATGCAATACTTTTATGAGGGATTACTCGATTCGGAGAGGATGATGGTTGATGCTACTAGTGGAGGAGGCTTGATGAACAAGAGTGCTACTGAAGCTAAGGAGATGTTTGAGAACATTGCAGCAAACTCTCAACAATTTAATTATCGGAGAGCTCCCCCAAAGAAAGCAGGTGTTTATGAGGTAAGTGCTAGTGATATTGGTCCTCAAATAGCTAATTTGACTAACCTTGTTAAGCAGTTAATCCCTCAAGCACAAGTGTGTGCTGTGTGTGCTAATCCCGGACATCCTACGGAGTCTTGTCCAAGTTTGTATGGTGATGGAGAAGAGATGGCTCAAGCACACTATATGCAGCAACAAAAGCCAAGAAACGATCCATTTTAATATTGTTGTTAAAAATTACCAACATCCAATTTGGAACACCTATTCATTTCGGATCGAGCCCAAAACTTGGGCAACATCATAATATGGTGGGAGGAGTCATTTGGTGAGTTTTGAGTAAAATCCAATCGCTTGAAGTATGGAAAACACCAACCACTCCAATTAGGAACGATCTGCCGTTGAACTTGAATTGTCCAATTTCTCACACCTATTGATTTCGGATCGAGCCCAAAACTTGGGCAACATCATAATATGGTGGGAGGAGTCATTTGGTTAGTTTTGAGTGAAATCCAATCTCTAGAAGTATGGAATACACCAATCACTCCAATGAGGAACTATCTGCCGTTGAATTTGAATTGTCCAATTTCTCACACCTATTGATTTCGGATCGAGCCCAAAACTTGGGCAACATCATAATATGGTGGGAGGACTCATTTGGTCAGTTTTGAGTGAAATCCAGTCGCTAGAAGTATGGAATACACCAACCACTCCAATTAGGAACGAACTGCCGTTGAACTTGAATTGTCCAATTTCTCACACCTATTGATTTCGGATCGAGCGCAAAACTTGGGCAACATCATAATATGGTGGGAGGAGTCATTTGGTGAGTTTTGAGTGAAATCCAATGGCTAGAAGTATGGAATACACCAATCACTCCAATTAGGAACTATCTGCCGTTGAACTTGAATTGTCCAATTTCTCACACCTATTGATTTCAGATCGAGCCCAAAACTTGGGCAACATCATAATATGGTGGGAGGAGTCATTTGGTGAGTTTTGAGTGAAATCCAGTCGCTAGAAGTATGGAATACACCAACCACTCCAATTAGGAACGAACTGCCGTTGAACTTGAATTGTCCAATTTCTCACACCTATTGATTTCGGATCGAGCGCAAAACTTGGGCAACATCATAATATGGTGGGAGGAGTCATTTGGTGAGTTTTGAGTGAAATCCAATGGCTAGAAGTATGGAATACACCAATCACTCCAATTAGGAACTATCTGCCGTTGAACTTGAATTGTCCAATTTCTCACACCTATTGATTTCAGATCGAGCCCAAAACTTGGGCAACATCATAATATGGTGGGAGGAGTCATTTGGTGAGTTTTGAGTGAAATCCAGTCGCTAGAAGTATGGAATACACCAACCACTCCAATTAGGAACGAACTGCCGTTGAACTTGAATTGTCCAATTTCTCACACCTATTGATTTCGGATCGAGCCCAAAACCTGGGCAACATCATAATGTGGTGGGAGGAGTCATTTGGTTTGTTTTGAGTGAAATCCAATCGCTAGAAGTATGGAATACACCAACCACCCCAATTAGGAACGAACTGCCGTTGAACTTGAATTGTCCAATTTGGAACACCTATTGATTTCGTATCGAGCCCAAAACTTGGGCAACATCGTAATATGGTGGGAGGAGTCATTTGGTGAGTTTTGAGAGAAATCCAGTCGCTAGAAGTATGGAATACACCAACCACTCCAATTAGAAACTAACTGCCGTTGAACTTGAATTGTCCAATTTTTCACACCTATTGATTTCGGATCGAACCCCAAACTTGGGCAACATCATAATATGGTGGGAGGAGTCATTTGGTTAGTTTTGAGTGAAATCCAATCCCTAGAAGTATGGAATATAGCAACCACTCCAATTAGGAACGAACTGCCGTTGAACTTGAATTGTCCAATTTCTCACACCTATTGATTTCGGATTGAGCCCAAAACTTGGGCAACATCATAATATGGTGGGAGGAGTCATTTGGTGAGTTTTGAGTGAAATCCAATCTCTAGAAGTATGGAATACACCAATCACTCCAATTAGGAACTATCTGCCGTTGAACTTGAATTGTCCGATTTGGAACACCTATTCATTTCGTATCGAGCCCAAAACTTGGGCAACATCATAATATGGTGGGAGGAGTCATTTGGTGAGTTTTGAGAGAAATCCAGTCGCTAGAAGTATGGAATACAGCAACGACTCCAATTAGGAATGAACTGCCGTTGAACTTGAATTGTCCAATTTTTCACACCTATTGATTTCGGATCGAGCCCAAAACTTGGGCAACATCATAATATGGTGGGAGGAGTCAATTGGTGAGTTTTGAGTGAAATCCAATCTCTAGAAGTATGGAATACACCAACCATTCCAATTAGGAACGAACTGCCGTTGAACTTGAATTGTCCAATTTCTCACACCTATTGATTTCAGATCAAGCCCAAAACTTGGGCAACATCATAATATGGTGGGAGGAGTCAATTGGTGAGTTTTGAGTGAAATCCAGTCGCTAGAAGTATGGAATACACCAACCACTCCAATTAGGAACGAACTGCCGTTGAACTTGAATTGTCCAATTTGGAACACTTATTGATTTCGTATCGAGCCCAAAACATGGGCAACTTCATAATATGGTGGGAGGAGTCATTTGGTGAGGTTTGAGAGAAATCCAGTCGCTAGAAGTATGGAATACACCAACCACTCCAATTAGGAACGATCTGCCGTTGAACTTGAATTGTCCAATTTCTCACACCTATTGATTTCGGATCAGGCCCCAAACTTGGGCAACATCATAATATGGTGGGAGGAGTCATTTGGTGAGTTTTGAGTGAAATCCAATGGCTAGAAGTATGGAATACACCAATCACTCCAATTAGGAACTATCTGCCGTTGAACTTGAATTGTCCAATTTCTCACACCTATTGATTTCGGATCGAGCCCAAAACTTGGGCAACATCATAATATGGTGGGAGGAGTCATTTGGTGAGATTTGAGTGAAATCCTATCGCTAGAAGTATGGAATACAGTAACCACTCCAATTAGGAACGAACTGCCGTTGAACTTGAATTGTCAAATTTCGAAAACATATTGATTTCGGATCGAGCCCAAAACTTGGGCAACATCATAATATGGTTGGAGGAGTCATTTGGTGAGTTTTGAGTGAAATCCAATCGCTAGAAGTATGGAATACACCAACCACTCCAATTAGGAACGAACTGTCGTTGAACTTGGATTGTCCAATTTCTCACACCTATTGTTTTCGGATCGAGCCCAAAACTTGGGCAACATCATAATATGGTGGGAGGAGTCATTTGGTGAGTTTTGAGTGAAATCCAATGGCTAGAAGTATGGAATACACCAATCACTCCAATTAGGAACTATCTGCCGTTGAACTTGAATTGTCCAATATGGAACACCTATTGATTTCGTATCGAGCCCAAAACTTGGGCAACATCATAATATGGTGGGAGGAGTCATTTGGTGAGTTTTGAGAGAAATCCAGTCGCTAGAAGTATGGAATACACCAACGACTCCAATTAGGAACGAACTGCCGTTGAACTTGAATTGTCCAATTTGGAACACCTATTGATTTCGGATCGAGCCCAAAACTTGGGCAACATCATAATATGGTGGGAGGAGTCATTTGGTGAGTTTTGAGTGAAATCCAATCGCAAGAAGTATGGAATACACCAACCACTTCAATTAGGAACGAACTTCCGTTGAATTTGAATTGTCCAATTTCTCAAACCTATTGATTTCGGATCGAGCCCAAAACTTGGGCAACATCATAATATGGTGGGAGGAGTCATTTGGTGAGTTTTGAGTGAAATCCAATCTCTAGAAGTATGGAATACACCAATCACTCGAATTAGGAACTATCTGCCGTTGAATTTGAATTGTCCAATTTCTCACACCTATTGATTTCGGATAAAGCCCAAAACTTGGGCAACGTCATAATATGGTGGGAGGACTCATTTGGTCAGTTTTGAGTGAAATCCAGTCGCTAGAAGTATGGAATACACCAACCACTCCAATTAGGAACGAACTGCCGTTGAACTTGAATTGTCCAATTTCTCACACCTATTGATTTCGGATCGAGCCCAAAACTTGGGCAACATCATAATATGGTGGGAGGAGTCATTTGGTGAGTTTTGAGTGAAATCCAATGGCTAGAAGTATGGAATACACCAATCACTCCAATTAGGAACTATCTGCCGTTGAACTTGAATTGTCCAATTTCTCACACCTATTGATTTCGGATCGAGCCCAAAAGTTGGGCAACATCATAATATGGTGGGAGGAGTCATTTGGTGAGATTTGAGTGAAATCCTATCGCTAGAAGTATGGAATACACTAACCACTCCAATTAGGAACGAACTGCCGTTGAACTTGAATTGTCCAATTTGGAACACCTATTGATTTCGGATCGAGCCCAAAACTTAGGCAACATCATAATATGGTGGGAGGAGTCATTTGGTGAGTTTTGAGTGAAATCCAGTCGCTAGAAGTATGGAATACAACAACCACTCCAATTAGGAACGAACTGCCGTTGAACTTGAATTGTCCAATTTCTCACACCTATTGATTTTAGATCGAGCCCAGAACTTGGGCAACATCGTAAAACGGTGGGAGGAGTCATTTGGTGAGTTTTGAGTGAAATCCAATTGCTAGAAGTATGGAATACACCAACCACTCCATTTAGGAACGAACTGCCGTTGAACTTGAATTGTCCAATTTCTTACACCTATTGATTTCGGAACGAGCCCAAAACTTAGGCAACATCATAATATGGTGGGAGGAGTCAATTGGTGAGTTTTGAGTGAAATCCAATCGCTAGAAGTATTGAATACACCAACCACTCCAATTAGGAACGAACTGCCGTTGAACTTGAATTGTCCAATTTGGAACCCCTATTGATTTCGGATCAGGCCCCAAACATGGGCAACATCATAATATGGTGGGAGGAGTCATTTGGTGAGTTTTGAGTGAAATCCAATCGCTTGAAGTATGGAATACACCAACCACTCCAATTAGGAATGAACTTCCGTTGAACTTGAATTGTCCAATTTCACACACCTATTGATTTCGGATCGAGCCCAAAACTTTAGCAACATCATAATATGGTGGGAGGAGTCATTTGGTGAGTTTTGAGTGAAATCCAATGGCTAGAAGTATGGAATACACCAACCACTCCAATTAGGAACGAACTGCCTTTGAACTTGAATTGCCCAATTTCTCACACCTATTGATTTCGGATCGAACCCCAAACTTGTGCAACATAATAATATGGTGGGAGGAGTCATTTGGTGAGATTTGAGTGAAATCCTATCGCTAGAAGTATGGAATACACCAACCACTCCAATTAGGAACAAACTGCCGTTGAACTCTAATTGTCAAATTTGGAAGACCTATTGATTTAGGATCGAGCCCAAAACTTGGGCAACATCATAATATGGTGGGAGGAGTCATTTGGTGAGTTTTGAGTGAAATCCAATCGCTAGAAGTATGGAATACGCCAACCACTCCAATTAGGAATGAACTGCCGTTGAACTTGAATTGTCCAATTTCTCACACCTATTGATTTCGGATCGAGCCCAAAACTTGGGCAACATCATAATATGGTGGGAGGAGTCATTTGGTGAGTTTTGAGTGAAATCCAATCTCTAGAAGTATGGAATACACCAATCACTCGAATTAGGAACTATCTGCCGTTGAATTTGAATTGTCCAATTTCTCACACCTATTGATTTCGGATAAAGCCCAAAACTTGGGCAACGTCATAATATGGTGGGAGGACTCATTTGGTCAGTTTTGAGTGAAATCCAGTCGCTAGAAGTATGGAATACACCAACCACTCCAATTAGGAACGAACTGCCGTTGAACTTGAATTGTCCAATTTCTCACACCTATTGATTTCGGATCGAGCCCAAAACTTGGGCAACATCATAATATGGTGGGAGGAGTCATTTGGTGAGTTTTGAGTGAAATCCAATGGCTAGAAGTATGGAATACACCAATCACTCCAATTAGGAACTATCTGCCGTTGAACTTGAATTGTCCAATTTCTCACACCTATTGATTTCGGATCGAGCCCAAAAGTTGGGCAACATCATAATATGGTGGGAGAAGTCATTTGGTGAGATTTGAGTGAAATCCTATCGCTGGAAGTATGGAATACACTAACCACTCCAATTAGGAACGAACTGCCGTTGAACTTGAATTGTCCAATTTGGAACACCTATTGATTTCGGATCGAGCCCAAAACTTAGGCAACATCATAATATGGTGGGAGGAGTCATTTGGTGAGTTTTGAGTGAAATCCAATCGCTAGAAGTATGGAATACAACAACCACTCCAATTAGGAACGAACTGCCGTTGAACTTGAATTGTCCAATTTCTCACACCTATTGATTTTAGATCGAGCCCAGAACTTGGGCAACATCGTAATACGGTGGGAGGAGTCATTTGGTGAGTTTTGAGTGAAATCCAATTGCTAGAAGTATGGAATACACCAACCACTCCAATTAGGAACGAACTGCCGTTGAACTTGAATTGTCCAATTTCTTACACCTATTGATTTCGGAACGAGCCCAAAACTTAGGCAACATCATAATATGGTGGGAGGAGTCAATTGGTGAGTTTTGAGTGAAATCCAATCACTAGAAGTATTGAATACACCAACCACTCCAATTAGGAACGAACTGCCGTTGAACTTGAATTGTCCAATTTGGAACCCCTATTGATTTCGGATCAGGCCCCAAAGATGGGCAACATCATAATATGGTGGGAGGAGTCATTTGGTGAGTTTTGAGTGAAATCCAATCGCTTGAAGTATGGAATACACCAACCACTCCAATTAGGAATGAACTTCCGTTGAACTTGAATTGTCCAATTTCACACACCTATTGATTTCGGATCGATCCCAAAACTTTAGCAACATCATAATATGGTGGGAGGAGTCATTTGGTGAGTTTTGAGTGAAATCCAATGGCTAGAAGTATGGAATACACCAACCACTCCAATTAGGAACGAACTGCCTTTGAACTTGAATTGCCCAATTTCTCACACCTATTGATTTCGGATCGAACCCCAAACTTGTGCAACATAATAATATGGTGGGAGGAGTCATTTGGTGAGATTTGAGTGAAATCCTATTGCTAGAAGTATGGAATACACCAACCACTCCAATTAGGAACAAACTGCCGTTGAACTCTAATTGTCAAATTTGGAAGACCTATTGATTTAGGATCGAGCCCAAAACTTGGGCAACATCATAATATGGTGGGAGGAGTCATTTGGTGAGTTTTGAGTGAAATCCAATCGCTAGAAGTATGGAATACGCCAACCACTCCAATTAGGAATGAACTGCCGTTGAACTTGAATTGTCCAATTTCTCACACCTATTGATTTCGGATCGAGCCCAAAACTTGGGCAACATCATAATATGGTGGGAGGAGTCATTTGGTGAGTTTTGAGTGAAATCCAATCTCTAGAAGTATGGAATACACCAATCACTCGAATTAGGAACTATCTGCCGTTGAATTTGAATTGTCCAATTTCTCACACCTATTGATTTCGGATAAAGCCCAAAACTTGGGCAACGTCATAATATGGTGGGAGGACTCATTTGGTCAGTTTTGAGTGAAATCCAGTCGCTAGAAGTATGGAATACACCAACCACTCCAATTAGGAACGAACTGCCGTTGAACTTGAATTGTCCAATTTCTCACACCTATTGATTTCGGATCGAGCCCAAAACTTGGGCAACATCATAATATGGTGGGAGGAGTCATTTGGTGAGTTTTGAGTGAAATCCAATGGCTAGAAGTATGGAATACACCAATCACTCCAATTAGGAACTATCTGCCGTTGAACTTGAATTGTCCAATTTCTCACACCTATTGATTTCGGATCGAGCCCAAAACTTGGGCAACATCATAATATGGTGGGAGGAGTCATTTGGTGAGATTTGAGTGAAATCCTATCGCTAGAAGTATGGAATACACTAACCACTCCAATTAGGAACGAACTGCCGTTGAACTTGAATTGTCCAATTTCGAACACCTATTGATTTCGGATCGAGCCCAAAACTTAGGCAACATCATAATATGGTGGGAGGAGTCATTTGGTGAGTTTTGAGTGAAATCCAATCGCTAGAAGTATGGAATACAACAACCACTCCAATTAGGAACGAACTGCCGTTGAACTTGAATTGTCCAATTTCTCACACCTATTGATTTTAGATCGAGCCCAGAACTTGGGCAACATCGTAATACGGTGGGAGGAGTCATTTGGTGAGTTTTGAGTGAAATCCAATTGCTAGAAGTATGGAATACACCAACCACTCCAATTAGGAACGAACTGCCGTTGAACTTGAATTGTCCAATTTCTTACACCTATTGATTTCGGAACGAGCCCAAAACTTAGGCAACATCATAATATGGTGGGAGGAGTCAATTGGTGAGTTTTGAGTGAAATCCAATCGCTAGAAGTATTGAATACACCAACCACTCCAATTAGGAACGAACTGCCGTTGAACTTGAATTGTCCAATTTGGAACCCCTATTGATTTCGGATCAGGCCCCAAACTTGGGCAACATCATAATATGGTGGGAGGAGTCATTTGGTGAGTTTTGAGAGAAATCCAATCGCTTGAAGTATGGAATACACCAACCACTCCAATTAGGAATGAACTTCCGTTGAACTTGAATTGTCCAATTTCACACACCTATTGATTTCGGATCGAGCCCAAAACTTGGGCAACATCATAATATGGTGGGAGGAGTCATTTGGTGAGTTTTGAGTGAAATCCAATGGCTAGAAGTATGGAATACACCAACCACTCCAATTAGGAACGAACTGCCGTTGAACTTGAATTGCCCAATTTCTCACACCTATTGATTTCGGATCGAACCCCAAACTTGTGCAACATAATAATATGGTGGGAGGAGTCATTTGGTGAGATTTGAGTGAAATCCTATTGCTAGAAGTATGGAATACACCAACCACTCCAACTAGGAATGAACTGCCGTTGAACTTGAATTGTCCAATTTCGAAAACATATTGATTTCGGATCGAGCCCAAAACTTGGGCAACATCATAATATGGTTGGAGGAGTCATTTGGTGAGTTTTGAGTGAAATCCAATCGCTAGAAGTATGGAATACACCAACCACTCCAATTAGGAACGAAATGCCGTTGAACTTGAATTGTCCAATTTCTCACACCTATTGATTTCAGATCGAGCCCCAAACTTGGGCAACATCATAATATGGTGAGAGGAGTCGTTTGGTGAGTTTTGAGTGAAATCCAATCGCTAGAAGTATGGAATACGCCAACCACTCCAATTAGGAATGAACTGCCGTTGAACTTGAATTGTCCAATTTCTCACACCTATTGATTTCGGATCGTGCCCAAAACTTGGGCAACATCATAATATGGTGGGAGGAGTCATTTGGTGAGTTTTGAGTGAAATCCAATCGCTAGAACTATGGAATACACCAACCAGTCCAATTAGGAACGAACTGCCGTTGAACTTGAATTGTCCAATTTCTCACACCTATTGATTTCGGATCGAGCCCAAAACTTGGGCAACAGCATAATATGGTGGGAGGAATCATTTGGTGAGTTTTGAGTGAAATCCAATCGCTAGAAGTATGGAATACACCAACCACTCCAATTAGGAATGAACTGCCGTTGAACTTGAATTGTCCAATTTCTCACACCTATTGATTTCGGATCGAGCCCCACACTTGGGCAACACCATAATATGGTGGGAGGAGACATTTGGTGAGTTTTGAGTGAAATCCAATCGCTAGAAGTATGGAATACTCCAACCACTCCAATTAGGAATGAACTGCCGTTGAACTTGAATTGTCCAATTTGGAACACCTATTGATTTCGGATCGAGCCCCAAACTTGGGCAACATCATAATATGGTGGGAGGAGTCATTTGGTGAGTTTTGAATGAAATCCAATCGCTAGAAGTATGGAATACACCAACCACTCCAATTAGGAACGAATTGCCGTTGAACTTGAATTGTCCAATTTCGAAAACATATTGATTTCGGATCGAGCCCAAAACTTGGGCAACATCATAATATGGTTGGAGGAGTCATTTGGTGAGTTTTGAGTGAAATCCAATCGCTTGAAGTATGGAATACACCAACCACCCCAATTAGGAACGAACTGCCGTTGAACTTGGATTGTCCAATTTCTCACACCTATTGTTTTCGGATCGAGCCCAAAACTTGGGCAACATCATAATATGGTGGGAGGAGTCGTTTGGTGAGTTTTGAGTGAAATCCAATCGCTAGAATTATGTAATACACCAACCACTCCAATTGGGAACGAACTGCCGTTGAACTTGAATTGTCCAATTTCTCACACCTATTGATTTCGGATAGAGCCCAAAACTTGGGCAAAATCATAATACGGTGGGAGGAGTCATTTTGTTAGTTTTGAGTGAAATCCAATAGCTAGAAGTATGGAATACACCAACCACTCCAATTAGGAACGAACTGTCGTTGAACTCTAATTGTCAAATTTGGAAGACCTATTGATTTCGGATCGAGCCCAAAACTTGGGGAACATCATAATACGGTGGGAGGAGTCATTTGGTGAGTTTTTAGTGAAATCCAATCGCTAGAAGTTTGGAATACACCAACCACTCCAATTAGGAACGAACTGCCGTTGAACTTGAATTGTCCAATTTCTCACACCTATTGATTTTGGATCGAGCCCCAAACTTGGGCAACATCATAATATGGTGGGAGGAGTCATTTGGTGAGTTTTGAGTGAAATCCAATCGCTGGAAGTATGGAATACACCAACCACTCCAATTAGGAACGAACTGCCGTTGAACTTGAATTGTCCAATTTCGAACAACAATTGATTTCGGATCGAGCCCAAAACTTGGGCAACATCATAATATGGTGGGAGGAGTCATTTGGTGAGTTTTGAATGAAATCCAATCGCTAGAAGTATGGAATACACCAACCACTCCAATTAGGAACGAACTGCCGTTCAACTTGAATTGTCCAATTTCTCACACCTATTGATTTCGGATCGAGCCCAAAACTTGGGCAACATCATAATATGGTGGGAGGAGTCATTTGGTGAGTTTTGAGTGAAATCCAATCGCTAGAAGTATGGAATACACCAACCACTCCAGTTAGGAACGAAATGCCGTTGAACTTGAATTGTCCAATTTCTCACACCTATTGATTTCAGATCGAGCCCAAAACTTGGGCAACATCATAATATGGTGGGAGGAGTCATTTGGTGAGTTTTGAGTGAAATCCAATCGCTTGAAGTATGGAATACACCAACCACTGCAATTAGGAATGAACTGTCGTTGTACTTGAATTGTCCAATTTCTCAAACCTATTGATTTCGGATCGAGCTCAGAACTTGGGCAACATCATAATATGGTGGGAGGAGTCATTTGGTGAGTTTTGAGTGAAATCCAATCGCAAGAAGTATGGAATACACCAACCACTCCAATTAGGAACGAACTTCCGTTGAATTTGAATTGTCCAATTTCTCAAACCTATTGATTTCGGATCGAGCCCAAAACTTGGGCAACATCATAATAGGGTGGGAGGAGTCAATTGGTGAGTTTTGAGTGAAATCCAATCGCTAGAAGTATGGAATACACCAACCACTCCAATTAGGAACGAACTGCCGTTGAACTTGAATTCTCCAATTTCTCACACCTTTTGATTTCGGATCGAGACCAAAACAAGGGCTACATCATAATATGGTGGGAGGAGTCATTTGGTGAGTTTTGAGTGAAATCCAATCGCTAGAAGTATGGAATACACCAACCACTCTAGTTAGGAACGAACTGCCGTTGAACTTGAATTGTCCAATTTTGAACACCAAATCATTTCGGATCGAGCCCAAAACTTGGCCAACATCATAATATGGTGGGAGGAGTCATTTGGTGAGTTTTGAGTGAAATCCAATCGCTAGAAGTATGGAATACACCAACCACTCCAATTAGGAACGAACTGCCGTTGAAATTGAATTGTCCAATTTCTAACACCTATTGAATTCGGATCAAACCCAAAACTTGTGCAACATCATAATATGGTGGCAGGAGTCATTTGGTGAGTTTTCAGTGAAATCCAATAGCTAGAAGTATGGAATACACCAACCACTCCAATTAGGAACGAACTGCCGTTGAACTTGACTTGTCCAATTTGGAACACCTATTGATTTCGGATCGAGCCCCAAACTTGGGCAACATCATAATACGGTGGGAGGAGTCATTTGGTGAGTTTTGAGTGAAATCCAGTCGCTAGAAGTATGGAAGACACCAACCACTCCAATTAGGAACGAACTGCCGTTGAACTTGAATTGTCCAATTTGGAACACCTATTGATTTCGGATCGAGCCCCAAACTTGGGCAACATCATAATACGGTGGGAGGAGTCATTTGGTGAGTTTTGAGTGAAATCCAATCGCTAGAAGTATGGAAGACACCAACCACTCCAATTAGGAACGAACTGCCGTCGAACTTGAATTGTCCAATTTCGAACAACAATTGATTTCGTATCGAGCCCAAAACTTGGGCAACATCATAATATGGGGGGAGGAGTCATTTGGGGAGTTTTGAGTGAAATCCAATCGCTAGAAGTGTGGAATACACCAACCACTCCAACTAGGAACGAACTGCCGTTGAACTTGAATTGTCCAGTTTCTCACACCTATTGATTTCGGATCGAGCCCCAAACTTGGGCAACATCATAATATGGTGGGAGGAGTCATTTGGTGTCATTTTGGTGAGTTTTGTGTGAAATCCAATCTCTAGAAGTATGGAATACACCAACCACTCCAATTGGGAACGAACTGCCGTTGAACTTGAATTGTCCAATTTCTCACACCTATTGATTTCGGATAGAGCCCAAAACTTGGGCAAAATCATAATACGGTGGGAGGAGTCATTTTGTTAGTTTTAAGTGAAATCCAATAGCTAGAAGTATGGAATACACCAACCACTCCAATTAGGAACGAACTGTCGTTGAACTCTAATTGTCAAATTTGGAAGACCTATTGATTTCGGATCGAGCCCAAAACTTGGGCAACATCATAATACGGTGGGAGGAGTCATTTGGTGAGTTTTTAGTGAAATCCAATCGCTAGAAGTTTGGAATACACCAACCACTCCAATTAGGAACGAACTGCCGTTGAACTTGAATTGTCCAATTTCTCACACCTATTGATTTTGGATCGAGCCCCAAACTCGGGCAACATCATAATATGGTGGGAGGAGTCATTTGGTGAGTTTTGAGTGAAATCCAATCGCTGGAAGTATGAAATACACCAACCACTCCAATTAGGAACGAACTGCCGTTGAACTTGAATTGTCCAATTTCGAACAACAATTGATTTCGGATCGAGCCCAAAACTTGGGCAACATCATAATATGGTGGGAGGAGTCATTTGGTGAGTTTTGAATGAAATCCAATCGCTAGAAGTATGGAATACACCAACCACTCCAATTAGGAACGAACTGCCGTTGAACTTGAATTGTCCAATTTCTCACACCTATTGATTTCGGATCGAGCCCAAAACTTGGGCAACATCATAATATGGTGGGAGGAGTCATTTGGTGAGTTTTGAGTGAAATCCAATCGCTAGAAGTATGGAATACACCAACCACTCCAATTAGGAACGAAATGCCGTTGAACTTGAATTGTCCAATTTCTCACACCTATTGATTTTGGATCGAGCCCCAAACTTGGGCAACATCATAATATGGTGGGAGGAGTCATTTGGTGAGTTTTGAGTGAAATCCAATCGCTGGAAGTATGGAATACACCAACCACTCCAATTAGGAACGAACTGCCGTTGAACTTGAATTGTCCAATTTCGAACAACAATTGATTTCGGATCGAGCCCAAAACTTGGGCAACATCGTAATATGGTGGGAGGAGTCATTTGGTGAGTTTTGAATGAAATCCAATCGCTAGAAGTATGGAATACACCAACCACTCCAATTAGGAACGAACTGCCGTTGAACTTGAATTGTCCAATTTCTCACACCTATTGATTTCGGATCGAGCCCAAAACTTGGGCAACATCATAATATGGTGGGAGGAGTCATTTGGTGAGTTTTGAGTGAAATCGAATCGCTAGAAGTATGGAATACACCAACCACTCCAATTAGGAACGAAATGCCGTTGAACTTGAATTGTCCAATTTCTCACACCTATTGATTTCAGATCGAGCCCAAAACTTGGGCAACATCATAATATGGTGGGAGGAGTCATTTGGTGAGTTTTGAGTGAAATCCAATCGCTAGAAGTATGGAAGACACCAACCACTCCAATTAGGAACGAACTGCCGTCGAACTTGAATTGTCCAATTTGGAACACCTATTGATTTCGTATCGAGCCCAAAACTTGGGCAACATCATAATATGGGGGGAGGAGTCATTTGGGGAGTTTTGAGTGAAATCCAATCGCTAGAAGTGTGGAATACACCAACCACTCCAACTAGGAACGAACTGTCGTTGAACTTGAATTGTCCAGTTTCTCACACCTATTGATTTCGGATCGAGCCCCAAACTTGGGCAACATCATAATATGGTGGGAGGAGTCATTTGGTGTCATTTGGTGAGTTTTGAGTGAAATCCAATCTCTAGAAGTATGGAATACACCAACCACTCCAATTAGGAACGAACTGCCGTTGAACTTGAATTGTCCAATTTCGAACACCAATTGATTTCGGATCGAGCCCAAAACTTGGCCAACATCATAATATGGTGGGAGGAGCCATTTGGTGAGTTTTGAGTGAAATCCAATCGCTAGAAGTATGGAATACACGAACCGCTCCAATTAGGAATGATATGCCGTTGAACTTGAATTGTCCAATTTCTCACACCTATTGATTTCGGATCGAGCCCCAAACTTGGGCAACATCATAATATGGTGGGAGGAGTCATTTGGTGAGTTTTGAGTGAAATCCAATCGCTAGAAGTATGGAATACACCAACCGCTCCAATTAGGAATGATATGCCGTTGAACTTGAATTGTCCAATTTCTAACACCTACTGATTTCGGATCGAACCCCAAACTTGTGCAACATCATAATATGGTGGGAAGAGTCATTTGGTGAGTTTTGAGTGAAATCCAATCGCTAAAAGTATGGAATACACCAGCCACTCCAATTAGGAACGAACTGCCGTTGAACTTGAATTGTCCAATTTGGAACACCTATTGATTTCGGATCGAGCCCAAAACTTGGGTCATATCATAACATGGTGGGAGGAGTCATTTGGTGAGTTTTGAGTGAAATCCAATCGCTAGAAGTATGGAATACCCCAACCACTCCAATTAGGAACGAACTGCTGTTGAACTTGAATTGTCCAATTTGGAACACCTATTGATTTCGGATCGAGCCCAAAACTAGGGCCATATCATAACATGGTGGGAGGAGTCATTTGGTGAGTTTTGAGTGAAATCCAATCGCTAGAAGTATGGAAGACACCAACCACTCCAATTAGGAACGAAATGCCGTTGAACTTGAATTGTCCAATTTCTCAAACCTATTGATTTCGGATCGAGCCCAGAACTTGGGCAACATCATAATATGGTGGGAGGACTCATTTGGTTAGTTTTGAGTGAAATCCAATCGCTAGAAGTACGGAATACCTCAACCACTCCAATTAGGAACGAACTGCCGTTGAACTTGAATTGTCCAATTTCTCACACCTATTGATTTCGGATCGAGCCCCAAACTTGGGCAACATCATAATATGGTGGGAGGAGTCATTTGGTGAGTTTTGAGTGAAATCCAATCGCTAAAAGTATGGAATACACCAACCACTCCCATTAGGAACGAACTGCCGTTGAACTTGAATTGACCAATTTCTAACACCTATTGATTTCGTATCGAACCCCAAACTTGTGCAACATCATAATATGGTGGGAAGAGTCATTTGGTGAGTTTTGAGTGAAATCCAATCGCTAGAAGTATGGACGACACCAACCACTCCAATTAGGAACGAACTGCCGTTGAACTTGAATTGTCCAATTTCTCACACCTATTGATTTCGGATCGAGCCCCAAACTTGGGCAACATCATAATATGGTGGGAGGAGTCATTTGGTGAGTTTTGAGTGAAATCCAATCACTAGAAGTATGGAATACACCAACCACTCCAATTAGGAACGAACTGCTGTTGAACTTGAATTGTCCAATTTGGAACACCTATTGATTTCGGATCGAGCCCAAAACTAGGGCCATATCATAACATGGTGGGAGGAGTCATTTGGTGAGTTTTGAGTGAAATCCAATCGCTAGAAGTATGGAAGACACCAACCACTCCAATTAGGAACGAACTGCCGTTGAACTTGAATTGTCCAATTTCTCACACCTATTGATTTCGGATCGGGCCCAAAACGTGGGCTACATCATAATATATTGGGAGGACTTTTGGTGAGTTTTGAGTGAAATCCAATCGCTAGAAGTATGGAAGACACCAACCTCTCCAATTAGAAACGAACTGCCGTTGAAATTGAATTGTCCAATTTCTCAAACCTATTGATTTAGGATCGAGCCCAAAACTTGGGCCACATCATAATATGGTGGGAGGAGTCATTTGGTGAGTTTTGAGTGAAATCCAGTCGCTAGAAGTATGGAATCCACCAACCACTCCAATTAGGAACGAGCTGCCGTTGAGCTTGAATTGTCCAATTTGGAACACCTATTGATTTAGGATCGAGCCCAAAACTTGGGCAATATCATAATATGGTGGGAGGAGTTATTTGGTGAGTTTTGAGTGAAATCCAATCGCTAGAAGTGTGTAATACACCAACCACTCCAATTAGGAACGAACTGCCGTTGAACTTGAATTGTCCAATTTCTCACACCTATTAATTTCGGACCGAGCGCCAAACTTCGTCAACATCATAATATGGTGGGAGGAGTCATTTGGTGAGTTTTGAGTGAAATCCAATCGCTAGAAGTATGGAATACACCAACCACTCCAATTAGGAACGAACTGCCGTTGAACATGAATTGTCCAATTTTGAACGCCAAATCATTTCGGATCGAGCCCAAAACTTGGCCAACATCATAATATGGTGGGAGGAGTCATTTGGTGAGTTTTGAGTGAAATCCAATCGCTAGAAGTATGGAATACACCAACCGCTCCAATTAGGAACGATATGCCGTTGAACTTGAATTGTCCAATTTCTCACACCTATTGATTTCGGATCGAGCCCCAAAACTTGGGCAACGTCATAATTTGGTGGGAGGAGTCATTTGGTGAGTTTTGAGTGAAATCCGATCGCTAGAAGTATGGAATACACCAACCACTCCAATTAGTAACGAACTGCCGTCGAACTTGAATTGTCCAATTTCTCACACCTATTGATTTCGGATCGAGCCCCAAACTTGGGCAACATCATAATATGGTGGGAGGAGTCATTTGGTGAGTGTTGAGTGAAATCCAATCGCTAGAAGTATGGAATACACCAATCACTACAATTTGGAACGAACTGCCGTTGAACTTGAATTGTCCAATTTCTCACACCTATTGATTTCGAATCGAGCCCAAAACTTGGGCAACATCATAATATGGTGGGAGGAGTCCTTTGGTGATTTTTGAGTGAAATCCAATCGCTAGAAGTATGGAATACACCAACCACTCCAATTAGGAACGAACTGCCGTTGAACTTGAATTGTCCAATTTGGAACACCTATTGATTTCGGATCGAGCCCAAAACTTGGGCAACATCATAATACGGTGGGACGAGTCATTTGGTGAGTTTTAAGTGAAATCCAATCGCTAGAAGTATGGAAGACACCAACCACTCCAATTAGGAACGAACTGCCGTTGAACTTGAATTGTCCAATTTGGAACACCTATTGATTTCGTATCGAGCCCAAAACTTGGGCAACATCATAATATGGGGGGAGGAGTCATTTGGGGAGTTTTGAGTGAAATCCAATCGCGAGAAGTGTGGAATACACCAACCACTCCAATTAGGAGCGAACTGCCGTTGAACTTGAATTGTCCAATTTGGTACACCTATTGATATCGGATCGAGCCCAAAACTTGGGCAACATCATAATATGGTGGGTTTTGAGTGAAATCCAATCTCTAGAAGTATGGAATACACCAACCACTCCAATTTGGAACGAACTGCCGTTGAAGTTGAATTGTCCAATTTGGAACACCTATTGACATCGGATCGAGCCCAAAACTTGGGCAACATCATAATATGGTGGGAGGAGTCATTTGGAGAGTTTTGAGTAAAATCAAACTGCTAGAAGTATGGAATACAACAACCACTCCAATTAGGAACGAACTGCCGTTGACCTTGAATTGTCCAATTTCTCACACCTATCGATTTCGGATCGAGCCCAAAACTTGGGCAACATCATAATATGGTGGGAGGAGTCATTTGGTGAGTTTTGAGTGAAATCCAATCGCTAGAAGTATGGAAGACACCAACCACTCCAATTAGGAACGAACTGCCGTTGAACTTGAATTGTCCAATTTCTCACACCTATTGATTTCGGATCGAGCCCCAAACTTGGGCAACATCATAATATGGTGGGAGGAGTCATTTGGTGAGTTTTGAGTGAAATCCAATCACTAGAAGTATGGAATACACCAACCACTCCAATTAGGAACGAACTGCCGTTGAACTTGAATTGTCCAATTTCTCACACCTATTGATTTCGGATCGAGCCCAAAACTTGGGCAACCTCATAATATGGTGGGAGGAGTCGTTTGGTAAGTTTTGAGTGAAATCCAATCGCTAGAAGTATGGAAAACACCAACCACTCCCATCAGGAACGAACTGCCGTTGAACTTGAATTGTCCAATTTTTCACACCTATTGATTTCGGATCGAACCCCAAACTTGGGCAACATCATAATATGGTGGGAGGAGTCATTTGGTGAGTTTTGAGTGAAATCCAATCGCTAGAAGTATGGAATACACCAACCACTCCAATTAGGAACGAGCTGCCGTTGAGCTTGAATTGTCCAATTTGGAACACCTATTGATTTAGGATCGAGCCCAAAACTTGGGCAATATCATAATATGGTGGGAGGAGTTATTTGGTGAGTTTTGAGTGAAATCCAATCGCTAGAAGTGTGGAATACACCAACCACTCCAATTAGGAACGAACTGCCGTTGAACTTGAATTGTCCAATTTCTCACACCTATTGATTTCGGATAGCGCCCAAAACTTGGGCAACATCATAATATGGTGGGAGGAGTCATTTGGTGAGTTTTGAGTGAAATCCAATCGCTAGAAGTATGGAATACACCAACCACTCCAATTAGGAACGAACTGCCGTTGAACTTGAATTGTCCAATTTCTCACACCTATTGATTTCGGATCGAGCCCCAAACTTGGGCAACATCATAATATGGTGGGAGGAGTCATTTGGTGAGTTTTGAGTGAAATCCAGTCGCTAGAAGTATGGAATCCACCAACCACTCCAATTAGGAACGAACTGCCGTTGAACTTGAATTGTCCAATTTCTCACACCTATTGATTTCGGATCGAGGCCAAAACTTGGGCAACATCATAATATGGTGGGAGGAGTCATTTGGGGAGTTTTTAGTGAAATCCAATTGCTAGAAGTGTGGAATACACCAACCACTCCAATTAGGAACGAACTGCCGTTGAACTTGAATTGTCCAATTTGGAACACCTATTGATTTCGGATCGAGCCCAAAACTTGGCAAACATCATAATATGGTGGGAGGAGTCATTTGGTGAGTTTTGAGTGAAATCCAACTGCTAGAAGTATGGAATACACCAACCACTCCAATTAGGAACGAACTGCCGTTGACCTTGAATTGTCCAATTTCTCACACCTATCGATTTCGGATCGAGCCCAAAACTTGGGCAACATCATAATATGGTGGGAGGAGTCATTTGGGGAGTTTTGAGTGAAATCCAATCGCTAGAAGTGTGGAATACACCAACCACTCCAATTAGGAACGAACTGCCGTTGAACCTGAATTGTCCAATTTCTCACACCTATTGATTTCGGATAGAGCCCAAAACTTGGGCAACATCATAATATGGTGGGAGGAGTCATTTGGTGAGTTTTGAGTGAAATCCAATCGCTAGAAGTATGGAATACACCAACCACTACAATTAGGAACGAACAGCCGTTGAACTTGAATTGTCCAATTTCGAACAACTATTGATTTCGTATCGAGCCCAAAACTTGGGCAACATCATAATATGGTGGGAGGAGTCATTTGGTGAGTTCTGAGTGAAATCCAATCGCTAGAAGTATGGAATACAACAACCACTCCAATTAGGAACGACCTGCCGTCGAACTTGAATTGTCCAATTTAGAACACCTATCGATTTCGGATCGGGCCCAAAACTTGGGCAACATCATAATATGGTGGGAGGAGTCATTTGGTGACTTTTGAGAGAAATCCAATCGCTAGAAGTATGGAATACACCGACCACTCCAATTAGGAACGATCTGCCGTTGAACTTGAATTGTCCAATTTCTCACACCTATTGATTTCGGATCGAACCCCAAACTTGGGCAACATCATAATATGGTAGGAGGAGTCATTTGGTGAGTTTTGAGTGAAATCCAATCGCTAGAAGTATGGAATACACCAACCACTCCAATTAGGAACGAATTGCCGTTGAACTTGAATTGTCCAATTTCTCAAACCTATTGATTTCGAATCGAGCCCAAAACTTGGGCAACATCATAATATGGTGGGAGGAGTCATTTGGTGACTTTTGAGAGAAATCCAATCGCTAGAAGTATGGAATACACCAACCACTCCAATTAGGAACGATCTGCTGTTGAACTTGAATTGTCCAATTTCTCACACCTATTGATTTCGTATCGAACCCCAAACTTGGGCAACATCATAATATGGTGGGAGGAGTCATTTGGTTAGTTTTGAGTGAAATCCAATCGCTAGAAGTATGGAATACACCAACCACTCCAATTAGGAACGACCTGCCGTTGAACATGAATTGTCCTATTTGGAACACCTACTGATTTCCGATCGAGCCCAAAACTTGGGCAACATCATAATATGGTGGGAGGAGTCATTTGGTGAGTTTTGAGTGAAATCCAATCGCTAGAAGTATGGAATACACCAACCACTCCAATTAGGAACGACCTGCCGTTGAACTTGAATTATCCAATTTGGAACACCTATTGATTTCGGATCGAGCCCAAAACTTGGACAACAGCATAATATGGTGGGAGGAGTCATTTGGTGAGTTTTGAGTGAAATCCAATCGCTAGAAGTATGGAATACACCAACCACACCAATTAGGAACGAACTGCCGTTGAACTTGAATTGTCCATTTTTGAACACCTATTGATTTCGGATCGAGCCCAAAACTTGGGCAACATCATAATATGGTGGGAGGAGTCATTTGGTGAGTTTTGAGTGAAATCCAATCGCTAGAAGTGTTCAATACACCAACCAATTAGGAACGAACTGCCGTTGAACGTGAATTGTCCAATTTCTCACACCAATTGATTTCGGATCGAGCCCAAAACTTGGGCAACATCATAACATGGTGGGAGGAGTCATCTGGTGTGTTTTGAGTGAAATCCAATCGCTTGAAGTATGGAATACACCAACCACTGCAATTAGGAACGAACTGCCGTTGAACTTGAATTGTCCAATTTCTCACACCTATTGATTTCGGATCGATCCCAAAACTTGGGCAACATCATAATATGGTGGGAGTAGTCATTTGGTGCGTTTTGAGTGAAATCCAATCGCAAGAAGTGTGGAATACACCAACCACTCCAATTAGGAACGAACTGCCGTTGAACTTGAATTGTCCAATTTCTCACACCAATTGATTTCGGATCGAGCCCAAAACTTGGGCAACATCATAACCTGGTGGGAGGACTCATTTGGTGTGTTTTGAGTGAAATCCAATCGCTTGAAGTATGGAATACACCAACCACTGCAATTAGGAACGAACTGCCGTTGAACTTGAATTGTGCAATTTCTCACACCTATTTATTTCGGATCGATCCCAAAATTTGGGCAACATCATAACATGGTGGGAGGAGTCATTTGGTGAGTTTTGAGTGAGATCCAATCGCAAGAAGTATGGAATACACCAACCACTCCAATTAGGAACGAACTGCTGTTGAACTTGAATTGTCCAATTTCTCACACCAATTGATTTCGGATCGAGCCCAAAACTTGGGCAACATCATAACCTGGTGGGAGGACTCATTTGGTGTGTTTTGAGTGAAATCCAATCGCTTGAAGTATGGAATACACCAACCACTGCAATTAGGAACGAACTGCCGTTGAACTTGAATTGTCCAATTTCTCACACCTATTGATTTCGGATCGAGCCCAAAACTTGGGCAACATCACAATATGGTGGGAGGAGTCATTTGGTGCGTTTTGAGTGAAATCCAATCGCTAGAAGTATCGAATACACCAACCACTCCATATTAGGAACGAACTGCCGTTGAACTTGAATTGTCCAAGTTGGAACACCTATTGATTTCGGATTGAGCCCAAAACTTGGTCCACATCATAATATGGTGGGAGGAGTCATTTGGTGAGTTTTGAGTGAAATCCAATCGCTAGAAGTATGGAATACACCAACCACTCCAATTTGGAACGAACTGCCGTTGAACTTGAATTGTCCAATTTGGAACACCTATTGATTTCGGATCGAGCCCAAAACTTGGGCATAATCATAATATGGTTGGAGGAGTCAATTGGTGAGTTTTGAGTGAAATCCAATCGCTAGAAGTATGGAATACACCAACCACTCCAATTAGGAACGAACTGCCGTTCAACTTGAATTGTCCAATTTTGAACACCTATTGATTTCGGATCGAGCCCAAAACTTGGGCAACCTCATAATATGGTGGGAGGAGTCATTTGGTGAGTTTTGAGTGAAATCCAATCGCTAGAAGTATGGAATACACCAACCACTCGAATTAGGAACGAACTTCCGTCAAACTTGAATTGTCCAATTTCTCACACCTATTGATTTCGGATCGAGCCCAAAACTTGGGCAACGTCATAATAAGGTGGGAGGAGTCACTTGGTGAGTTTTGAGTGAAATCCAATCGCTAGAAGTATGGAATACACCAACCACTCCAATTAGGAACGAACTGCCGTTGAACTTGAATTGTCCAATTTGGAACACCTATTGATTTCGGATCGAGCCTAAAACTTGGGCAACGTCATAATATGGTGGGAGGAGTCATTTGGTAAGTTTTGAGTGAAATCCAATCGCTAGAAGTATGGAATACACCAACCACTCCAATTAGGAACGAACTGCCATTGAACTTGAATTGTCCAATTTCTCACACCTATTCATTTCGTATCGAGCCCAAAACTTGGGCAACATCATAATATGGTGGGAGGAGTCATTTGGTGAGTTTTGAGTGAAATCCAATCGCTAGAAGTATGGAATACACCAACCACTCCAATTAGGAACGAACTGTCGTTCAAATTGAATTGACCAATTTCTCAGACCTATTGATTTCGGATCGAGCCCAAAACTTGGGCACCATCATAATATCGTGGGAGGAGTCATTTGGTGAGTTTTGAGTGAAATCCAATCGCTAGAAGTAGGGAATACACCAACCACTCCAATTAGGAACGAACTGCCGTTGAACTTGAATTGTCCAATTTGGAACACCTATTGATTTCGGATCGAGCCCAAAACTTGGGCAACATCATAATATGGTGGGAGGAGTCATTTGTTGAGTTTTGAGTGAAATCCAATCGCTAGAAGTATGGAATACACCAACCCCTCCAATTAGGAACGAAATGCCGTTGAAATTGAATTGACCAATTTCTCACACCTATTGATTTCGGATCGATCCCAAAACTTGGGCAACATCATAATATGGTGGGAGAAGTCATTTGGTGAGTTTTGAGTGAAATCCAAACGCTAGAAGTATGGAATACACCAACCACTCCAATTAGGAACGAACTGCCGTTGAACTTGAATTGTTCAATTTCGAACACCTATTGATTTCGGATCGAGCCCAAAACTTGGGCAACGTCATAATATGGTGGGAGGAGTCACTTGGTGAGTTTTGAGTGAAATCCAAACGCTAGAAGTATGGAATAGACCAACCACTCCAATTAGGAACGAACTGCCGTTGAACTTGAATTGGCCAATTTGGAACACCTATTGATTTCGGATCGAGCCCAAAACTTGGGCAACATCATAATATGGTGGGAGGAGTCATTTGGTCAGTTTTGAGTGAAATCCAAATGCTAGAAGTATGGAATACACGAACCACTCCAATTAGGAACGAACTGCCGTTGAACTTGAATTGTTCAATTTCGAACACCTATTGATTTCGGATCGAGCCCAAAACTTGGGCAACGTCATAATATGGTGGGAGGAGTCATTTGGTGAGTTTTGAGTGAAATCCAATCGCTAGAAGTATGGAATAGACCAACCACTCCAATTAGGAACGAACTGCCGTTGAACTTGAATTGGCCAATTTGGAACACCTATTGATTTCGGATCGAGCCCAAAACTTGGGCAACATCATAATATGGTGGGAGGAGTCATTTGGTCAGTTTTGAGTGAAATCCAATCGCTAGAAGTATGGAATACACCAACCACTCCAATTAGGAAGGAACTGCCGTTGAACTTGAATTGTCCAATTTCTCACACCTATTGATTTCGGATCGAGCCCAAAACTTGGGCAACATCATAATATGGTGGGAGGAGTCATTTGGTGCGTTTTGAGTGAAATCCAATCGCTAGAAGTATGGAATACAACAACCACTCCAATTAGGAACGAACTGCCGTTGAACTTGAATTGTCCAATTTCTCACACCTATTGATTTCGGATCGAGCCCAAAACTTGGGCAACATCAGAAAATGGTGGGAGGAGTCATTTGGTGAGTTTTGAGTGAAATCCAATCGCTAGAAGTATGGAATACACCAACCACTCCAATTAGGAACGAACTGCCGTTGAACTTGAATTGTCCAATTTGCAACACCTATTGATTTCGGATAGAGCCCAACACTTGGCCAACATCATAATATGGTGGGAGAAGTCATTTGGTGAGTTTTGAGTGAAATCCATTCGCTAGAAGTATGGAATACACCAACCACTCCAATTAGGAACGAACTGCCGTTGAACTTGAATTGTCCAATTTCGAACACCTATTGATTTCGGATCGAGCCCAAAACTTGGGCAACATCATAATATGGTCGGAGGAGTCATTTGGTGAGTTTTGAGTGAAATCCAATCGCTAGAAGTATGGAATACACCAACCACTCCAATTAGGAACGAACTGCCGTTGAACTTGAATTGTCCAATTTCGAACACCTATTGATTTCGGATCGAGCCCAAAACTTGGGCAACATCATAATATGGTGGGAGGAGTCATTTGGTGAGTTTTGAGTGAAATCCAATCGCTAGAAGTATGGAATACACCAACCACTCCAATTAGGAACGAACTGCAGTTGAACTTGAATTGTCCAATTTCTCACACCTATTGATTTCGGATCGAGCTCAAAACTTGGGCAACATCATAATATGGTGGGATGAGTCATTTGGTGAGTTTTGGGTGAAATCCAATCGCTAGAAGTATGGAATACACCAACCACTCCCATTAGGAACGAACTGTCGTTGAACTTGAATTGTCCAATTTGCAACACCTATTGATTTCGGATCGAGCCCAAAAGTTGGGCAACATCATAATATGGTGGGATGAGTCATTTGGTGAGTTTTGGGTGAAATCCAATCGCTAGAAGTATGGAATACACCAACCACACCCATTAGGAACGAACTGCCGTTCAACTTGAATTGTCCAATTTCGAACACCTATTGATTTCGGATAGAGCCCAAAACTTGGGCAACATCATAATATGGTGGGAGGAGTCATTTGGTGAGTTTTGAGTGAAATCCAATCGCTAGAAGTATGGAATACACCAACCACTCCAATTAGGAACGAACTGCCGTTGAACTTGAATTGTCCAATTTCGAACACCTATTGATTTCGGATCGAGCCCAAAACTTGGGCAACATCATAATATGGTCGGAGGAGTCATTTGGTGAGTTTTGAGTGAAATCCAATCGCTAGAAGTATGGAATACACCAACCACTCCAATTAGGAACGAACTGCCGTTGAACTTGAATTGTCCAATTTCGAACACCTATTGATTTCGGATCGAGCCCAAAACTTGGGCAACATCATAATATGGTGGGAGGAGTCATTTGGTGAGTTTTGAGTGAAATCCAATCGCTAGAAGTATGGAATACACCAACCACTCCAATTAGGAACGAACTGCAGTTGAACTTGAATTGTCCAATTTCTCACACCTATTGATTTCGGATCGAGCTCAAAACTTGGGCAACATCATAATATGGTGGGATGAGTCATTTGGTGAGTTTTGGGTGAAATCCAATCGCTAGAAGTATGGAATACACCAACCACTCCCATTAGGAACGAACTGTCGTTGAACTTGAATTGTCCAATTTGCAACACCTATTGATTTCGGATCGAGCCCAAAAGTTGGGCAACATCATAATATGGTGGGATGAGTCATTTGGTGAGTTTTGGGTGAAATCCAATCGCTAGAAGTATGGAATACACCAACCACACCCATTAGGAACGAACTGCCGTTCAACTTGAATTGTCCAATTTCGAACACCTATTGATTTCGGATAGAGCCCAAAACTTGGGCAACATCATAATATGGTGGGAGGAGTCATTTGGTGAGTTTTGAGTGAAATCCAATCGCTAGAAGTATGGAATACAACAACCACTCCAATTAGGAACGAACTGCCGTTGAACTTGAATTGTCCAATTTCTCACACCTATTGATTTCGGATCGAGCCCAAAACTTGGGCAACATCAGAAAATGGTGGGAGGAGTCATTTGGTGAGTTTTGAGTGAAATCCAATCGCTAGAAGTATGGAATACACCAACCACTCCAATTAGGAACGAACTGCCGTTGAACTTGAATTGTCCAATTTGCAACACCTATTGATTTCGGATAGAGCCCAACACTTGGCCAACATCATAATATGGTGGGAGAAGTCATTTGGTGAGTTTTGAGTGAAATCCATTCGCTAGAAGTATGGAATACACCAACCACTCCAATTAGGAACGAACTGCCGTTGAACTTGAATTGTCCAATTTCGAACACCTATTGATTTCGGATCGAGCCCAAAACTTGGGCAACATCATAATATGGTGGGAGGAGTCATTTGGTGAGTTTTGAGTGAAATCCAATCGCTAGAAGTATGGAATACACCAACCACTCCAATTAGGAACGAACTGCCGTTGAACTTGAATTGTCCAATTTGCAACACCTATTGATTTCGGATCGAGCCCAAAAGTTGGGCAACATCATAATATGGTGGGATGAGTCATTTGGTGAGTTTTGGGTGAAATCCAATCGCTAGAAGTATGGAATACACCAACCACACCCATTAGGAACGAACTGCCGTTCAACTTGAATTGTCCAATTTCGAACACCTATTGATTTCGGATAGAGCCCAAAACTTGGGCAACATCATAATATGGTGGGAGGAGTCATTTGGTGAGTTTTGAGTGAAATCCAATCGCTAGAAGTATGGAATACACCAACCACTCCAATTAGGAACGAACTGCCGTTGAACTTGAATTGTCCAATTTCTCACACCTATTGATTTCGGATCGAGCCCAAAACTTGGGCAACATCATAATATGGTGGGAGGAGACATTTGGTCAGTTTTGAGTGAAATCCAATTGCTAGAAGTATGGAATACACCAACCACTCCAATTAGGAACGAACTGCCGTTCAACTTGAATTGTCCAATTTTGAACACCTATTGATTTCGGATCGAGCCCAAAACTTGGGCAACATCATAATATGGTGGGAGGAGTCATTTGGTGAGTTTTGAGTGAAATCCAATCGCTAGAAGTATGGAATACACCAACCACTCCAATTAGGAACGAACTGCCGTTGAAGTTGAATTGTCCAATTTGGAACACAAATCGAGCCCAAAACTTGGGCAACATCATAATATGGTGGGAGGAGTCATTTGGTGAGTTTTGAGTGAAATCCAATCGCAAGAAGTATGGAATACACCAACCACTTAAATTAGGAACGAACTGCCGTTGAACTTGAATTGTCCAATTTCGAACACCTATTGATTTCGGATCGAGCCCAAAACTTGGTAAACATCATAATATGGTGGGAGGAGTCATTTGGTGAGTTTTGAGTGAAATCCAATCGCTAGAAGTATGGAATACACCAACCACTCCAATTAGGAACGAACTGCCGTTGAACTTGAATTGTCCAATTTCTCACACCTATTGATTTCGGATCGAGCTCAAAAGTTGGGCAACATCATAATATGGTGGGAGGAGTCATTTGGTGCGTTTTGAGTGAAATCCAATCGCTAGAAGTATAGAATACACCAACCACTCCAATTAGGAACGAACTGCCGTTGAACTTGAATTGTCCAATTTGCAACACCTATTGATTTCGGATCGAGCCCAACACTTGGGCAACATCATAATATGGTGGGAGAAGTCATTTGGTGAGTTTTGAGTGAAATCCAATCGCTAGAAGTATGGAATACACCAACCACTCCAATTAGGAACCAACTGCCGTTGAACTTGAATTGTCCAATTTCGAACACCTATTGATTTCGGATCGAGCCCAAAACTTGGGCAACATCATAATATGGTGGGAGGAGTCATTTGGTGAGTTTTGAGTGAAATCCAATCGCTAGAAGTATGGAATACACCAACCACTCCAATTAAGAACGAACTGCCGTTGAACTTGAATTGTCCAATTTCGGACACCTATTGATTTCGGATCGAGCCCAAAACTTGGGCAACATCATAATATGGTGGGAGGAGTCATTTGGTGAGTTTTGAGTGAAATCCAATCGCTAGAAGTATGGAATACACCAACCACTCCAATTAGGAACGAACTGCCGTTGAACTTGAATTGTCCAATTTGCAACACCTATTGATTTCGGATCGAGCCCAAAAGTTGGGCAACATCATAATATGGTGGGATGAGTCATTTGGTGAGTTTTGGGTGAAATCCAATCGCTAGAAGTATGGAATACACCAACCACACCCATTAGGAACGAACTGCCGTTCAACTTGAATTGTCCAATTTCGAACACCTATTGATTTCGGATAGAGCCCAAAACTTGGGCAACATCATAATATGGTGGGAGGAGTCATTTGGTGAGTTTTGAGTGAAATCCAATCGCTAGAAGTATGGAATACACCAACCACTCCAATTAGGAACGAACTGCCGTTGAACTTGAATTGTCCAATTTCTCACACCTATTGATTTCGGATCGAGCCCAAAACTTGGGCAACATCATAATATGGTGGGAGGAGACATTTGGTCAGTTTTGAGTGAAATCCAATTGCTAGAAGTATGGAATACACCAACCACTCCAATTAGGAACGAACTGCCGTTCAACTTGAATTGTCCAATTTTGAACACCTATTGATTTCGGATCGAGCCCAAAACTTGGGCAACATCATAATATGGTGGGAGGAGTCATTTGGTGAGTTTTGAGTGAAATCCAATCGCTAGAAGTATGGAATACACCAACCACTACAATTAGGAACGAACTGCCGTTGAAGTTGAATTGTCCAATTTGGAACACAAATCGAGCCCAAAACTTGGGCAACATCATAATATGGTGGGAGGAGTCATTTGGTGAGTTTTGAGTGAAATCCAATCGCAAGAAGTATGGAATACACCAACCACTTCAATTAGGAACGAACTGCCGTTGAACTTGAATTGTCCAATTTCGAACACCTATTGATTTCGGATCGAGCCCAAAACTTGGTAAACATCATAATATGGTGGGAGGAGTCATTTGGTGAGTTTTGAGTGAAATCCAATCGCTAGAAGTATGGAATACACCAACCACTCCAATTAGGAACGAACTGCCGTTGAACTTGAATTGTCCAATTTCTCACACCTATTGATTTCGGATCGAGCTCAAAAGTTGGGCAACATCATAATATGGTGGGAGGAGTCATTTGGTGCGTTTTGAGTGAAATCCAATCGCTAGAAGTATAGAATACACCAACCACTCCAATTAGGAACGAACTGCCGTTGAACTTGAATTGTCCAATTTGCAACACCTATTGATTTCGGATCGAGCCCAAAACTTGGGCAACATCATAATATGGTGGGAGGAGTCATTTGGTGAGTTTTGAGTGAAATCCAATCGCTAGAAGTATGGAATACACCAACCACTCCAATTAAGAACGAACTGCCGTTGAACTTGAATTGTCCAATTTCGCACACCTATTGATTTCGGATCGAGCCCAAAACTTGGGCAACATCATAATATGGTGGGAGGAGTCATTTGGTGCGTTTTGAGTGAAATCCAATCGCTAGAAGTGTGGAATACACCAACCACTCCAATTAGGAACGAACTGCCGTTGAACTTGAATTGTCCAATTTCTCACACCTATTGATTTCGGATCGAGCTCAAAACTTGGGCAACATCATAATATGGTGGGATGAGTCATTTGGTGAGTTTTGGGTGAAATCCAATCGCTAGAAGTATGGAATACACCAACCACTCCCATTAGGAACGAACTGTCGTTGAACTTGAATTGTCCAATTTGCAACACCTATTGATTTCGGATCGAGCCCGAAAGTTGTTCAATATCATAATATGGTGGGATGAGTCATTTGGTGAGTTTTGGGTGAAATCCAATCGCTAGAAGTATGGAATACACCAACCACTCCCATTAGGAACGAACTGCCGTTCAACTTGAATTGTCCAATTTCGAACACCTATTGATTTCGGATCGAGCCCAAAACTTGGGCAACATCATAATATGGTGGGAGGAGTCATTTGGTGAGTTTTGAGTGAAATCCAATCGCTAGAAGTATGGAATACACCAACCACTCCAATTAGGAACGAACTGCCGTTGAACTTGAATTGTCCTATTTGGAACACCTATTGATTTCGGATTGAGCCCAAAACTTGGTCCACATCGTAATATGGTGGGAGAAGTCATTTGGTGAGTTTTGAGTGAAATCCAATCGCTAGAAGTATGGAATACACCAACCACTCCAATTAGTAACGAACTGCCGTTGAACTTGAGTTGTCCAATTTGGAACACCTATTGATTTCGGATCGAGCCCAAAAGTTGGGCAACATCATAATATCGTGGGAGGAGTAATTTGGTGAGTTTTGTGTGAAATCCAATCGCAAGAAGTATGGAATACACCAACCACTCCAATTAGGAACGAACTGCCGTTGAACTTCAATTGTTCAATTTGGAAGACCTATTCATTTCGGATCGAGGCCAAAACTTGGGCAACATCATAATATGGTGGGAGGGGTCATTTAGTGAGTTTTGAGAGAAACCAATCGCTAGAAGTATGGAATACACCAACCACTCCAATTAGGAACGAACTGCCGTTGAACTTGAATTGTCCAATTTCTCACACCTATTGATTTCGGATCGAGACCCAAACTTGGGCAACATCATAATATGGTGGGAGGAGACATTTGTTAAGTTTTGAGTGAAATCCAATCGCTAGAAGTATGGAATACACCAACAACTCCAATTAGAAACGAACTGCCGTTGAACTTGAATTGTCCAATTTCTCACACCTATTGAATTCGGACCGAGCCCCAAACTTGGGGCAACATCATAATATGGTGGGAGGAGTCATTTGGTGAGTTTTGAGTGAAATCCAATCGCTAGAAGTATGGAATACACCAACCACTCCAATTAGGAACGAACTGCTGTTGAACTTGAATTGCCCAATTTCTCACACCTATTGATTTTGGACTGGGCCCCAAACTTGGGGCAACATCATAATATGGTGGCAGGAGTGATTTGGTGAGTTTTGAGTGAAATCCAATCGCTAGAAGTATGGAATACACCATCCACTCCCATTAGGAACGAACTGCCGTTGAACTTGAATTGTCCAATTTCTCACACCTATTGATTTCGGATCGAGCCCAAAACTTGGGCAACATCATAATATGGTGGGAGGACTCATTTGGTTAGTTTTGAGTGGAATCCAATCGCTAGAAGTATGGAATACACCAACCACTCCAATTAGGAACGAACTGCCGTTGAACTTGAATTGTCCAATTTGTAACACCTATTGATTTCGGATCGAGCCCAAAACTTGGGCAACATCATAATATGGTGAGAGAAGTCATTTGGTGAGTTTTGAGTGAAACCAATCGCTAGAAGTATGGAATACACCAACCACTCCAATTAGGAACGAACTGCCGTTGAACTTGAATTGTCCGATTTCTCACACCTATTGATTTCGGATCGACCCCAAAACTTGGGCAACATCATAATATGATGGGAGGAGTCATTTGGTGTGTTTTGAGTGAAATCCAATCGCTAGAAGTATGGAATACACCAACCACTCCCATTAGAAACGAACTGCCGTTGAACTTGAATTGTCCCATTTCTCACACCTATTAATTTCGGACCGGGCCCCAAACTTGGGCAACATCATAATATGGTGGGAGGAGTCATTTAGTGAGTTTTCAGTGAAATCCAATCGCTAGAAGTATGGAATACACCAACCACGCCAATTAGGAACGAACTGCCGTCGAACTTGAATTGTCCAATTTGGAACACCTATTGATTTCGGATCAAACCCAAAACTTGGGCAACATCATAATATGGTGGGAGGTGTCATTTGGAGAGTTTTGAGTGAAATCCAATCGCTAGAAGTATGGAATACACCAACCACTCCAATTAGGAACGAACTGCTGTTGAACTTGAATTGCCCAATTTCTCACACCTATTGATTTTGGACTGGGCCCCAAACTTGGGGCAACATCATAATATGGTGGCAGGAGTGATTTGGTGAGTTTTGAGTGAAATCCAATCGCTAGAAGTATGGAATACACCAACCACTCCAATTAGGAACGAACTGCCGTTGAACTTGAATTGTCCAATTTCTCACTCCTATTGATTTCGGATCAAGCCCAAAACTTGGGCAACATAATAATATGGTGGGAGGAGTCATTTGGTGAGATTTGAGTGAAATCCAATGGCTAGAAGTATGGAATACACCAACCACTCCCATTAGGAACGAACTGCCGTTGAACTTGAATTGTCCAATTTCTCACACCTATTGATTTCGGACCGAGCCCCAAACTTGGGCAACATCATAATATGGTGGGAGGAGTCATTTGGTTAGTTTTGAGAGGAATCCAATCGCTAGAAGTATGGAATACACCAACCACTCCCATTAGGAACGAACTGTCGTTGAACTTGAATTGTCCAATTTGGAACACCTATTGATTTCGGATCGAGCCCAAAACTTGGGCAACGTCATAATATGGTGGGAGGACTCATTTGGTGTGTTTTGAGTGAAATCCAATCGCTGGAAGGATGGAATACACCAACCACTCCCATATGGAACGAACTGCCGTTGAACTTGAATTGTCCAATTTCCCACACCTATTTATTTCGGATCAAACCCAAAACTTGGGCAACATCATAATATGGTAGGAGGAGTCATTTGGTGAGTTTTGAGTGAAATCCAATCGGTAGAAGTATGGAATACCCCAACCACTCCAATAAGGAACGAACTGCCGTTGAACTTGAATTGTCCAATTTGGAACACCTATTGATTTCGGATCGAGCCCGAAACTTGGGCAACATCATAATATGGTGGGAGGAGTCATTTGGTTAGTTTTGAGTGGAATCCAATCGCTATAACTATGGAATACACCAACCACTCCCATTAGGAACGAACTGTCGTTGAACTTGAATTGTCCAATTTGGAACTCCTATTGATTTCAGATCGAGCCCAAAACTTGGGCCACATCATAATATGGTGGGAGGAGTCATTTGGTGAGTTTTGAGTGAAATCCAATCGCTAGAAGTATGGAATACACCAACCACTCCAATTAGGAACGAACTGCCGTTGAACTTGAATTGTCCAATTTCTCACTCCTATTGATTTCGGATAGTGCCCCAAACTTGGGCAACATCATAATATGGTGGGAGGAGTCATTTGGTGAGTTTTGAGTGAAATCCAATCGCTAGAAGTATGGAATACACCAACCACTCCCATTAGGAATGAACTGCCGTTGAACATGAATTTTCCAATTTCTCACACCTATTGATTTCGGACCGAGCCCCAAACTTGGGCAACACCATAACATGGTGGGAGGAGTCATTTGGTGAGTTTTGAGTGAAATCCAATCGCTAGAAGTATGGAATACACCAACCACTCCCATTAGGAACGAACTGCCGTTGAACTTGAATTTTCCAATTTCTCAAACCTATTGATTTCGGACCGAGCCCCAAACTTGGGGCAACATCATAATATGGTGGGAGGAGTCATTAGGTGAGTTTTGAGTGGAATCCAATCGCTATAAGTATGGAATACACCAACCACTCCCATTAGGGACGAACTGTCGTTGAACTTGAATTGTCCAATTTGGAACTCCTATTGATTTCAGATCGAGCCCAAAACTTGGGCCACATCATAATATGGTGGGAGGAGTCATTTGGTGAGTTTTGAGTGAAATCCAATCGCTAGAAGTATGGAATACACCAACCACTCCAATTA
The DNA here is from genome assembly GCF_965620075.1 of Prunus avium. Classification (NCBI taxonomy): domain Eukaryota; kingdom Viridiplantae; phylum Streptophyta; class Magnoliopsida; order Rosales; family Rosaceae; genus Prunus; species Prunus avium. Next base: position 15,277,165 of record NC_142290.1, read on the forward strand.
GGAACGAACTGCCGTTGAACTTGAATTGTCCAATTTCTCACTCCTATTGATTTCGGATAGTGCCCCAAACTTGGGCAACATCATAATATGGTGGGAGGAGTCATTTGGTGAGTTTTGAGTGAAATCCAATCGCTAGAAGTATGGAATACACCAACCACTCCCATTAGGAACGAACTGCCGTTGAACTTGAATTGTCCAATTTCTCACACCTATTGATTTCGGACCGAGCCCCAAACTTGGGCAACATCATAATATGGTGGGAGGAGTCATGTGGTTAGTTTTGAGTGGAATCCAATCGCTAGAAGTATGGAATACACCAACCACTCCCATTAGGAACGAACTGTCGTTGAACTTGAATTGTCCAATTTGGAACACCTATTGATTTCGGATCGAGCCCAAAACTTGGGCAACATCATAATATGGTGGGAGGAGTCATTTGGTGAGTTTTGAGTGAAATCCAATCGCTAGAAGTATGGAATACACCAACCACTCCAATTAGGAACGAACTGCCGTTGAACTTGAATTGTCCAATTTGGAACACCTATTGATTTCGGATCGAGCCCAAAACTTGGGCAACATCATAATATGGTGGGAGGAGTCATTTGGTGAGTTTTGAGTGAAATCCAATCGCTAGACGTATGGAATACACCAACCACTCCAATTAGGAACGAACTGCCGTTGAACTTGAATTGTCCAATTTCTCACTCCTATTGATTTCGGATCGTGCCCCAAACTTGGGCAACATCATAATATGGTGGGAGGAGTCATTTGGTGAGTTTTGAGTGAAATCCAATCGCTAGAAGTATGGAATACACCAACCACTCCCATTAGGAACGAACTGCCGTTGAACTTGAATTGTCCAATTTCTCACTCCTATTGATTTCGGATAGTGCCCCAAACTTGGGCAACATCATAATATGGTGGGAGGAGTCATTTGGTGAGTTTTGAGTGAAATCCAATCGCTAGAAGTATGGAATACACCAACCACTCCCATTAGGAACGAACTGCCGTTGAACTTGAATTGTCCAATTTCTCACACCTATTGATTTCGGACCGAGCCCCAAACTTGGGCAACATCATAATATGGTGGGAGGAGTCATGTGGTTAGTTTTGAGTGGAATCCAATCGCTAGAAGTATGGAATACACCAACCACTCCCATTAGGAACGAACTGTCGTTGAACTTGAATTGTCCAATTTGGAACACCTATTGATTTCGGATCGAGCCCAAAACTTGGGCAACATCATAATATGGTGGGAGGACTCATTTGGTGTGTTTTGAGTGAAATCCAATCGCTAGAAGTATGGAACACAACAACTACTCCGATTAGGAACGAACTGTCATTGAAATTGAATTGACCAATTTCTCACTCCTATTGATTTCGGATCAAGCCCAAAAGTTGGGCAACATCATAATATGGTGGGAGGAGTCATTTGGTGAGTTTTGAGTGAAATCCAATCGCTAGAAGTATGGAATACACCAACCACTCCAATTTGGAACGAACTGCCGTTGAACTTGAATTGTCCAATTTGGAACACCTATTGATTTCGGATCGAGCCCAAAACTTGGGCAACATCATAATATGGTGGGAGGAGTCATTTGGTGAGTTTTGAGTGAAATCCAATCGCTAGACGTATGGAATACACCAACCACTCCAATTAGGAACGAACTGCCGTTGAACTTGAATTGTCCAATTTCTCACTCCTATTGATTTCGGATCGTGCCCCAAACTTGGGCAACATCATAATATGGTGGGAGGAGTCATTTGGTGAGTTTTGAGTGAAATCCAATCGCTAGAAGTATGGAATACACCAACCACTCCCATTAGGAACGAACTGCCGTTGAACTTGAATTGTCCAATTTCTCACACCGATTTATTTCGGATCAAACCCAAAACTTGGGCAACATCATAATATGGTGGGAGGATTCATTTGGTGAGTTTTGAGTGAAATCCAATCGCTAGAAGTATGGAATACCCCAACCACTCCAATTAGGAACGAACTGCCGTTGAACTTGAATTGTCCAATTTGGAACACCTATTGATTTCGGATCGAGCCCAAAACTTGGGAAACATCAGAATATGGTGGGAGGAGTCATTTGGTTAGTTTTGAGTGGAATCCAATCGCTATAAGTATGGAATACACCAACCACTCCCATTAGGAACGAACTGTCGTTGAACTTGAATTGTCCAATTTGGTTTCGGATCGAGCCCAAAACTGGGGCAACATCATAATATGGTGGGAGGAGTCATTTGGTGTGTTTTGAGTGAAATCCAATCGCTAGAATTATGGAATACACCAACCACTCCAATTAGGAACGAACTGCCGTTGAACTTGAATTGTCCAATTTCTCACTCCTATTGATTTCGGATCGTGCCCCAAACTTGGACAACATCATAATATGGTGGGAGGAGTCATTTGGTGAGTTTTGAGTGAAATCCAATTGCTAGAAGTATGGAATACACCGACCACTCCCATTAGGAACGAACTGCCGTTGAACTTGAATTGTCCAATTTCTCACACCTATTGATTTCGGACCAAGCCCCAAACTTGGGACAACATCATAATATGGTGGGAGGAGTCATTTGGTGAGTTTTGAGTGAAATCCAATTGCTAGAAGTATGGAATACACCAACCACTCCCATTAGAAACGAACTGCCGTTGAATTTGAATTGTCCAATTTCTCACACCTATTGATTTCGGATCAAAGCCAAAACTTGGGCAAAATCATAATATGGTGGGAGGAGTCATTTGGTGAGTTTTGACTGAGATCCAATCGCTAGAAGTGTGGAATACACCAACTACTCCCATTAGGAACGAACTGCCGTTGAACTTGAATTGTCCAATTTCTCACACCTATTGATTTCGGATCGAACCCCAAACTTGTGCAACATCATAATATGGTGGGAGGAGTCATTTGGTGAGTTTTGAGTGAAATCCAATCGCTAGAAGTATGTGATCGGTTCATAATTGTATATCATTTTGTACCCTTCTAGCTTATGAATTGGTTATGTTTTTTAGTTAAACTTGTGCTTTTAATCTTTCTTGTGTTTATCTTTCAGTTCATTGAGTTTTAGGTAACAATGATGGCTTTGGATAGGAAATGATGCAATCCATGCATGATAGGGCCTGATTTGGGTGAATGGAAGATGATCTTAAAGACAAACTAATTTTGGCTACAGCCCATTTCCAGCCCAGTTTTGTAGGTCAACTTCTTGGCCTTGGATCAGCATTCTCTGGGGCTCGGATGAGGTGAAGATCTTCATGAAACGTGTTCCAATGGGTGTCTACTACAACATATCTAAATTTCATCCCAATTGAACATATCTGGAGTCCTCAGCCCATCCAACACTGAACCCTGCTCAGGAGAATTTGCAGCTGCCAGCTTTGTCATGTGCCTCCATGTGCCTCCTTTTAGCCATGTGCCTCACCCCAGCTATAACTGACTTTGCACCCAGCATAATGAGTGAAGTGGGGAGGCATTCCAGCTATGAAATTCTAAAGGAGCAAGTTGGTACATGCTGGAGCTATTATTGAGAAAGCATGTGCATGCATGGGAAGCAAAGAGAAAGGAGAGAGGGAAGAATGAGGAATGATGAGAGGCATTTTGCTTCAGCCTTTGAACATGGGAATTGAATTGGCAGATCACTTTGGAGCTGGAAATCAGGTTTTAATTGAAAGAGGAAGCATGTGCATGCATGTGAATCAAAAAGGAAAGAAAAGATGAAATGAAGTCAATTCCAGTCTCTGTTCGGCTGCCAACTTGCAAGGGCCAAAACACACACTTCTACTGGTCCGATGGAAATACTTTCTTCATAGAAGTTGTTCCAATGGGTGTCTAGTATAACATATCCAAATTTGAGCCCCATGGGATACGTTTTGAAACCTCTGGCCTTCCTACACCAATACTGGTTCAGAAAACTCGTTTTTCAGCAACCAAAAGGCAACCACATGGGTTGGCAGCAAAGGGCAGCCACATCTGACCACCTTTGAACCCATGTGATGAAAGCTTGAGGTGCAGCAAAAGATGAAGGATGGTGTGGGAATTCATCATGTTGTTCCTCCCTCTTAGCCCTATAAATAGAGAAGCCTTCAAGCTTCAAAACACACCCCAAGGGGGGGAGCTCTCAAACACTTCTCTAGAGCTCCCTTCCCTTCTCTCCCTCAAATTCTCTTAGTTTCCTTTCAAGTTGTCAATTGTTGTAACAAAATGAGTTTACTAAATTTTCCTTCAAGTTTTCTTAGTTCCACTTTACTTTTATTTGTAATGTACATTCTTTCTTAAGTATTCAAGTTTAATTAGTTTCCAAGTTTCAATTATGATTTTTGTTCTTATTCATTATGCTTATAAGTTAATATGCTAGTTTGAATGATTGATCACCATTTAGGCTTGCATGTTAGCTATCTTGGTTTGAATTAAGAGTAGACACCATGCTTTAATTCGAATTGAACTATGAATAGGAAGAGTATGTATGGACATTCGACAACAGGGATTAGATACATGCTTGGTTGTTTAAATTGTTCTTCTATACTTAATGGGTTCCTAATGCTTAGTTTTAGGTTAGACAACAAATGATCAAATTAGGGAATTAGGAACACAAGGTTATGACCAAACACCATGGCTTAATCATACTTTAGCTAGAATCAATCCGTTAATCTAATTGAACTTGGGAACTTATTTGCTTGAGTTATTTCTTTTTTTTCTTGTTTTATTTATTTTCTTTTTCAATTCTATTTTGTGTAGGGGAAACAAATTGGATCATTCAATCACCAATCCTCGAGGGATCGACCTCGCACTTACATATGCTATACTACCGAACGGCTCGTGCACTTGCGAGTATCACAAGTTGAGGATGCAGCAGAATCCATTTTGGTGCAGCTGAATCGACGCAACAGTATGGAATACACCAACCACTCCAATTAGGAACGAACTGCCGTTGAACTTGAATTGTCCAATTTGGAACACCTATTGATTTCGGATCGAGCCAAAAACTTGGCCAACATCATAATATGATGGGAGGAGTCATTTGGTGTGTTTTGAGTGAAATCCAATCGATAGAATAATGGAATAAACCAACCATTCCAATTAGGAACGAACTGCCGTTGAACTTGGATTGTCCAATTTCTTACACCTATTGATTTCGGATCGAGCCCAAAACTCGGGCAACATCATAATATGGTGGGAGGAGATATTTGGTGTGTTTTGAGTGAAATCCAATCGCTAGAACTATGAATTACCCCAAACCCTCCAATTTGGAACGAACTTCCTTTGAACTTGAATTGTCCAATTTCTTACAACTATTGATTTCGGATCGAGCCCAAAACTTGGGCAACATCATAATATGGTGGGAGGAGTCATTTAGTGAGTTTTGAGTGAAATCCAATCGCTAGACGTATGGAATACACCAACCACTCCAATTAGGAACGAACTGTCGTTGAAATTGAATTGACCAATTTCTCACACCTATTGATTTCGGATCGGTCCCAAAACATGGGCAACATCATAATATGGTGGGAGGAGTCATTTGGTGAGTTTTGAGTGAAATCCAATCGCTAGAAGTATGGAATACACCAACCACTCCAATTAGGAACGAACTGACGTTGAACTTGAATTGTACAATTTGGAACACCTATTGATTTCGGATCGAGCCCCAAACTTGGGCAACATCATAATACGGTGGGAAGAGTCATTTGGTGAGTTTTGAGTGAAATCCAATCGCTAGAAGTATGGAAAACACCAACCACTCCAATTAGGAACGAACTGCCGTTGAACTTGAATTGTCCAATTTGGAACTCCTATTGATTTCGGATCGAGCCCAAAACTTGGGCAACATCATAATATGGTGGGAGGAGTCATTTGGTGAGTTTTGAGTGAAATCCAATCTTTAGAAGTATGGAATACAGCAACCACTCGAATTAGGAACGAACTGCCGTTGAACTTGAAGCGTCCAATTTATCACACCTATTGATTTCGGATCGAGCCCCAAACTTGGGCAACATCACAATATGGTGGGTAGAGTCATTTGGCGAGTTTTGAGTGAAATCCAATCGCTAGAAGTATGGAATACACCAACCACTCCAGTTAGGAACGAACTGCCGTTGAACTTGAATTGTCCAATTTGGAACACCTATTGATTTCGGATCGAGCCCAAAACTTGGGCAACATCATAATATGGTGGGAGGAGTCATTTGGTGAGTTTTGAGTGAAATCCAGTCGCAAGAAGTATGGAATACACCAACCACTCCAATTAGTTACGAACTGCCGTTGAACTTGAATTGTCCAATTTGGAACACCTATTGATTTCGGATCGAGCCCAAAACATGGGCAACATCATAATATGGTGGGTGGAGTCATTTGGTGAGTTTTGAGTGAAATCGAATCGCTAGAAGTATGGAATACACAAACCACTCCAGTTAGGAACGAACTGCCGCTGAACTTGAATTGTCCAATTTGGAACACCTATTGATTTTGGATCGAGCCCAAAACTTGGGCAACATCATAATATGGTGGGAGGAGTCATTTGGTGAGTTTTGAGTGAAATCCAATCGCTAGAAGTATGGAATACACCAACCACTCCAATTAGGAACGAACTGCCGTTGAACTTGAATTGTCCAATTTGGAACACCTATTGATTTCGGATCGAGCCCAAAACTTGGGCAACATCATAATATGGTGGGAGGAGTCATTTGGTTAGTTTTGAGTGAAATCCAATCGCTAGAAGTATGGAATACACCAAGCACTCCAATTAGGAACGAACTGCCGTTGAACTTGAATTGACCAATTTCGCACACCTATTGATTTCGGATCGAGCCCCAAACTTGGGCAACATCATAATATGGTGGGAGGAGTCATTTGGCGAGTTTTGAGTGAAATATAATCGCTAGAAGTATGGAATACACCAACCACTCCAGTTAGGAAGGACAACCGTTGAACTTGAATTGTCCATTTTGGAACACCTATTGATTTCGGATCGAGCCCAAAACTTGGGCAAGATCATAATATGGTGGGAGGAGTCATTTCGTGAGTTTTGAGTGAAATCCAATCTTTAGAAATATGGAATACAGCAACCACTCGAATTAGGAACGAACTGCCGTTGAACTTGAATTGTCCAATTTCTCACACCTATTGATTTCGGATCGAGCCCCAAAATTGGGCAACATCATAATATGGGGGGAAGAGTCATTTGGCGAGTTTTGAGTGAAATCCAATCGCTAGATGTATGGAATACACCAACCACTCCAGTGAGGAACGAACTGCCGTTGAACTTGAATTGTCCAATTCGGAACACCTGTTGATTTCGGATCGAGCCCAAAACATGGGCAACATCATAATATGGTGGGAGGACTCATTTGGTGAGTATTGAGTGAAATCCAATCGCTCGAAGTATGGAATTTACCAACCACTCCAGTTAGGAACGAACTGCCGTTGAACTTGAATTGTCCAATTTGGAACACCTATTGATTTCGGATCGAGCCCATAACTTGGGCAACATCATAATATGGGGGGAGGAGTCATTTGGTGTGTTTTGAGTGAAATCCAATCGCTAGAAGTATGGAATACACCAACCACTCCAATTAGGAACGAACTGCCGTTGAACTTGAATTGTCCAATTTGGAACACCTATTGATTTCGGATCGAGCCCAAAACTTGGGCAACATCATAATATGGTGGGAGGAGTCATTTGGTTAGTTTTGAGTGAAATCCAATCGCTAGAAGTATGGAATACACCAACCACTCCAATTAGGAACGAACTGTCGTTGAACTTGAATTGTCCAATTTGGAACACCTATTGATTTCGGATCGAGCCCAAAACTTGGGCAACATCATAATATGGTGGGAGGAGTCATTTGGTGAGTTTTGAGTGAAATCCAATCGCTGGACGTATGGAATACACCAACCACTCCAATTAGGAACGAACTGTCGTTGAAATTGAATTGACCAATTTCTCAGACCTATTGATTTCGGATCAAGCCCAAAACTTGGGCAACAACATAATATGGTGGGAGGAGTCATTTGGTGAGTTTTGAGTGAAATCCAATCGCTAGAAGTATGGAATACACCAACCACTCCAATTAGGAACGAACTGCTGTTGAACTTGAATTGTCCAAGTTATCACACCTATTGATTTCGGATCGAGCCCAAAACTTGGGCAACATCATAATATGGCGGGAGGAGTCATTTGGTTAGTTTTGAGTGAAATCCAATCGCTAGAAATATGGAATACACCAACCACTCCAATTAGGAACGAGGTGCCGTTGAATTTGAATTGTCCAATTTGGAACACCTATTGATTTCGGATCGAGCCCATAACTTGGGCAACATCATAATATGGGGGGAGGAGTCATTTGGTGTGTTTTGAGTGAAATCCAATCGCTAGAAGTATGGAATACACCAACCACTCCAATTAGGAACGAACTGCCGTTGAACTTGAATTGTCCAATTTGGAACACCTATTGATTTCGGATCGAGCCCAAAAGTTGGGCAACATCATAATATGGTGGGAAAAGTCATTTGGTAAGTTATGAGTGAAATCCAATCGCTAGAAGTATGGAATACACCAACCACTCAAATTAGGAATGAACTGCTGTTGAACTTGAATTGTCCAATTTATCACACCTATTGATTTCGAATCGAGCCCAAAACTTGGGCAACATCATAATATGGTGGGAGGAGTCATTTGGTGAGTTTTGAGTGAAATCCAATCGCTAGAAGTATGGAATACACCAACCACTCCAATTAGGAACGAGGTGCCGTTGAATTTGAATTGTCCAATTTGGAACACCTACTGATTTCGGATCGAGCCCAAAACTTGGGCAACAACACAATATGGTGGGAGGAGTGGTTTGGTGAGTTTTGAGTGAAATCCAATCGCTAGAAGTATGGAATACACCAACCACTCCAATTAGGAACGAACTGCCGTTGAACTTGAATTGTCCAATTTCGAACACCTATTGATTTCGGACCGAGCCCCAAACTTGGGCAACATCATAATACGGTGGGAGGAGTCATTTGGTGAGTTTTGAGTGAAATCCAATCGCTAGAAGTATGGAATACACCAACCACTCAAATTAGGAACGAACTGCCGTTGAACTTGAATTGTCCAATTTCTCACACCTATTGATTTCGGATCAAGCCCAAAACTTGGGCAACATCATAATATGGTGGGAGGAGTCATTTGGTGAGTTTTGGGAGAAATCCAATCGCTAGAAGTATGGAATACACCAAGCACTCCAATTAGGAACGAACTGCCGTTGAACTTGAATTGTCCAATTTGGAGCACCTATTGTTTTCGAATCCAGCCCAACACTTGGGCAACATCATAATATGGTGGGAGGAGTCATTTGGTTAGTTTTGAGTGAAATCCAATCGCTAGAAGTATGGAATACACCAACCAATCCAATTAGGAACGAACTGCCGTTGAACTTGAATTGTCCAATTTCTCACACCTATTGATTTCGGATCGAGCCTAAAACTTGGGCAACATCATAATTTGGTGCGAGGAGTCATTTGGTGGGTTTTGAGTGAAATCCAATCGCTAGAAGTATGGAATACACCAACCACTCCAATTAGGAATGAACTGCCGTTGAACTTGAATTGTCCAATTTCTCACACCTATTGATTTCGGATGGAGCCCCAAACTTGGGCAACATCATAATATGGTGGGAGGAGTCATTTGGTGAGTTTTGAGTGAAATCCAATCGCTAGAAGTATGGAACACACCAACCACTCCAATTAGGAACGAACTGCCGTTGAACTTGAATTGTCCAATTTGGAACCCCTATTGATTTCGGATCGAGCCCAAAACTTGGGCAAAATCATAATACGGTGGCAGGAGTCATTTGGTGAGTTTTGAGTGAAATCCAATCGCTAGAAGTCTGGAATACACCAAGCACTCCAATTAGGAACGATCTGCCGTTGAACTTGAATTGTCCAATTTGGAACACCTATTGATTTCGGATCGAGCCCAAAACTTGGGCAACATCATAATGTGGTGGGAGGTGTCATTTGGTGAATTTTGAGTGAAATCCAATTGCTAGAAGTGTGGAATACTCCAACCACTCCAATTAGGAACGAACTGCCGTTGAACTTGAATTGTCCAATTTCTCACACCTATTGATTTCGGATCGAGGCCAAAACTTGGGCTCCATCATAATGTGGTGGGAGGAGTCATTTGGTGAGTTTTGAGTGAAATCCAATCGCTAGAAGTATGGAATACACCAACCACTCCAGTTTAGAACGAACTGCCGTTATACTTGAATTTTCCAATTTGGAACACCTATTGCTTTCGGATCGAGCCCAAAACTTGGGCAACATCATAATATGGTGGGAGGAGTCATTTGGTGAGTTTTGAGTGAAATCCAATCGCTAGAAGTATGGAATACACCAACCACTCCAATTAGGAACGAACTTCCGTTGAATTTGAATTGTCCAATTTGGAAGACCTATTGCCTTCGGATCGAGCCCAAAACTTGGGCAACATATTAATATGGTTGGGGGAGTCATTTGGTGAGTTTTGAGTGAAATCCAATCGCTAGAAGTATGGAATACACCAACCACTCCAATTAGGAACGAACTGCCGTTAAACTTGAATTGTCCAATTTCTCACACGTATTGATTTCGGATCGAGCCCCAAACTTGGGCAATATCATAATATGGTGGGAGGAGTCATTTGGTGTGTTTTGAGTGAAATCCAATCGCTAGAAGTATGGAATACACCAACCACTCCAATTTGGAACGAACTTCCGTTGAACTTGAATTGTCCAATTTCTCACACCTATTGATTTCGGATCGAGCCCAAAACTTGGGCAACATCATAATATGGTGGGAGGAGTCATTTGGTGAGTTTTGAGTGAAATCCAATCGCTAGAAGTATGGAATACACCTACCACTCCAATTAGGAACGAACTGCGATTGAACTTGAATTGTCCAATTTCTCACACCTATTCATTTCGGATCGTGCCCAAAACTATCATAATATGGTGGGAGGAGTCATTTGGTGAGTTTTGAGGGAAATCCAATCGCTAGAAGTATGGAATACACTAACCACTCCAATTAGGAACGAACTGCCGTTGAACTTGAATTGTCCAATTTGGAACACCTATTGATTCCGGATCGAGCCCAAAACTTGGGCAACATTATAACATGGTGGGAGGAGTCATTTGGTGAGTTTTAAGTGAAATCCAATCGCTAGAAGTACGGAATACACCAACCACTCCCAGTAGGAACGAACTGCCATTGAACTTGAATTGTCCAATTTCTCACACCTATTGATTACGGATCGAACCCCAAACTTGTGCAACACCATAATATGGTGGGAGGTGTCATTTGGTGAGTTTTGGGTGAAATCCAATCGTTAGAAGTATGGAATACACCAACCACACCAATTAGGAACGAACTGCCGTTGAACCTGAATTGTCCAATTTCGAACACCTATTGATTTCGTTTCGAGCCCAAAACTTGGGCAACATCATAATATGGTGGGAGGAGTCATTTGGTTAGTTTTGAGTGAAATCCAATCGCTAGAAGTATGGAATACACTAACGACTCCAATTAGGAACGATCTGCCGTTGAACTTGAATTGTCCAATTTCTCACACCTATTGATTTCGGATCGAGCCCAAAACTTGGGCAACATCATAATATGGTGGGAGGAGTCATTTTGTGAGTTTTGAGTGAAATCCAATCCCTAGAAGTGTGGAATACACCAAACACTCCCATTAGGAACGAACTGTCGTTGAACTTGGATTGTCCAATTTCCCACACCTGTTGATTTCGGATCGAGCCCAAAACTTGGGCAACATCATAATATGGTGGGAGGAGTTTTGAGTGAAATCCAATCGCTAAAAGTATGGAATACACCAACCACTCCAATTAGGAACGAACTGCCGTTGAACTTGAATTGTCCAATTTGGAACACCTATTGATTTCGTATCGAGCCCAAAACTTGGGCAACATCATAATATGGTGGGAGGAGTCATTTGGTTAGTTTTGAGTGAAATCCAATCGCTAGAAGTATGGAATACACTAACGACTCCAATTAGGAACGATCTGCCGCTGAACTTGAATTGTCCAATTTCTCACACGTATTGATTTCGGATCGAGCCCCAAACTTGGGCAATATCATAATATGGTGGGAGGAGTCATTTGGTGTGTTTTGAGTGAAATCCAATCGCTAGAAATATGGAATACAACGACCACTCCAATTTGGAACGAACTTCCGTTGAACTTGAATTGTCCAATTTCTCACACCTATTGATTTCGGATCGAGCCCAAAACTTGGGCAACATCATAATATGGTGGGAGGAGTCATTTGGTGAGTTTTGAGTGAAATCCAATCGCTAGAAGTATGGAATACACCAACCACTCCAATTAGGAACGAACTGCCATTGAACTTGAATTGTCCAATTTCTCACACCTATTCATTTCGGATCGTGCCCAAAACTATCATAATATGGTGGGAGGACTCATTTGGTGAGTTTTGAGGGAAATCCAATCGCTAGAAGTATGGAATACACTAACCACTCCAATTAGGAACGAACTGCCGTTGAACTTGAATTGTCCAATTTGGAACACCTATTGATTCCGGATCGAGCCCAAAACTTGGGCAACATTAGAACATGGTGGGAGGAGTCATTTGGTGAGTTTTGAGTGAAATCCAATCGCTAGAAGTACGGAATACACCAACCACTCCCAGTAGGAACGAACTGCCATTGAACTTGAATTGTCCAATTTCTCACACCTATTGATTTCGGATCGAACCCCAAACTTGTGCAACACCATAATATGGTGGGAGGTGTCATTTGGTGAGTTTTGGGTGAAATCCAATCGTTAGAAGTATGGAATACCCCAACCACACCAATTAGGAACGAACTGCCGTTGAACCTGAATTGTCCAATTTGGAACACCTATTGATTTCGGATCGAGCCCAAAACTTGGGCAACATCATAATATGGTGGGAGGAGTCATTTTGTGAGTTTTGAGTGAAATCCAATCCCTAGAAGTGTGGAATACACTAAACACTCCCATTAGGAACGAACTGTCGTTGAACTTGGATTGTCCAATTTCCCACACCTGTTGATTTCGGATCGAGCCCAAAACTTGGGCAACATCATAATATGGTGGGAGGAGTTTTGAGTGAAATCCAATCGCTAAAAGTATGGAATACACCAACCACTCCAATTAGGAACGAACTGCCGTTGAACTTGAATTGTCCAATTTGGAACACCTATTGATTTCGTATCGAGCCCAAAACTTGGGCAACATCATAATATGGTGGGAGGAGTCATTTGGTTAGTTTTGAGTGAAATCCAATCGCTAGAAGTATGGAATACACTAACGACTCCAATTAGGAACGATCTGCCGTTGAACTTGAATTGTCCAATTTCTCACACCTATTGATTTCGGACCGAGCCCGAAACTTGGGCAACATCATAATATGGTGGGAGGAGTCATTTGGTGAGTTTTGAGTGAAATCCAATCCCTAGAAGTATGGAATACACCAACCACTCCAATTAGGAACGAACTGCCGTTGAACTTGAATTGTCCAATTTCTCACACCTATTGATTTCGGATCGAGCACAAAACTTGGGCAACATCATAATATGGTTTGAGGAGTCAATTAGTGAGTTTTGAGTGAAATCCAATAGCTAGAAGTATGGAATACAGCAACCACTCCAATTAGGAACGAACTGCCGTTGAACTTGAATTGTCCAATTTCTCACACCTATTATTTCGGATCGAGCCCAAAACTTGGGCAACAACATAATATGGTGGGAGGAGTCATTTGGTTAGTTTTGAGTGAAATCCAATCGCTAGAAGTATGGAATACACCAACCAGTCCAATTAGGAACGAACTGCCGTTGAACTCTAACTGTCAAATTGGAAGACCTATTGATATCAGATCGAGCCCAAAACTTGGGCAACATCATAATATGGTGGGAGGAGTCATTTGGTGAGTTTTGAGTGAAATCCAATCGCTAGAAGTATGGAATACACCAACCACTGCAATTAGGAACGAATTGCCGTTGAATTTGAATTATCCAATTTGGAACACCTATTGATTTCGGATCGAGCCCAAAACTTGGGCAACAACATAATATGGTGGGAGGAGTCGTTTGGTGAGTTTTGAGTGAAATCCAATCGCTAGAAGTATGGAATACACCAACCACTCCAATTAGGAACTGCCATTGAACTTGAATTGTCCAATTTCCCACACCTATTGATTTCGGATCGAGCCCAAAACTTGGGCAACATTATAATATGGTGGGAGGAGTCATTTGTGAGTTTTGGGTGTAATCCAATCGCTAGAATTATGGAATACAGCAACCACTCCAATTACGAACGAACTGCCGTTGAACTTGAATTGTCCAAATTCTCACACCTATTGATTTCGGATCGAGCCCCAAACTTGGGCAATATCATAATATGGTGGGAGGTGTCATTTGGTGAGTTCTGAGTGAAATCCAATCGCTAGAAGTATGGAATACACCAACCACTCCAATTAGGAACGAACTGCCATTGAACTTGAATTGTCCAATTTGGAACGAACTGCCGTTGAACTTGAATTGTCCAATTTCTCACACCTATTATTTCGGATCGAGCCCAAAACTTGGGCAACATCATAATATGGGGGGAGGAGTCATTTGGTGAATATTGAGTGAAATCCAATCCGTAGAAGTGTGGAATACACCAACCACTCCAATTAGGAACGAACTGCCATTGAACTTGAATTGTCCAATTTCTCACACCTATTGATTTCGGATCGAGCCCAAAACTTGGGCAACATCATAATATGGTGGGAGGAGTCATTTGTGAGTTTTGAGTGTAATCCAATCGCTAGAATTATGGAATACAGCAACCACTCCAATTACGAACGAACTGCCGTTGAACTTGAATTGTCCAAATTCTCACACCTATTGATTTCGGATCGAGCCCCAAACTTGGGCAATATCATAATATGGTGGGAGGTGTCATTTGGTGAGTTCTGAGTGAAATCCAATCGCTAGAAGTATGGAATACACCAACCACTCCAATTAGGAACGAACTGCCATTGAACTTGAATTGTCCAATTTGGAACGAACTGCCGTTGAACTTGAATTGTCCAATTTCTCACACCTATTATTTCGGATCGAGCCCAAAACTTGGGCAACATCATAATATGGGGGGAGGAGTCATTTGGTGAATATTGAGTGAAATCCAATCCGTAGAAGTGTGGAATACACCAACCACTCGAATTAGGAACGAACTGCCATTGAACTTGAATTGTCCAATTTCTCACACCTATTGATTTCGGATCGAGCCCAAAACTTGGGCAACATCATAATATGGTGGGAGGAGTCATTTGTGAGTTTTGAGTGTAATCCAATCGCTAGAATTATGGAATACAGCAACCACTCCAATTACGAACGAACTGCCGTTGAACTTGAATTGTCCAAATTCTCACACCTATTGATTTCGGATCGAGCCCCAAACTTGGGCAATATCATAATATGGTGGGAGGTGTCATTTGGTGAGTTCTGAGTGAAATCCAATCGCTAGAAGTATGGAATACACCAACCACTCCAATTAGGAACGAACTGCCATTGAACTTGAATTGTCCAATTTGGAACGAACTGCCGTTGAACTTGAATTGTCCAATTTCTCACACCTATTATTTCGGATCGAGCCCAAAACTTGGGCAACATCATAATATGGGGGGAGGAGTCATTTGGTGAATATTGAGTGAAATCCAATCCGTAGAAGTGTGGAATACACCAACCACTCCAATTAGGAACGCACTGCCGTTGAACTTGAATTGTCCAATTTCTCACACCGATTGATTTCGGATCGAGCCCAAAACTTGGGCAACAGCATAATATGGTGGGAGGAGTCATTTGGTGAGTTTTGAGTGAAATCCAATCTCTAGAAGTGTGGAATACACCAACCACTCCAGTTAGGAACGAACTGTCGTTGAACTTGAATTGTTAAATTTCTGACACCTATTGATTTCGGATCGAGCCCAAAACTTGGGCAACATCATAATATGGTGGGAGGAGGCATTTGGTGAGTTTTGAGTGAAATCCAATCGCTAGAAGTGTGGAATACACCAACCACTCCAATTAGGAACGAACTGTCGTTGAACTTGAACTGTCCAATTTCTCACACCTATTGATTTCGGATCCAGCCCAAAACTTGGGCAACATCATAATATGGTGGGAGGAGTCATTTGGTTAGTTTTGAGTGAAATCCAAACGCTAGAAGTATGGAATACACCAACCACTCCAATTAGGAACGAACTGCCGTTGAACTTGAATTGTCCAATTTGGAACACCTATTGATTTCGGATCGAGCCCAAAACATGGGCAACAGCATAATATGGTGGAAGGAGTCATTTGGTGAGTTTTGAGTGAAATCCAATCGCTAGAAGTGTGGAATACACCAACCACTCCAATGAGGAACGAACTGCCGTCGAATTTGAATTGTCCAATTTCTAACACCTATTGATTTTGGATCGACCCCAAAACTTGGGCAACATCATAATATGGTGGGAGTAGTCATTTGGTTTGTTTTGAGTGAAATCCAATCGCCAGAAGTATGGAATACACCAACCACTCCAATTAGGAATGAACTGCCGTTGAACTTTAATTGTCCAATTTCTCACACCTATTGATTTCGGATCGAGCCCAAAACTTGGGCAACATCATAATATGGTGGGAGGAGTCATTTGGTTAGTTTTGAGTAAAATCCAATCGCTAGAATTATGGAATACACCAACCACTCCAATTAGTTACGAACTGCCGTTGAACTTGAATTGTTCAATTTCGAACACCTATTGATTTCGGATTGAGCCCAAAACTTGGGCAACATCATAATATGGTGGGAGGAGTCGATTGGTGAGTTTTGAGTGAAATCCAATCGCTAGAAGTATGGAATACACCAACCACTCCAATTAGGAACGAACTGCCGTTGAACTTGAATTGTCCAATTTCTCACACCTATTGATTTTGGATCGAGCGCAAAACTTGGGCAACATCATAATATGGTGCGAGGAGTCATTCACTGAGTTTTGAGTGAAATCCAATCGCTAGAAGTGTGGAATACACCAACCACTCCAATTAGGAACGAACTGCCGTTGAACTTGTATTGTCCAATTTCCCACACCTATTGATTTCAGATAGAGCCCAAAACATGGGCAACATCATAATAAGGTGGGAGGAGTTTTGAGTGAAATCCAATCGCTAGAAGTATGGAATACACCAACCACTCCAATTAGGAACGAACTGCCGTTGAACTTGAATTGTCCAATTTCTCACACCTATTGATTTCGGATCGAGCCCAAAACTTGGGCAACATCATAATATGGTGGGAGGAGTCATTTGGTGAGTTTTGAGTGAAATCCAATTGCTAGAAGTATGGAATACACCAACCACTCCAATTAGGAACGAACTGCCGTTGAACTTGAATTGTCCAATTTGGAACACCTATTGATTTCGGATCGAGCCCCAAACTTGGGCAACATCATAAGATGGTGTGAGGAGTCATTTGGTGAGTTTTGAGTGAAATCCAATCGCTAGAAGTATGGAATACACCAACCACTCCAATTAGGAACGAACTGCCGTTGAACTTGAATTGTCCAATTTCTCACACATATTCATTTCGGATCAAGCCTCAAACTTGGGCAACATCATAATATGGTGGGAGGAGTCATTTGGTGAGTTTTGAGTGAAATCCAATCGCTAGAAGTATGGAATACACCAACCACTCCAACTAGGAACGAACTGCCGTTGAACTTGAATTGTCCAATTTCTCACACCTATTGATTTCGGATCGAGCCCCAAACTTGGGCAACAACATAATATGGTGGGAGGATTCATTTGGTGAGTTTTGAGGGAAATCCAATCGCTAGAAGTATGGAATACACCGACCACTCCAATTAGGAACGAACTGCCATTGAACTTGAATTGTCCAATTTCTGACACCTATTGATTTCGGATCGAGCCCAAAACTTGGGCAACATCATAATTCGGTGGGAGGAGTCATTTGGTGTGTTTTCAGTGAAATCCAATCGCAAGAAGTAGGGAATACACCAACCACTCCAATTAGGAACGAACTGCCGTTGAACTTGAATTGTCCAATTTCTCACACCTATTGATTTTGGATCGAGCGCAAAAGTTGGTTAACATCATAATATGGTGGGAGGAGTCATTTGGTTAGTTTTGAGTAAAATCCAATCGCTAGAAGTATGGAATACACCAACCACTCCAATTAGGAACGAACTGCCGTTGAACTTGAATTGTCCAATTTCGAACACCTATTGATTTCGGATCGAGCCCAAAACTTGGGCAACATCATAATATGGTGGGAGGAGTCGATTGGTGAGTTTTGAGTGAAATCCAATCGCTAGAAGTACGGAATACACCAAGCACTCCAATTAGGAACGCACTGCCGTTGAACTTGAATTGTCCAATTTCTCACACCTATTGATTTCGGATCGAGCCCAAAACTTGGGCAACATCATAATATGGTGGGAGGAGTCATTTGGTGAGTTTTGAGTGAAATCCAATCGCTAGAAGTGTGGAATACACCAACCACTCCAATTAGGAACGAACTGCCGTTGAACTTGAATTGTCCAATTTCTCACACCTATTGATTTCGGATCGAGCCCAAAACATGGGCAACATCATAATATGGTGGGAGGAGTCATTTGGTGAGTTTTGAGTGAGATCCAATCGCTAGAAGTATGGAATACACCAACCACTCCAATTAGGAACGAACTGCCGTTGAACTTGAATTGTCCAATTTCTCACACCTATTGATTTTGGATCGACCCCAAAACTTGGTTAACATCATAATATGGTGGGAGGAGTCATTTGGTTAGTTTTGAGTAAAATCCAATCGCTAGAAGTATGGAATACACCAACCACTCCAATTAGGAACGAACTGCCGTTGAACTTGAATTGTCCAATTTCGAACACCTATTGATTTCGGATCGAGCCCAAAACTTGGGCAACATCATAATATGGTGGGAGGAGTCGATTGGTGAGTTTTGAGTGAAATCCAATCGCTAGAAGTACGGAATACACCAAGCACTCCAATTAGGAACGCACTGCCGTTGAACTTGAATTGTCCAATTTGTCACACCGATTGATTTCGGATCGAGCCCAAAACTTGGGCAACAGCATAATATGGTGGGAGGAGTCATTTGGTGAGTTTTGAGTGAAATCCAATCTCTAGAAGTGTGGAATACACCAACCACTCCAGTTAGGAACGAACTGCCGTTGAACTTGAATTGTTAAATTTCTCACACCTATTGATTTCGGATCGAGCCCAAAACTTGGGCAACATCATAATATGGTGGGAGGAGTCATTTGGTTATTTTTGAGTGAAATCCAAACGCTAGAAGTATGGAATACACCAACCATTCCAATTAGGAACGAACTGCCGTTGAACTTGAACTGTCGAATTTGGAACACCTATTGATTTCGGATCGAGCCCAAAACTTGGGCAACAGCATAATATGGTGGAAGGAGTCATTTGGTGAGTTTTGAGTGAAATCCAATCGCTAAAAGTATGGAATACACCAACCACTCCATTTAGGAACGAACTGCCGTTGAACTTGAATTGTCGAATTTGTAACACCTATTGATTTTGGATCGAGCCCAAAACTTGGGCAACAGCATAATATGGTGGGAGTAGTCATTTGGTTTGTTTTGAGTGAAATCCAATCGCCAGAAGTATGGAATACACCAACCACTCCAATTAGGCATGAACTGCCGTTGAACTTTAATTGTCCAATTTGGAACACCTATTGATTTCGGATCAAGCCCCAAACTTGGGCAACATCATAATATGGTGGGAGGAGTCATTTGGTGAGTTTTGAGTGAAATCCAATCGCTAAAAGTATGGAATACACCAACCACTCCATTTAGGAACGAACTGTCGTTGAACTTGAATTGTCGAATTTGTAACACCTATTGATTTCGGATCGAGCCCAAAACTTGGGCAACATCATAATATGGTGGGAGGAGTCATTTGGTTAGTTTTGAGTAAAATCCAATCGCTAGAATTATGGAATACACCAACCACTCCAATTAGGAACGAACTGCCGTTGAACTTGAATTGTCCAATTTCGAACACCTATTGATTTCGGATTGAGCCAAAAACTTGGGCAACATCATAATGTGGTGGGAGGAGTCGATTGGTGAGTTTTGAGTGAAATCCAATCGCTAGAAGTATGGAATACACCAACCACTCCAATTAGGAACGAACTGCCGTTGAACTTGAATTGTCCAATTTCTCACACCTATTGATTTCGGATCGAGCGCAAAACTTGGGCAACATCATAATATGGTGGGAGGAGTCATTCAGTGAGTTTTGAGTGAAATCCAATCGCTAGAAGTGTGGAATACACCAACCACTCCAATTAGGAACGAACTGCCGTTGAACTTGTATTGTCCAATTTCCCACACCTATTGATTTCAGATAGAGCCCAAAACATGGGCAACATCATAATAAGGTGGGAGGAGTTTTGAGTGAAATCCAATCGCTAGAAGTATGGAATACACCAACCACTCCAATTAGGAACGAACTGCCGTTGAACTTGAATTGTCCAATTTCTCACACCTATTGATTTCGGATCGAGCCCAAAACTTGGGCAACATCATAATATGGTGGGAGCAGTCATTTGGTGAGTTTTGAGTGAAATCCAACTACTAGAGTATGGAATACACCAACCACTCCAATTAGGAACGAACTGCCGTTGAACTTGAATTACCAATTTCTCACACATATTCATTTCGGATCAAGCCCCAAACTTGGGCAACATCATAATATGGTGGGAGGAGTCATTTGGTGAGTTTTGAGTGAAATCCAATCGCTAGAAGTATGGAATACACCAACCACTCCAACTAGGAACGAACTGCCGTTGAACTTGAATTGTCCAATTTCTCACACCTATTGATTTCGGATCGAGCCCCAAACTTGGGCAACATCATAATATGGTGGGAGGATTCATTTGGTGAGTTTTGAGGGAAATCCAATCGCTTGAAGTATGGAATACACCGACCACACCAATTAGGAACGAACTGCCATTGAACTTGAATTGTCCAATTTCTGACACCTATTGATTTCGGATCGAGCCCAAAACTTCGGCAACATCATAATTTGGTGGGAGGAGTCATTCGGGGAGTTTTCAGTGAAATCCAATCGCAAGAAGTATGGAATACACCAACCACTCCAATTAGGAACGAACTGCCGTTGAACTTGAATTGTCCAGTTTGGAACACCTATTGATTTCGGATCGAGCCCAAAACTTGGGCAACATCATAATATGGTGGGAGGAGTCATTTGGTGAGTTTTGAGTGAAATCCAATCTTTAGAAGTGTGGAATACACCAACCACTCCAATTAGGAACGAACTGCCGTTGAACTTGAATTGTTAAATTTCTCACACCTATTGATTTCGGATCGAGCCCAAAACTTGGGCAACATCATAATATGGTGGGAGGAGTCATTTGGTGAGTTTTGAGTGAAATCCAATCGCTAGAAGTGTGGAATACACCAACCACTCCAATTAGGAACGAACTGCCGTTGAACTTGAATTGTCCAATTTGGAACACCTATTGATTTCAGATAGAGCCCAAAACATGGGCAACATCATAATAAGGTGGGAGGAGTTTTGAGTGAAATCCAATCGCTAGAAGTTTGGAATACACCGACCACTCCAATTAGGAACGAACTGCCATTGAACTTGAATTGTCCAATTTCTGACACCTATTGATTTTGGATCGAGCCCAAAACTTGGGCAACATCATAATATGGTGGGAGTAGTCATTTGGTTTGTTTTGAGTGAAATCCAATCGCCAGAAGTATGGAATACACCGACCACTCCAATTAGGAATGAACTGCCGTTGAACTTTAATTGTCCAATTTGGAACACCTATTGATTTCCGATCGAGCCCCAAACTTGGGCAACATCATAATATGGTGGGAGGAGTCATTTGGTGAGTTTTGAGTGAAATTCAATCGCTAGAAGTGTGGAATACACCAACCACTCCAATTAGGAACGAACTGTCGTTGAACTTGAACTCTCCAATTTCTCACACCTATTGATTTCGGATCCAGCCCAAAACTTGGGCAACATCATAATATGGTGGGAGGAGTCATTTGGTTAGTTTTGAGTGAAATCCATTGGCTAGAAGTATGGAATACACCAACCACTCCAATTAGGAACGAACTGCCGTTGAACTTGAATTGTCCAATTTGGAACACCTATTGATTTCGGATCGAGCCCCAAACTTGGGCAACATCATAAGATGGTGGGAGGAGTCATTTGGTGAGTTTTGAGTGAAATCCAATCAGTAGAAGTATGGAATACACCAACCACTCCAATTAGGAACGAACTGCCGTTGAACTTGAATTGTCCAATTTCTAACACCTATTGATTTCGGATCGAGCCCAAAACTTGGGCAACAGCATAATATGGTTGGAGGAGTCATTTGGTGAGTTTTGAGTGAAATCCAATTGCTAGAAGTGTGGAATACACCAACCACTCCAATTAGGAACGAACTGCCGTTGAACTTGAATTGTCCAATTTCTAACACCTATTGATTTTGGATCGAGCCCAAAACTTGGGCAACATCATAATATGGTGGGAGTAGTCATTTGGTTTGTTTTGAGTGAAATCCAATCGCTAAAAGTATGGAATACACCAACCACTCGATTTAGGAACGAACTGCCGTTGAACTTGAATTGTCGAATTTGTAACGCCTATTGATTTCGGATCGAGCCCATAACTTGGGCAACATCATAATATGGTGGGAGGAGTCATTTGGTTAGTTTTGAGTAAAATCCAATCGCAAGAAGTATGGAATATACTAACCACTCCAATTTGGAACGAACTGCCGTTGAACTTGAATTGTCCAATTTCTCCCACCTATTGATTTCGGATCGAGCGCAAAACTTGGGCAACATCATAATATGGTGGGAGGAATCATTCGGTGAGTTTCTAGTGAAATCCAACTGCTAGAAGTATGGAATACACCAACCACTCCAATTAGGAACGAACTGCCGTTGAACTTGAATTGTCCAATTTGGAACACCTACTGATTTCGGATCGAGCCCAAAACTTGGGCAACAGCATAATATGGTGGGAGGAGTTGTTAAGCTCATAATTTCATACATATACATGCCCTATTTACTTACTTCTTTTGCTTAGTTTCCTAGATTTCTAAGTGATTTGCCTCCCTTTGTGTGTTTTGTAGGCCAATAGAGCAAGAGAGCATAATTCATGCAATTCAAGCATGTTAAGGCCTAATTTGGATGAAGGGAAGAAGAGCTTAATGACAAACTCATTTTGGCTACAGCCCCCTGCCAGTCCAGTTCCGTAGGTCATATTGCAAGCTTTGTTTCAACAACCTACATAGTTCGAATGAGGCCACATTCTTCATGAAAGTTGTTCCAATTGGTGTGTACTATAACATATCCAAAATTCAGCCCCATTGGATAAATATGGAGTCTGTTACCTAGCAAACACAGAGCCATGCTCAGGATGGATTTTATCAGCGCGCAAAATGAGTTAGCAATTTGTTTTGGCCTTAACTTCCTCCTCCGACCTTGGATTGGCCCAAATGATATATGGCTGGAAAGAAGACATTCTGAACTTCAAGTTTGAGTACTTAAAGTCTTAATTTGCTTAAGGGAAGCCCAATTCGTAAGCCCTTGAAGTTGCTGGTCATGCTGACCTCAGGATGAGCTATTATTTCTGGTTGGAAGCTTGGTCATGGTGACATGAAGATGAGCTAGGGCTGCTGGTGGGATTTATTAGTGAAGTGCATCAACCATTTCAGATTTTATAATGGAAGTGTTGTATGCATTAGTGAAGTGCATCAACCATTTCAGATTTTATAAAACAAGTGTTGTATGCATTAGCCATACTTAATTCAGATTTTCAGCTTCCTTAGGCCTATATATAGTGAGGTTTCCCAAGCTTGTAAACACACCCCAAGGGGGGGAGCTCTCAAACACTTCTCTAGAGCTCCCTTCCCTTCTCTCCCTCAAATTCTCTTAGTTTTGCTTTCTAGTTCTCAATTCTAGCTTTCTTTAATGTTTTCTTAGTTGTAATTTATTTTTCTTGTAATGTACATTCTTTCTTAAGTATTCAAGTTTAATTAGTTTCCAAGTTTCAATTATGGTTTTTGTTCTTATTCATTATGCTTATAAGTTAATATGCTAGTTTGAATGATTGATCACCATTTAGGCTTGCATTTTAGCTATCTTGGTTTGAATTAAGAGTATACACCCTGCTTTAATTCGAATTGAACTATGAATAGGAAGAGTATGTATGGACATTCGACAACAGGGATTAGATACATGCTTGGTTGTTTAAAATGTTCTTCTATGCTTAATGGGTTCCTAATGCTTAATTTTAGGTTAGACAACAAATGATCAAATTAGGGAATTAGGAACACAAGGTTATGACCACACACCATGGCTTAATCATACTTTAGCTAGAATCAATCCATTAATCTAAATTGAACTTGGGAACTTATTTGCTTGAGTTACTTTCTTATTTTCTTCCTTCTTTCATGTTCTTTGTTTTTGTTTCTGTTTTGTGTAGGAAAAATGAATTGAATCATTCAATCACCAATCCTCGTGGGATCGACCTCGCACTTACATACGCTAAACTACCAACGGTTCGTGCACTTGCGAGTATCACAAGTTGAGGATGCAACTGAATCCATTTTGGTGCAGCTGTATCTACGCAACAAGTTTTTGGCGCCGTTGCCGGGGATCGGTAACATTGTTTGATTCTATTTGGCTTTCCTACTTTATTTTTTTTTCTTAACTAGACAATTTCTTGTTTTAAAGTTAATGACGTTAATGGACAAGTTGTGTTTGTAGTCCAACAGAAAAGGACAATTGCCCAACAAGCAAGAGAACTGGGTTTAAGTCCCAGCTTACACAACCCATTGGTGCTTGTTGCTTTGAAGCATGGAATTGGATGTGTTTTGATTTTCCTTTTCATTTTAGTTTTTATTTCCTCATCCTTTTAATTCTATTTCAAGTTTTCTATGTTTGTTTTAGCAATTTATTATAGCTCAACAATAAATGGAGAGAGATGGCAACCTCAATCATAAGAATGGGAAGTGTGGAGCAATGAGAGAAGTCGCGACCTCCAAGTGCATCACACTCGACCTAATTGCTTCAAGGGGGAGCATTTCAATCCTTTCTCTTCTTTGAATTCTGTTTATTTTCGTAGTTGTTTTTGCCTTTTGGTCCCCGTTGAGTTCTTTGTTTTTCTATGCTGAATCCAACCATATAAAGAACGTAAAATTTGGACTTACGGTTGGAAAGTTATAGCCTAAAAACGGAACAGAGGTCGAAGCTGAAAAACATAGAAACGAATCTGTCCAAATGGTGATAAACGGGTGATAGAAAGTGCTGTTTGTTTTTTTTTTTCTTTGGTTTCTTGGTTTAGTACAACAATTTATGTTGTTTGTTTGAATTTGTTTACAGTACTTAGTTCATTTTTGTTTATGGTTTGTTGTTTCATTTTATCTTAATTTGTTTTTATTTCTTATCTTAAAAATTAAAAATAAAAATAAAAAATAAAAAAGATTTTTCATATGAGCCGACTTATGGTAACTCCAGTAAGCACTTCCGTCAATACAGTGTCTAGGAGTTCTTTAGGCGACACCTTCGGTGTCTAAGAAGTTTGGGTTTTAAGCGGGACCATTGTGACCCCTCCAACCTTCCCGGATCCCCTGGCTGTGTTTTCTGAGGCCCTTAACTGGTCATCCGTGAGTTGCTTATATATTCATTTTTATTTTTATTTTCTTTCTAAACCTTCTTCTTAACTTTTTCCCTTATCATTTACATGTTCTCAATCATCTTTACTTTGCTTTAACATTGAGGACAATGCTTCATTTAAGTTTGGGGGTGCTGGAAAGTTTTTTTAGTTTGTGTGTTTGTGTTTGAAAACGTAGGCTTCTTCATTGCTACAATTTGTTTTTTCTGCTACTGTTTTGAAAGTTTGGTCCGCGCTGTGTTCTTCATTTTTTCATGCTGAATCCAACGACATAAAGAACGTTAAATTTGACCAAGTGGTTTGAAAGTTACATGTCAAAACAGATTATATGTTGAAATTGAGCAGAACAGCAATTTGAAACCTCACGTTTTTCTTTTATGTTTCTTTTCTTTGAGTCATTTTCAGTTTTCCTTCCCACACCAATGATAAATCTTGAGTCTAACTTCTAATATGGCTCTTAGGAATTTGATAATCATTGTGTTAGGTCTGAATCTTATTCTTTTGCTAGCTAAGTCTCACATAATTATGCTTGAGCTTTCTATGCACTTTAGCCATGATTATACAACTCTTGCATGTCTTACCCAATTGTATGCATTTTTGCTTGTGTGATTCACTGGAATGTCAAGTTTATAACTAAGATATGATTTAGGCCATCTTTGTTAAGCCTCTTTCTTTTTCCTCCATCAACCCATACAGTACATATTCCCTTGTAAACCCTTTTGTGCCCAAACACTTAGCCATTTCTTTCTATCACCTTATCATCTATTAAATATCCTATCATCTAGGGGACATGTAGAGTATGATTGTATTTGAGATTGTAATGTATTCAAGGCAATAAATGAGCTATAAAAATCAAAAGAAAAAGAGAAAAGAAGTGTGGCCAATGTAGTCACGACCCTAGGGTGATATAAGGAGAAATCAAGGTGATCTAGGGTAATGAGCCGCAAAATTGGGCCAAATTTTATACAAAGTGTGTAAATGTCAAAATCAAATTTTGAAGTGATTCAATTGCAAAATCTGGTGTTGTGAGCTTTTCAATTTATGTGCCTTACATTTCAAATGTCAATGATCTTGTTTATATGACATGCTCTACTTTGTTCCTTAGACTTTGTATTTCAATATCCATTCCTTTTCTAACCATTACATTACATCCATGAGTAAAGTCCTATTGATTTTGGTTTAGCTTGGCAAACTTGAGTTCATTCTTGCAAGAATTTATATCGTTGTTTGAGAAGCATGAGTTGTATCTTTATGGCTACTTCACACACACACACCTTGAGCATGATTTTTGTGAGATTGTGGTAGCACTTGAATAATGTTTAGAACTTCCTTAGTGCTTGTTTTGTTCCTTGTTGAGCCATGTCTATGAAGTTTAACATTTTTGTCCGGTTGGAAGGTTAACGTTTTTGTTTTTTTTGTTTTTTTTGTTTTTCTTAAGAACTAACAAATCTTTTCAGTTTTCTAATTACTTTGTTTTACAGAGTCAGTAAAACGTTTATGGGTATCGTATCTGTTAAACCCTCAGGAGACACAACTCCTCCTACTAGGGATGCCTAGAGGTTTAAAGGCTTGTTGCATACGCTAAATGCAATCGAGTTACCTACGAAAGTGGTCTAGTTAACTTCTTGTTTTTTATTTTTTTATTTTTTTTATTTTTATTTTTTTTATCTTTGTTTTTCTTTTGTTTTGCTCGAGGACTAGCAAAATCTAAGTTTGGGGGTGTGTTAAGCTCATAATTTCATACATATACATGCCCTATTTACTTACTTCTTTTGCTTAGTTTCCTAGATTTCTAAGTGATTTGCCTCCCTTTGTGTGTTTTGTAGGCCAATAGAGCAAGAGAGCATAATTCATGCAATTCAAGCATGTTAAGGCCTAATTTGGATGAAGGGAAGAAGAGCTTAATGACAAACTCATTTTGGCTACAGCCCCCTGCCAGTCCAGTTCCGTAGGTCATATTGCAAGCTTTGTTTCAACAACCTACATAGCTCGAATGAGGCCACATTCTTCATGAAAGTTGTTCCAATTGGTGTGTACTATAACATATCCAAAATTCAGCCCCATTGGATAAATATGGAGTCTGTTACCTAGCAAACACAGAGCCATGCTCAGGATGGATTTTATCAGCGCGCAAAATGAGTTAGCAATTTGTTTTGGCCTTAACTTCCTCCTCCGACCTTGGATTGGCCCAAATGATATATGGCTGGAAAGAAGACATTCTGAACTTCAAGTTTGAGTACTTAAAGTCTTAATTTGCTTAAGGGAAGCCCAATTCGTAAGCCCTTGAAGTTGCTGGTCATGCTGACCTCAGGATGAGCTATTATTTCTGGTTGGAAGCTTGGTCATGGTGACATGAAGATGAGCTAGGGCTGCTGGTGGGATTTATTAGTGAAGTGCATCAACCATTTCAGATTTTATAATGGAAGTGTTGTATGCATTAGTGAAGTGCATCAACCATTTCAGATTTTATAAAACAAGTGTTGTATGCATTAGCCATACTTAATTCAGATTTTCAGCTTCCTTAGGCCTATATATAGTGAGGTTTCCCAAGCTTGTAAACACACCCCAAGGGGGGGAGCTCTCAAACACTTCTCTAGAGCTCCCTTCCCTTCTCTCCCTCAAATTCTCTTAGTTTTGCTTTCTAGTTCTCAATTCTAGCTTTCTTTAATGTTTTCTTAGTTGTAATTTATTTTTCTTGTAATGTACATTCTTTCTTAAGTATTCAAGTTTAATTAGTTTCCAAGTTTCAATTATGGTTTTTGTTCTTATTCATTATGCTTATAAGTTAATATGCTAGTTTGAATGATTGATCACCATTTAGGCTTGCATTTTAGCTATCTTGGTTTGAATTAAGAGTATACACCCTGCTTTAATTCGAATTGAACTATGAATAGGAAGAGTATGTATGGACATTCGACAACAGGGATTAGATACATGCTTGGTTGTTTAAAATGTTCTTCTATGCTTAATGGGTTCCTAATGCTTAATTTTAGGTTAGACAACAAATGATCAAATTAGGGAATTAGGAACACAAGGTTATGACCACACACCATGGCTTAATCATACTTTAGCTAGAATCAATCCATTAATCTAAATTGAACTTGGGAACTTATTTGCTTGAGTTACTTTCTTATTTTCTTCCTTCTTTCATGTTCTTTGTTTTTGTTTCTGTTTTGTGTAGGAAAAATGAATTGAATCATTCAATCACCAATCCTCGTGGGATCGACCTCGCACTTACATACGCTAAACTACCAACGGTTCGTGCACTTGCGAGTATCACAAGTTGAGGATGCAACTGAATCCATTTTGGTGCAGCTGTATCTACGCAACAGGAGTCATTTGGTGACTTTTGAGTGAAATCCAATCGCTAGAAGTGTGGAATACACCAACCACTCCAATTAGGAACGAACTGCCGTTGAACTTGATTTGTCCAATTTCTAACACCTATTGATTTTGGATCGAGCCCAAAACTTGGGCAACATCATAATATGGTGGGAGTAGTCATTTGGTTTGTTTTGAGTGAAATCCAATCGCCAGAAGTATGGAATACACCAACCACTCCAATTAGGAATGAATTGCCGTTGAACTTTAATTGTCCAATTTGGAACACCTATTGATTTCGGATCAAGCCCCAAACTTGGGCAACATCATAATATGGTGGGAGGAGTCATTTGGTGAGTTTTGAGTGAAATCCAATCGCTAGAAGTATGGAATACACCAACCACTCCAATTAGGAATGAACTGCCGTTGAACTTGAATTGTCCAATTTCGAACACCTATTGATTTCGGATCGAGCCCAAAAGTTGGGCAACATCATAATATGGTGGGAGGAGTCATTTGGTGAGTTTTGAGTGAAATCCAATCGCTAGAAGTGTGGAATACACCAACCACTCCAATTAGGAACGAACTGTCGTTGAACTTGATTTGTCCAATTTCTAACACCTATTGATTTTGGATCGAGCCCAAAACTTGGGAAACATCATAATATGGTGGGAGGAGTCATTTGGTGAGTTTTGAGTGAAATCCAATCGCTAGAAGTATGGAATACACCAACCACTCCAACTAGGAACGAACTGCCGTTGAACTTGAATTGTCCAATTTCTCACACCTATTGATTTCGGGTCGAGCCCCAAACTTAGGCAACATCACAATATGGTGGGAGGATTCATTTGGTGAGTTTTGAGGGAAATCCAATCGCTAGAAGTATGGAATACACCGACCACTCCAATTAGGAACGAACTGCCATTGAACTTGAATTGTTCAATTTCTGACACCTATTGATTTTGGATCGAGCCCAAAACTTGGGCAACATCATAATATGGTGGGAGTAGTCATTTGGTTTGTTTTGAGTGAAATCCAATCGCCAGAAGTATGGAATACACCAACCACTCCAATTAGGAATGAACTGCCGTTGAACTTTAATTGTCCAATTTGGAACACCTATTGATTTCGGATCGAGCCCCAAACTTGGGCAACATCATAATATGGTGGGAGGAGTCATTTGGTGAGTTTTGAGTGAAATCCAATCGCTAGGAGTGTGGAATACACCAACCACTCCAATTAGGAACGAACTGTCGTTGAACTTGAACTGTCCAATTTCTCACACCTATTGATTTCGGATCCAGCCCAAAACTTGGGCAACATCATAATATGGTGGGAGGAGTCATTTGGTTAGTTTTGAGTGAAATCCATTGGCTAGAAGTATGGAATACACCAACCACTCCAATTAGGAACGAACTGCCGTTGAACTTGAATTGTCCAATTTGGAACACCTATTGATTTCGGATCGAGCCCCAAACTTGGGCAACATCATAAGATGGTGGGAGGAGTCATTTGGTGAGTTTTGAGTGAAATCCAATCAGTAGAAGTATGGAATACACCAACCACTCCAATTAGGAACGAACTGCCGTTGAACTTGAATTGTCCAATTTCTAACACCTATTGATTTCGGATCGAGCCCAAAACTTGGGCAACAGCATAATATGGTGGGAGGAGTCATTTGGTGAGTTTTGAGTGAAATCCAATTGCTAGAAGTGTGGAATACACCAACCACTCCAATTAGGAACGAACTGCCGTTGAACTTGAATTGTCCAATTTCTAACACCTATTGATTTCGGATCGAGCGCAAAACTTGGGCAACATCATAATATGGTGGGAGGAGTCATTTGGTGAGTTTCTAGTGAAATCCAATTGCTAGAAGTATGGAATACACCAACCACTCCAATTAGGAACGAACTGCCGTTGAACTTGAATTGTCCAATTTGGAACACCTATTGATTTCAGATCGAGCCCAAAACTTGGGCAACATCATAAGATGGTGGGAGGAGTCATTTGGTGAGTTTTGAGTGAAATCCAGTCGCTAGAAGTATGGAATACACCAACAACTCCAATTAGGAACGAACTGTCGTTGAACTTGAATTGTCCAATTTCTCACACCTATTGATTTTGGATCGACCCCAAAACTTGGTTAACATCATAATATGGTGGGAGTAGTCATTTGGTTAGTTTTGAGTGAAATCCAATCGCTAAAAGTATGGAATACACCAACCACTCCATTTAGGAACGAACTGCCGTTCAACTTGAATTGTCGACTTTGTAACACCTATTGATTTCGGATCGAGCCCAAAACTTGGGCAACATCATAATATGGTGGGCGGAGTCATTTGGTTAGTTTTGAGTGAAATCCAATCGCTAGAAGTATGGAATACACCAACCACTACGATTAGGAACGAACTGCCGTTGAACTTGAATTGTCCAATTTCTCACACCTATTGATTTCGGATCGAGCCCAAAACTTGGGCAACATCATAATATGGTGGGAGGAGTCATTTGGTGAGTTTTGAGTGAAATCCAATCGCTAGAAGTATGGAATACACCAACCACTCCCATTAGGAACGAACTGCCGTTAAACATGAATTGTCCAATTTCTCACACCTATTGATTTTGGATCGAGCCCAAAACTTGGGCAACATCATAATATGGTGGGAGGAGTCATTTGGTGAGTTTTGAGTGAAATCCAATCGCTAGAAGTGTGGAATACACCCACCGCACCAATTAGGAACGAACTGCCGTTGAACTTGAATTGTCCAATTTCTCACACCTATAGATTTCGGATCGAGCCCCAAACTAGGGCAACGTAATAATATGGTGGGAGGAGCCATTTGGTGAGTTTTGAGTGAAATCCAATCGCTAGAAGTATGAAATACACCAACCACTACGATTAGGAACGAACTGCCGTTGAACTTGAATTGTCCAATTTCTCACACGTATTGATTTCGGATCGAGCCCCAAACTTGGGCAACATCATAATATGGTGGGAGGAGTCATTTGGGGAGTTTTGAGTGAAATCCAATCGCTAGAAGTATGGAATACACCAACCACTCCAATTAGGAACGAACTGCCGTTGAACTTGGATTGTCCAATTTCCCACACCTATTGATTTCAGATCGACCCCAAAACATGGGCAACATCATAATAAGGTGGGAGGAGTTTTGAGTGAAATCCAATCGCTAGAAGTATGGAATACACCAACCACTCCAATTAGGAACGAACTGCCGTTGAATTTGAATTGTCCAATTTCTCACACCTATTGATTTCGGATCGAGCCCAAAACTTGGACAACATCATAATATGGTGGGAGGAGTCATTTGGTGAGTTTTGAGTGAAATCCAATCGCTAGAAGTGTGGAATACACCAACCATTCCAATTAGGAACGAACTGCCGTTGAACTTGAATTGTCCAATTTCTCACGCCTATTGTTTTCGGATCGAGCCCAAAACTTGGGCAACATCATAATATGGTGGGAGGAGTCATTTGGTTAGTTTTGAGTGAAATCCAATCGCTAGAAGTGTGGAATACACCAACCACTCCAATTAGGAACGAACTGCCGTTGAACTTGAACTGTCCAATTTCTCACACCTATTGATTTCGGATCTTGCTCAAAACTTGGGCAACATCATAATATGGTGGGTGGAGTCATTTGGTGAGTTTTGAGTGAAATCCAATCGCTAGAAGTATGGAATACACCAACCACTCCCATTTGGAACAAACTGCCGTTCAACTTGAATTGTCCAATTTCTCACACCTATTGATTTCGGATCGAACCCCAAACTTGTGCAACATCATAATATGGTGGGAGGAGTCATTTGGTGAGTTTTGAGTGAAATCCAATCGCTAGAAGTATGGAATACACCAACCACTCCAATTAGGAACGAACTGTCGTTGAACTTGAATTGTCCAATTTGGAACACCTATTGATTTCGCATCGAGGCCAAAACTTGGGCAATATCATAATATGGTGGGAGGAGTCATTTGGTGAGTTTTGAGTGAAATCCAATCGCTAGAAGTATGGAATACACCAACCACACCCATTTGGAACGAACTGCCGTTCAACTTGAATTGTCCAATTTCTCACACCTATTGATTTCGGATCGAACCCCAAACATGTGCAACATCCTAAAATGGTGGGAGGAGTCATTTGGTGAGTTTTGAGTGAAATCCAATCGCTAGAAGTATGGAATACACCAACCACTCCAATTAGGAACGTACTGCCGTTGAACTTGAATTGTCCAATTTGGAACACCTATTGATTTCGGATCGAGCCCAAAACTTGGGCAATATCATAATATGGTGGGAGGAGTCATTTGGTGAGTTTTGAGTGAAATTCAATCGCTAGAAGTATGGAATACACCAACCACTCCAATTAGGAACGATCTGCCGTTGAACTTGAATTGTCCAATTTGGAACACCTATTGATTTCGTATCGAGCCCCAAACTTGGGCAACCTCATAATATGGTGGGAGGAATCATTTGGTGAGTTTTGGGTGAAATCCAATCGCTAGAAGTATGGAATACACCCACCACTCCAATTAGGAACGAACTGCCGTTGAACTTGAATTGTCCAATTTCTCACACCTATTGATTTCGTATCGAGCCCCAAACTTGGGCAACATCATAATATGGTGGGAGGAGTCATTTGGTGAGTTTTGAGTGAAATCCAATCGCTAGAAGTATGGAATACACCAACCACTCCAATTAGGAATGAACTGCCGTTGAACTTGAATTGTCCAATTTGGAACCCCTATTGATTTCGGATCGAGCCCAAAACTTGGGCAACATCATAATTTGGTGGGAGGAGTCATTTGGTGAGTTTTGAGTGAAATCCAATCGCTAGAACTATGGAATACACCAACCACTCCCATTAGGAACGAACTGCCGTTGAACTTGAATTGTCCAATTTCTTACACCTATTGATTTCGGATCGTGCCCAAAACTTGGGCAACATCATAATATGGTGGGTGGAGTCGTTTCGTGAGTTTTGGGTGAAATCCAATCGCTAGAAGTATGGAATACACCAACCACTCCAATTAGGAAAGAACTGTCGTTGAACTTGAATTGTCCAATTTCTCACACCTATTGATTTCGGATCGAGCCCAAAACTTGGGCAACATCATAATATAGTGGGAGGAGTCATTTTGTGAGTTTTGAGTGAAATCCAATCGCTTGAAGTATGGAATACACCAACCACTCCAATTCGGAAAGAACTGCCGTTGAACTCTAATTGTCAAATTTGAAAGACCTATTGATTTCGGATCGAGCCCAAAACTTGGGCAACCTCATAATATGGTGGGAGGAGTCATTTGGTGAGTTTTGAGTGAAATCCAATCCCTAGAAGTATGGAATACACCAACCACCCCAATTAGGAACGAACTGCCGTTGAACTTGAATTGTCCAATTTGGAACCCCTATTTATTTCGGATCGAGCCCAAAACTTGGGCAACATCATAATATGGTGGGAGGAGTCATTTGGTGAGTTTTGAGTGAAATCCAATCGCTAGAATTATGTAATTCACCAACCACTCCAATTAGGAACGAACTGCCGTTGAACTTGAATTGTCCAATTTCTCACACCTATTGATTTCGGATCGAGCCGCAAACTTGGGCAACATCATAATATGGTGAGAGGAGTCGTTTGGTGAGTTTTGAGTGAAATCCAATCGCTAGAAGAATGGAATACACCAACCAATCCAATTAGGAACGAACTGCCGTTGAACTTGAATTGTCCAATTTCTCACACCTATTGATTTCGGATCAAGCCCAAAACTTGGGCAACATCAAAATATGGTGGGAGGAGTCATTTGGCTAGTTTTGAGTGAAATCCAATCGCTAGAAGTATGGAATACACCAACCACTCCAGTTAGGAACGAACTGCCGTTGAACTCTAATTGTCAAATTTGGAAGACCTATAGATTTCGGATCGAGCCCAAAACTTGGGCAACATCATAATATGGTGGGAGGTGTCATTTGGTGAGTTTTGAGTGAAATCCAAACGCTAGAAGTATGGAATACATCAACCACTCCAATTAGAAACGAACTGCCGTTGCACTTGAATTGTCCAATTTCTAACACCTATTGATTTCGGATCGAGCCCAAAACTTAGGCAACATCATAATATGGTGGGAGGAGTCATTTGGTGAGTTTTGAGTGAAATCCAATCGCTAGAAGTGTGGAATACACCAACCACTCCAATTAGGAACGAACTGCCGTTGAACTTGAATTGTCCAATTTGGAACACCTATTGATTTCGGATCGAGCCCAAAACTTGGGCAACTTCATAATATGGTGAGAGGAGTCATTAGTGAGTTTTGAGTGAAATCCAATCTCTAGAAGTATCGAATACCGCACCCACTCCAGTTTGGAACGAACTGTCGTTGAACTTGAATTGTCCAATTTCTCACACCTATTGATTTCGGATCGAGCCCA
The DNA here is from genome assembly GCF_965620075.1 of Prunus avium. Taxonomy (NCBI): domain Eukaryota; kingdom Viridiplantae; phylum Streptophyta; class Magnoliopsida; order Rosales; family Rosaceae; genus Prunus; species Prunus avium. Next base: position 15,312,710 of record NC_142290.1, read on the forward strand.
AAACTTGGGCAACATCATAATGTGGTGGGAGGAGTCAATTGGTGAGTTTTGTGTGAAATCAAATCGCTAGAAGTGTGGAATACACCAACCACTCCAATTAGGAAGGAACTGCCGTTGAACTTGAATTGTCCAATTTCTCACACCTATTGATTTCGGATCGAGCCCAACACCTGTACAACATCATAATATAGTGGGAGGAGTCATTTTGTGAGTTTTGAGTGAAATCCAATCGCTAGAAGTATGGAATACACCAACCACTCCAATTTGGAACGAACTGACGTTGAACTTGAATTGTCCAATTTCTCACACCTATTTATTTCGGATCGAGCCCAAAACTTGGGCAACATTATAATATGGCGGGAGGAGTCATTTGGTTAGTTTTGAGTGAATTCCAATCGCTAGAAGTATGGAATACACAAACCACCCCAAGTAGGAAAGAACTGCCGTTGAACTTGAATTGTCCAATTTGGAACACCTTTCGATTTCGTATCGAGCCCAAAACTTGGGCAACATCATAATATGGTGGGAGGAGTCATTTGGTGAGTTGTGAGTGAAATCCAATCGCAAGAAGTATGGAATACACCAACCACTCCAGTTAGGAACGAACTGCCGTTGAACTTGAATTGTCCAATTTGGAACACCTATTGATTTCGGATCGAGCCCGAAACTTGGGCAACATCATAATATGGTGGGAGGAGTCATTTGGTGAGTTTTGAGTGAAATCCAATCTCTAGAAGTATGGAATACACCAATCACTCCAATTAGGAACGAATTGCCGTTGAACTTGAATTATCCAATTTGGAACACCTATTGATTCCGGATCGAGCCCAAAACTTGGGCAACATCATAACATGGTGGGAGGAGTCATTTGGTGAGTTTTGAGTGGAATCCAATCGCTGGACGTATGGAATACACCAACCACTCCAATTAGGAATGAACTGTCGTTCAAATTGAATTGACCAATTTCTCAGACCTATTGATTTCGGATCGAGCCCAAAACTTGGGCAACATCATAATATGGTGGGAGGAGTCATTTGGTGAGTTTTGAGTGAAATCCAATCGCTAGACATATGGAATACACCAACCACTCCAACTAGGAACGAACTGTCGTTGAACTTGAATTGTCCAATTTCTCACACCTATTGATTTTGGATCGAGCCCAAAACTTGGGCAACATCATAATATGGTGGGAGTAGTCATTTGGTTAGTTTTGTGTGAAATCCAATCAATAGAAGTATGGAATACACCAACCACTCCAATTAGGAACGAACTGCCGTTGAACTTGAATTGTCCAATTTGGAACACCTATTGATTTCGGATCGAGCCCAAAACTTGGGCAACATCATAATATGGTGGGAGGAGTCATTTGGTGAGTTTTGAGTAAAATCCCATCGCTAGAAGTATGGAATACACCAACCACTCCGATTAGGAACGAACTGCCGTTGAACTTGAATTGTCCAATTTGGAACACCTATTGATTTCGGATCGAGCCCAAAACTTGGGCAACATCATAATACGGTGGGAGGAGTCATTCGGTGAGTTTTGAGTGAAATCAAATCGCTAGAAGTATGGAATACACTAACCACTCCAATTAGGAACGAACTGTCGTTGAACCTGAATTGTCCAATTTATCACACCTATTGATTTCGGATCGAGCACAAAACTTGGGCAACATCATAATATGGTGGGAGGAGTCGTTTGGTGAGTTTTGAGTGAAATCCAATCGTAAGAAGTATGGAATACTCCGACCACTCCAATTAGGAACGAACTGCCGTTGAACTTGAATTGTCCAATTTGGAACACCTATTGATTTCGGATCGAGCCCAAAACTTGGGCAACATCATAATACGGTGGGAGGAGTCATTTGGTGAGTATTGAGTGAAATCCAATCGCTAGAAGTTTGGAGTTTACGAACCACTCCAGTTAGGAACGAACTGCCGTTGAACTTGAATTGTCCAATTTGGAACACCTATTGATTTCGGATCGAGCCCAAAACCTGGGCAACATCATAATATGGTGGGAGGAGTCATTTGGTGAGTTTTGAGTGAAATCCAATCGCTAGAAGTATGGAATACAACAACCACTCCAATTAGGAACGAACTGCCGTTGAACTTGAATTTTCCAATTTGGAACACCTATTGATTTCGGATCGAGCCCAAAACCTGGGCAACATAATAAAATGGTGGGAGGGGTCATTTGGTGAGTTTTGGGTGAAATCCAATCGCTAGAAGTATGGAATACACCAACCACTCCAATTAGGAACGAACTGCCGTTGAAGTTGAATTGTCCAATTTGGAACACCTATTGATTTCAGACCGAGCCCAAAACTTGGGCAACCTCATAATATGGTGGGAGGAGTCATTTGGTGAGTTTTGAGTGAAATCCAATCGCTAGAAGTATGGAATTTACCAACCACTCCAGTTAGGAACGAACTGCCGTTGAACTTGAATTGTCCAATTTGGAACACCTATTGATTTCGGATCGAGCCCAAAACTTGGGCAACATCATAATATGGTGGAAGGAGTCATTTTGTGTATTTTGAGTGAAATCCAATCTTTAGAAGTGTGGAATACACCAACCACTCCAATTAGGAACGAACTGCCGTTGAACTTGAATTGTCCAATTTCTCACACCTATTGATTTCGGATCGAGCCCAAAACTTGGGCAACATCATAATATGGTGGGAGGAGTCATTTGGTTTGTTTCGAGTGAAATCCAATCGCTAGAAGTATGGAATACCCCAACCACCCCAATTAGGAACGAACTTCCGTTGAACTTGAATTGTCCAATTTGGAACACCTATTGATTTTGGATCGAGCCCATAACTTGGGGAACATCATAATATGGGGGGAGGAGTCATTTGGTTAGTATTGAGTGACATCCAATCTCTAGAAGTATGGAATATACCAACCACTCCAGTTAGGAACGAAATGCCGTTGAAATTGAATTGACCAATTTCTCACACCTATTGATTTCGGATCGAGCCCGAAACTTGGGCAACATCATAATATGGGGGGAGGAGACATTAGGTGGGTTTTGAGTGAAATCCAATCGCTAGAAGTATGGAATACACCAACCACTCCAATTGGGAACGAACTGCCGTTGAACTTGAATTCTCCAATTTGGAACACCTATTGATTTTGGATTGAGCCCAAAACTTGGGCAACAACATAATATGGTGGGAGGAGTCATTTCGTGGGTTTTGAGTGAAATCCAATCGCTAGAAGTATGGAATACCCCAACCACCCCAATTAGGAACGAACTTCCGTTGAACTTGAATTGTCCAATTTCTCACACCTATTGATTTTGGATCGAGCCCAAAACTTGGGCAACATCATAATATGGTGGGAGTAGTCATTTGGTTAGTTTTGTGTGAAATCCAATCAATAGAAGTATGGAATACACCAACCACTCCAATTAGGAACGAACTGCCGTTGAACTTGAATTGTCCAATTTGGAACACCTATTGATTTCGGATCGAGCCCAAAACTTGGGCAACATCATAATATGGTGGGAGGAGTCAGTTGGTGATTTTTGAGTGAAATCCAATCGCTAGAAGTATGGAATACACCAACCACCCCAATTAGGAACGAACTGCCGTTGAACTTGAATTATCCAATTTGGAACACCTACTGATTTCGGATCGTGCCCAAAACTTGGGCAACGTCATAATATAGTGGGAGGAGTCATTTGGTTAGTTTTGAGTGAAATCCAATCGCTAGAAGTATGGAATACACGAACCACTCCAATTAGGAACGAACTGCCGTTGAACTTGAACTGTCCAATTTCTCACACCTATTGATTTCGGATCGAGCCCCAAACTTGGGCAACATCATAATGTGGTGGGAAGAGTCATTTGGTGAGTTTCGAGTGAAATCCAATCGCTAGAAGTATGGAATACCCCAACCACCCCAATTAGGAACGAACTTCCGTTGAACTTGAATTGTCCAATTTGGAACACCTATTGATTTCGTATCGAGCCCAAAACTTGGGCAACATCATAATATGGTAAGAGGAGTCAATTGGTGAGTTTTGAGTGAAATCCAATCGCTAGAAGTATAAAATACACCAACCACTCCAATTTGGAACGATCTGCCGTTGAACTTGAATTGTCCCATTTCTCACACCTATTGATTTCGGACCGAGCCCCAAACTTGGGCAACCTCAAAATATGGTGGGAGGAGTCATTTGGAAAGTTTTGAGTGAAATCCAATCGCTAGAAGTATGGAATACACCAACCACTCCAATTAGGAACGAACTGCCGTTGAACTCGAATTGTCAAATTTGGAAGACCTATTGATTTCGGATCGAGCCCAAAACTTGGGCAACATCATAATATGGTGGGAGGAGTCATTTTGTGAGTTTTGAGTGAAATCCAATCGCTTGAAGTATGGAATACACCAACCACTGCAATTAGGAACGAACTGCCGTTGAACTTGAATTGTCCAATTTGGAACACCTATTGATTTCGGATCGAGCCCAAAACTTGGGCAACATCATAATAAGGTGGGAGGAGTCATTTGGTTAGTTTCGAGTGAAATCCAATGGCTAGAAGTATGGAATACCCCAACCACCCCAATTAGGAACGAACTGCCGTTGAACTTGAATTGTCCAATTTCTCACACCTATTGATTTCGAATCGACCCCAAAACTTGGGCAACATCATAATATGGTGGGAGGAGTCATTTGGTGGGTTTTGAGTGAAATCCAATCGCTAGAAGTATGGAATACACCAACCACTCCAATTAGGAACGAACTGCCGTCGAACTTGAATTGTCCAATTTGGAACACCTATTGATTTGGAACACCTATTGATTTCGGATCGAGCCCAAAACTTGGGCCACATCATATTATGGTGGGAGGAGTCATTTGGTGAGTTTTCAGTGAAATCCAATCGCTGGACGTATGGAATACACCAACCACTCCAATTAGGAACGTACTGCGGTTGAACTTGAATTGTCGAATTTCTCTCACCTATTGAGTTCGGATCAAGCCCAAAACTTGGGCAACATCATAATATGGTGGGAGGAGTCATTTGGTGAGTTTTGAATGAAATCCAATCGCTAGAAGTACGGAATACACGAACCACTCCAATTAGGAACGAACTTTCGTTGAAATTGAATTGACCAATTTCTCAAACCAATTGATTTCGGATCGAGCCCAAAACTTGGGTAGGATCATAATATGGTGGGAGTAGTCATTTGGTGAGTTTTGAATGAAATCCAATCGCTAGAAGTATGGAATACACCAACCACTCTAATTAGGAACGAACTGCCGTTTTACTTGAATTGTCCATTTTCCCACACCTATTGATTTCGGATCGAGCCCAAAACTTGGGCAACATCATAATATGGTGGGAGGAGTCATTTGGTGAGTTTTGAGTGAAATCCAATCGCTAAAAGTACGGAATACACCAACCACTCCAATTAGGAACGAACTTTCGTTGAAATTGAATTGACCAATTTCTCACACCTATTGGTTTCGGATCGAGCCCAAAACTTGGGCAACATCATAATATGATGGGAGTAGTCATTTGGTGAGTTTTGAGTGAAATCCAATCGCTAGAAGTATGGAATACACCAACCACTCCAATTAGGAACGAAATGCCGTTGAAATTGAATTGACCAATTTCTCACACCTATTGATTTCGGATCGAGCCCGAAACTTGGGCAACATCATAATATGGGGGGAGGAGACATTAGGTGGGTTTTGAGTGAAATCCAATCGCTAGAAGTATGGAATACACCAACCACTCCAATTGGGAACGAACTGCCGTTGAACTTGAATTCTCCAATTTGGAACACCTATTGATTTTGGATTGAGCCCAAAACTTGGGCAACAACATAATATGGTGGGAGGAGTCATTTCGTGGGTTTTGAGTGAAATCCAATCGCTAGAAGTATGGAATACACCAACCACTCCAATTAGGAACGAACTGCCGTTGAACTTGAATTGTCCAATTTCTCACACCTATTGATTTCGGATCGAGCCCAAAAGTTGGGCAACAACATAATATGGTGGGAGGAGTCATTTGGTTAGTTTCGAGTGAAATCCAATCGCTAGAAGTATGGAATACCCCAACCACCCCAATTAGGAACGAACTGCCGTTGAACTTGAATTGTCCAATTTCTCACACCTATTGATTTCGAATCGACCCCAAAACTTGGGCAACATCATAATATGGTGGGAGGAGTCATTTGGTGGGTTTTGAGTGAAATCCAATCGCTAGAAGTATGGAATACACCAACCACTCCAATTAGGAACGAACTGCCGTTGAACTTGAATTGTCCAATTTCTCACACCTATTGATTTCGGATCGAGCCCAAAACTTGGGCAACATCTTAATATGGTGGGAGGTGTCATTTGGTGAGTTTTGAGTGAAATCCAACCGCTAGAAGTATGGAATACACTAACCACTACAATCAGGAACGAACTGCCGTTGTACTTGAATTCTCCAATTTCTCACACCTATTGATTTCTGATCGAGCCCAAAACTTGGGCAACATCATAATATGGTGGGAGGAGTCATTTGGTGAGTTTTGAGTGAAATCCAATCGCTAAAAGTGTGGAATACACCAACCACTCCAATTAGGAACGAACTGTCGTTGAACTTGAACTGTCCAATTTCTCACACCTATTGATTTCGGATCCAGCCCAAAACTTCGGCAACATCGTAATATGGTGGGAGGAGTCATTTGGTTAGTTTTGAGTGAAATCCAATCGCTAGAAGTATGGAGTACACCAACCACTCCAATTAGGAACGAACTGCAGTTGAACTTGAATTGTCCAATTTGGAACACCTATTGATTTCGGATCGAGCCCAAAACTTGGGCAAGAGCATAATATGGTGGGAGGAGTCATTTGGTTAGTTTTGAGTGAAATCCAATCGCTAGAATTATGGAATACACTAACCACTCCAATTAGGAACGAACTGCCGTTGAACTTGAATTGTCCAATTTCTCACACCTATTGATTTCGGATCGAGCCCAAAACTTGGGCAACATCATAATATGGTGGGAGGAGTCATTTGGTGAGTTTTGAGTGAAATCCAATCGCTAGAAGTATGGAATACACCAACCACTCCAATTTGGAACGAACTGCCGTTGAACTTGAATTGTCCAATTTCTCACACCTATTGATTTCGGATCGAGCCCCAAACTTGGGCAACATCATAATATGGTGGGAGGAGTCATTTGGTGAGTTTTGAGTGAAATCCAATCGCTAGAAGTATGGAATACACCAACCACTCCAATTAGGAACGAACTGCCGTTGAACTTGAATTGTCCAATTTCTCACACCTATTGATTTCGGATCGAGCCCAAAACTTGGGCAACATCATAATATGGTGGGAGGTGTCATTTGTGAGTTTTGAGTGTAATCCAATCGCTACAATTACGGAATACAGCAACCACTCCAATTAGGAACGAACTGCCGTTGAACTTGAATTATCCAATTTCTCACACCTATAGATTTCGGATCGAGCCCCAAACTTGGGCAACATCATAATATGGTGGGAGGAGTCATTTGGTTAGTTTTGAGTGAAATCCAATCGCTAGAAGTATGGAGTACACCAACCACTCCAATTAGGAACGAACTGCAGTTGAACTTGAATTGTCCAATTTGGAACACCTATTGATTTCGGTTCGAGCCCAAAACTTGGGCAACATCTTAATATGGTGGGAGGAGTCATTTGGTGAGTTTTGAGTGAAACCCAATCGCTAGAAGTATGGAATACACTAACCACTACAATCAGGAACGAACTGCCGTTGAACTTGAATTCTCCAATTTCTCACACCTATTGATTTCGGATCGAGCCCAAAACTTGGGCAACATCATAATATGATGGGAGGAGTCATTTGGTGAGTTTTGAGTGAAATCCAATCGCTAGAAGTATGGAATACACCAACCACTCCAATTAGGAACGAACTGCCGTTGAACTTGAATTGTCCAATTTCTCACACCGATTGATTTCGGATCGAGCCCAAAACTTGGGCAACATCATAATATGGTGGGAGGAGTTATTTGGTGAGTTTTGAGTGAAATCCAATCGCTAGAAGTGTGGAATACACCAACCACTCCAATTAGGAACGAACTGTCGTTGAACTTGAACTGTCCAATTTCTCACACCTATTGATTTCGGATCCAGCCCAAAACTTGGGCAACATCGTAATATGGTGGGAGGAGTCATTTGGTTAGTTTTGAGTGAAATCCAATCGCTAGAAGTATGGAGTACACCAACCACTCCAATTAGGAACGAACTGCAGTTGAACTTGAATTCCAATTTGGAACACCTATTGATTTCGGATCGAGCCCAAAACTTGGGCAAGAGCATAATATGGTGGGAGGAGTCATTTGGTTAGTTTTGAGTGAAATCCAATCGCTAGAATTATGGAATACACTAACCACTCCAATTAGGAACGAACTGCCGTTGAACTTGAATTGTCCAATTTCTCACACCTATTGATTTCGGATCGAGCCCAAAACTTGGGCAACATCATAATATGGTGGGAGGAGTCATTTGGTGAGTTTTGAGTGAAATCCAATCGCTAGAAGTATGGAATACACCAACCACTCCAATTTGGAACGAACTGCCGTTGAACTTGAATTGTCCAATTTCTCACACCTATTGATTTCGGATCAAGCCCGAAACTTGGGCAACATCATAATATGGTGGGAGGAGTCATTTGGTGAGTTTTGAGTGAAATCCAATCGCTAGAAGTATGGAATACACCAACCACTCCAATTAGGAACGAACTGCCGTTGAACTTGAATTGTCCAATTTCTCACACCTATTGATTTCGGATCGAGCCCAAAACTTGGGCAACATCATAATATGGTGGGAGGTGTCATTTGTGAGTTTTGAGTGTAATCCAATCGCTACAATTACGGAACACAGCAACCACTCCAATTAGGAACGAACTGCCGTTGAACTTGAATTATCCAATTTCTCACACCTATAGATTTCGGATCGAGCCCCAAACTTGGGCAACATCATAATATGGTGGGAGGAGTCATTTGGTTAGTTTTGAGTGAAATCCAATCGCTAGAAGTATGGAGTACAGCAACCACTCCAATTAGGAACGAACTGCAGTTGAACTTGAATTGTCCAATTTGGAACACCTATTGATTTCGGTTCGAGCCCAAAACTTGGGCAACATCTTAATATGGTGGGAGGAGTCATTTGGTGAGTTTTGAGTGAAACCCAATCGCTAGAAGTATGGAATACACTAACCACTACAATCAGGAACGAACTGCCGTTGTACTTGAATTCTCCAATTTCTCACACCTATTGATTTCGGATCGAGCCCAAAACTTGGGCAACATCATAATATGGTGGGAGGAGTCATTTGGTGAGTTTTGAGTGAAATCCAATCTCTAGAAGTAAGGAATACACCAACCACTCCAATTAGGAACGAACTGCCGTTGAACTTGAATTGTCCAATTTCTCACTCCTATTGATTTCGAATCGAGCCCAAAACTTGGGCAACATCATAAGATGGTGGGAGGAGTCATTTGTGAGTTTTGAGTGTAATCCAATCGCTAGAATTATGGAATACAGCAACCACTCCAATTAGGAACGAACTGCCGTTGAACTTGAATTGTCCAATTTCTCACACCTATTGATTTCGAATCGAGCCCAAAACTTGGGCAACATCATAACATGGTGGGAGGAGTCATTTGGTTAGTTTTGAGTGAAATCCAATCGCTAGAAGTATGGAATACACCAACCACTCCAATTAGGAACGAACTGCCGTTGAACTTGAATTGTCCAATTTCTCACACCTATTGATTTCGAATCGAGCCCAAAACTTGGGCAACATCATAACATGGTGGGAGGAGTCATTTGGTTAGTTTTGAGTGAAATCCAATCGCTAGAAGTATGGAATACACCAACCACTCCAATTAGGAACGAACTGCCGTTGAACTTGAATTGTCCAATTTCTCACACCTATTGATTTCGGATCGAGCCCAAAACTTGGGCAACATCATAAGATGGTGGGAGGAGTCATTTGTGAGTTTTGAGTGTAATCCAATCGCTAGAATTATGGAATACAGCAACCACTCCAATTAGGAACGAACTGCCGTTGAACTTGAATTGTCCAATTTCTCACACCTATTGATTTCGAATCGAGCCCAAAACTTGGGCAACATCATAACATGGTGGGAGGAGTCATTTGGTGAGTTTTGAGTGAAATCCAATCGCTAGAAGTGTGGAATACACCAACCAGTCCAATTAGGAACGAACTGCCGTTGAACTTGAATTGTCCAATTTGAAACACCTATTGATTTCGGATCGAGCCCCAAATTTGGGCAACATCATAATATGGTGGGAGGAGTCATTTGGTGAGTTTTGAGTGAAATCCAATCGCTAGAAGTATGGAATACACCAACCACTCCAATTAGTAACGAACTGCCGTTGAACTTGAATTGTCCAATTTCTCACACCTGTTGATTTCGGATCGAGCCCAAAACTTGGGCAACATCATAATATGGTGGGAGGAGTCATTTGGTTAGTTTTGAGTGAAATCCAATCGCTAGAAGTATGGAATACACCAACCACTCCAATTAGGAACGAACTGCCGTTGAACTTGAATTGTCCAAAATCACACACCTATTGATTTCGGATCGAACCCCAAACATGTGCAACATCATAATATGGTGGGAGGAGTCATTTGGTGAGTTTTGAGTGAAATCCAATCGCTAGAAGTATGGAATACACCAACCACTCACATTAGGAACGAACTGCCGTTGAACTTGAATTGTCCAATTTTTAACACCTATTGATTTCGGATCGAACCCCAAACATGTGCAACATCATAATGTGGTAGGAGGAGTCATTTGGTGAGTTTTGAGTGAAATCCAATCGCTAGAAGTATGGAATACACCAACCACTCCAATTAGGAACGAACTGCCGTTGAACTTGAATTGTCCAATTTCTCACACCTATTGATTTCGGATCGAACCCCAAACTTGTGCAACATCATAATATGGTGGGAGGAGTCATTTGGTGTGTTTTGAGTGAAATCCAATCGCTAGAAGTATGGAATACACCAACCACTCCAATTAGGAACGAACTGCCGTTGAACTTGAATTGTCCTATTTGGAACACCTATTGATTTCGGATCGAGCCCAAAACTTGGGCAATATCATAATATGATGGGAGGAGTCATTTGGTGACTTTTGAGTGAAATCCAATCGCTAGAAGTATGGAATACACCAACCACTCCAATAAGGAACGAACTGTGGTTGAAATTGAATTGACCAATTTCCCACACCTATTGATTTCGGATCGAGCCCAACACTTGGGCAACATCATGATATGGTGGGAGGAGTCATTTGGTTAGTTTTGAGTGAAATCCAATCGCTAGAAGTATGGAATACACCAACCACTCCAATTAGGAACGAACTGCCGTTGAACTTGAATTGTCCAATTTGAAACACCTATTGATTTCGGATCGAGCCCAAAACTTGGGCAACATCATAATATGGTGAGAGGAGTCATTTGGTGAGTTTTGAGTGAAATCCAATCGCTAGAAGTATGGAATACACCAACCACTCCAATTAGGAACGAACTGCCGTTGAACTTGAATTGTCCAATTTCTCACACCTATTGATTTCGAATCGAGCCCAAAACTTGGGCAACATCATAATATGGTGGGAGGAGCCCTTTGGTGAGTTTTGAGTGAAATCCAATCGCTAGAAGTATGGAATACACCAACCACTCCAATTAGGAACGAACTGCCGTTGACCTTGAATTGTGCAATTTCTCGCACCTATTGATTTCGGATCGAGCCCCAAACTTGGGCAACATCATAATATGGTGGGAGGAGTCATTTGGGGAGTTTTGAGTTAAATCCAATCGCTAGAAGTATGGAATACACCAACCACTCCAATTAGGAACGAACTGCCGTTGAACTTGAATTGTCCAATTTGGAACACCTATTGATTTCGGATCGAGCCCAAAACTTGGGCAATATCATAATATGGTGGGAGGAGTCATTTGGTGAGTTTTGAGTGTAATCCAATCGCTAGAAGTATGGAATACACCAACCACTCCAATTAGGAACGAACTGCCGTTGAACTTGAATTGTCCAATTTGGAACACCTATTGATTTCGGATCGAGCCAAAAACTTGGGCAATATCATAATATGGTGGGAAGAGTCTTTTGGTGAGTTTTGAGTGAAATCCAATCGCTAGAAGTATGGAATACACCAACCACTCCAATTAGGAACGATCTGCCGTTGAACTTGAATTGTCCAATTTCTCACACCTATTGATTTCGGATCGAGCCCCAAACTTGGGCAACATCATAATATGGTGGGAGGAGTCATTTGGTGAGTTTTGAGTGAACTCCAATCGCTAGAAGTATGGAATACACCAACCACTACAATTAGGAACGAACTGGCGTTGAACTTGAATTGTCCAATTTCTCACACCTATTGATTTCGGATCGAGCCCAAAACTTGGGCAACATCATAATATGGTGGGAGGAGTCATTTGGTGAGTTTTGAGTGAAATCCAATCGCTAGAAGTATGGAATACACCAACCACTCCCATTAGGAACGAACTGCCGTTCAACTTGAATTGTCCAATTTCTAACACCTATTGATTTCGGATCGAACCCCAAACTTGTGCAACATCATAATATGGTGGGAGGAGTCATTTGGTGAGTTTTGAGTGAAATCCAATCGCTAGAAGTATGGAATACACCAACCACTCCAATTAGGAACGAACTGCCGTTGAACTTGAATTGTCCAATTTGGAACACCTATTGATTTCGGATCGAGCCCAAACCTTGGGCAATATCATAATACGGCGGGAGGAGTCATTTGGTGAGTTTTGAGTGAAATCCAATCGCTAGAAGTATGGAATACACCAACCACTCCAATTAAGAACTATCTGTCGTTGAACTTGAATTGTCCAATTTCTCACGCCTATTGATTTCGGATTGAGCCCCAAACTTGGGCAACATCATAATATGGTGGGAGGAGTCATTTGGTGAGTTTTGAGTGAAATCCAATCGCTAGAAGTATGGAATACACCAACCACTCCAATGAGGAACGAACTGCCGTTGAACTTCAATTGTCCAATTTCTCACACCTATTGATTTCGGATCGAGCCCGAAACGTGGGCAACATCATAATATGGTGGCAGGAGTCATTTGGTGAGTTTTGGGTGAAATCCATTCGCTAGAAGTGTGGAATACACCAACCACTCCAATTCGGAACGAACTGCCGTTGAACTTGAGTTGTCAAATTTCTCACAACTATTGATTTCGGATCGAGCCCCAAACTTGGGCAACATCATAATATGGTTGGAGGAGTCATTTGGAGAGTTTTGGGTGAAATCCATTCGCTAGAAGTATGGAATACACCAACCATTCCAATTAGGAACGAACTGCCGTTGAACTTGAATTGTCCAATTTCTCACAGATATTGAGTTCGGATCGAGCCCCAAACTTGGGCAACATCATAATATGGTAGGAGGAGTCATTTGGTGAGTTTTGAGTGAAATCCAATCGCTAGAAGTATGGAATACACCAACCACTCCAATTAGGAACGAACTGCCGTTGAACTTGAATTGTCCAATTTGGAACACCTATTGATTTCGGATCGAGCCCAAAACTTGGGCAATATCATAATATGGTGGGAGGAGTCATTTGGTGAGTTTTGAGTGAAATCCAATCGCTAGAAGTATGGAATACACCAACCACTCCAATTAAGAACGATCTGCCGTTGAACTTGAATTGTCCAATTTCTCACGCCTATTGATTTCGGATCGAGCCCCAAACTTGGGCAACATCATAATATGGTGGGAGGAGTCATTTGGTGAGTTTTGAGTGAAATCCAATCGCTAGAAGTATGGAATACACCAACCACTCCAATGAGGAACGAACTGCCGTTGAACTTGAATTGTCCAATTTCTCACACCTATTGATTTCGGATCGAGCCCGAAACGTGGGCAACATCATAATATGGTGGGAGGAGTCATTTGGTGAGTTTTGGGTGAAATCCATTCGCTAGAAGTGTGGAATACACCAACCACTCCAATTCGGAACGAACTGCCGTTGAACTTGAGTTGTCCAATTTCTCACACCTATTGATTTCAGATCGAGCCCCAAACTTGGGCAACAACATAATATGGTGGGAGGAGTCATTTGGTGAGTTTTGGGTGAAATCCATTCGCTAGAAGTATGGAATACACCAACCATTCCAATTAGGAACGAACTGCCGTTGAACTTGAATTGTCCAATTTCTCACACATATTGAGTTCGGATCGAGCCAAAAACTTGGGCAACATCATAATATGGTGGGAGGAGTCATTTGGTGAGTTTTGAGTGAAATCCAATCGCTAGAAGTATGGAATACACCAACCACTCCAATTAGGAACGAACTGCCGTTGAACTTGAATTGTCCAATTTGGAACACCTATTGATTTCGGATCGAGCCCAAAACTTGGGCAATATCATAATATGGTGGGAGGAGTCATTTGGTGAGTATTGAGTGAAATCCAATCGCTAGAAGTATGGAATACACCAACCACTCCAATTAAGAACGATCTGCCGTCGAACTTGAATTGTCCAATTTCTCACGCCTATTGATTTCGGATCGAGCCCCAAACTTGGGCAACATCATAATATGGTGGGAGGAGTCGTTTGGTGAGTTTTGAGTGAAATCCAATCGCTAGAAGTATGGAATACACCAACCACTCCAATTAGGAATGAACTGCCGTTGAACTTGAATTGTCCAATTTCTCACACCTATTGATTTCGGATTGAACCCCAAACCTGTGCAACGTCATAATATGGTGGGAGGAGTCATTTGGTGAGTTTTGAGTAAAATCCAATCGCTAGAAGTATGGAATACACCAACCACTCCAATTAGGAACGAACTGCCGTTGAACTTGAATTATCCAATTTGGAACACCTATTGATTTCGGATCGAGCCCAAAACTTGGGCAAGATCATAATATGGTGGGAGGAGTCATTTGGTGAGTTTTGAGTGAAATCCAATCGCTAGAAGTATGGAATACACCAACCACTCCAATTAGGAACGAACTGCCGTTGAACTTGAATTGTCCAATTTGGAACACCTATTGATTTCGGATAGAGCCCAAAACAAGGGCAACATCATAATATGGTGGGAGGAGTCATTTGGTTAGTTTTGAGTGAAATCCAATCGCTAGAAGTATGGAATACACCAACCACTCCAATTGGGAACGAACTGCCGTTGAACCTGAATTGTCCAATTTGGAAAACCGATTGATTTCGGATCGAGCCCAAAACTTGGGCAACATCATAATTTGGTGGGAGGAGTCATTTGGTGAGTTTTGAGTGAAATCCAATCGCTAGAAGTATGGAATACACCTACCACTCCAATTAGGAACGAACTGCCGTTGAACTTGAATTGTCCAATTTGGAACACCTATTGATTTCGGATCGAGCCCCAAACTTGGGCAACATCATAATATGGTGGGAGGATTCATTTGGTGATTTTTGAGTGAAATCCAATCGCTAGAAGTATGGAATACACCAACCACTCCAATTAGGAACAAACTGCCGTTGAACTTGAATTGTCCAATTTCTCACACCTATTGATTTCGGATCGTGCCCCAAACTTGGGCAACATCATAATATGGTGGGAGGAGTCATTTGGTGAGTTTTGAGTGAAATCCACTCGCTAGAAGTGTGGAATACACCAACCACTCCAATTAGGAACGAACTGCCGTTGAACTTGAATTGTCCAATTTCGAACACCTATTGATTTCGGATCAAGCCCAAAACTTGGGCAACATCATAATATGGTGGGAGGAGTCATTTGGTGAGTTTTGAGTGAAATCCAATCGCTAGAAGTATGGAAGACACCAAACACTCCAATTAGGAACGAACTGCCGTTGAACTTGAATTGTCCAATTTCTCACACCTATTGATTTCGGATCGAGCCCCAAACATGGGCAACATCATAATATGGTGGGAGGAGTCATTTGGTGAGTTTTGAGTGAAATCCATTCGCTAGAAGTATGGAATACACCAACCACTCGAATTAGGAACGAACTGCCGTTGAACTTGAATTGTCCTATTTCTCACACCTATTGATTTCGGATCGAGCCCAAAACTTGGGCAACATCATAATATGGTGGGAGGAGTCATTTGGTGAGTTTTGAGTGAAATCCAATCGCTAGAAGTATGGAATACACCAACCACTCCCATTAGGAACGAATTGCCGTTGAACTTGAATTGTGCAATTTCTAACACCTATTGATTTCGGATCGAACCCCAAACCTGTGCAACGTCGTAATATGGTGGGAGGAGTCATTTGGTGAGTTTTGAGTGAAATCCAATCGCCAGAAGTATGGAATACACTAACCACTCCAATTAGGAACGAACTGCCGTTGAACTTGAATTATCCAATTTGGAACACCTATTGATTTCGGATCGAGCCCAAAACTTGGGCAAGATCATAATATGGTGGGAGGAGTCATTTGGTGAGTTTTGAGTGAAATCCAATCGCTAGAAGTATGGAATACACCAACCACTCCGATTAGGAACGAACTGCCGTTGAACTTGAATTGTCCAATTTGGAACACCTATTAATTTCGGATAGAGCCCAAAACAAGGGCAACATCATAAAATGGTGGGAGGAGTCATTTGGTTAGTTTTGAGTGAAATCCAATCGCTAGAAGTATGGAATACACCAACCACTCCAATTGGGAACGAACTGCCGTTGAACCTGAATTGTCCAATTTGGAAAACCGATTGATTTCGGATCGAGCCCAAAACTTGGGCAACATCATAATTTGGTGGGAGGAGTCATTTGGTGAGTTTTGAGTGAATTCCAATCGAAAGAAGTATGGAATACACCTACCACTCCAATTAGGAACGAACTGCCGTTGAACTTGAATTGTCCAATTTCTCACACCTATTGATTTCGGATCGAGCCCCAAACTTGGGCAACATCATAATATGGTGGGAGGAGTCATTTGGTGAGTTTTGAGTGAAATCCAATCGCTAGAAGTATGGAATACACCTACCACTCCAATTAGGAACGAACTGCCGTTGAACTTGAATTGTCCAATTTGGAACACCTATTGATTTCGGATCGAGCCCCAAACTTGGGCAACATCATAATATGGTGGGAGGATTCATTTGGTGATTTTTGAGTGAAATCCAATCGCTAGAAGTATGGAATACACCAACCACTCCAATTAGGAACAAACTGCCGTTGAACTTGAATTGTCCAATTTCTCACACCTAGTGATTTCGGATCGTGCCCCAAACTTGGGCAACATCATAATATGGTGGGAGGAGTCATTTGGTGAGTTTTGAGTGAAATCCACTCGCTAGAAGTGTGGAATACACCAACCACTCCAATTAGGAACGAACTGCCGTTGAACTTGAATTGTCCAATTTCGAACACCTATTGATTTCGGATCAAGCCCAAAACTTGGGCAACATCATAATATGGTGGGAGGAGTCATTTGGTGAGTTTTGAGTGAAATCCAATCGCTAGAAGTATGGAAGACACCAAACACTCCAATTAGGAACGAACTGCCGTTGAACTTGAATTGTCCAATTTCTCACACCTATTGATTTCGGATCGAGCCCCAAACTTGGGCAACATCATAATATGGTGGGAGGAGTCATTTGGTGAGTTTTGAGTGAAATCCATTCGCTAGAAGTATGGAATACACCAACCACTCGAATTAGGAACGAACTGCCGTTGAACTTGAATTGTCCTATTTCTCACACCTATTGATTTCGGATCGAGCCCAAAACTTGGGCAACATCATAATATGGTGGGAGGAGTCATTTGGTGAGTTTTGAGTGAAATCCAATCGCTAGAAGTATGGAATACACCAACCACTCCCATTAGGAACGAATTGCCGTTGAACTTGAATTGTGCAATTTCTAACACCTATTGCTTTCGGATCGAACCCCAAACCTGTGCAACGTCGTAATATGGTGGGAGGAGTCATTTGGTGAGTTTTGAGTGAAATCCAATCGCCAGAAGTATGGAATACACTAACCACTCCAATTAGGAACGAACTGCCGTTGAACTTGAATTATCCAATTTGGAACACCTATTGATTTCGGATCGAGCCCAAAACTTGGGCAAGATCATGATATGGTGGGAGGAGTCATTTGGTGAGTTTTGAGTGAAATCCAATCGCTAGAAGTATGGAATACACCAACCACTCCGATTAGGAACGAACTGCCGTTGAACTTGAATTGTCCAATTTGGAACACCTATTAATTTCGGATAGAGCCCAAAACAAGGGCAACATCATAAAATGGTGGGAGGAGTCATTTGGTTAGTTTTGAGTGAAATCCAATCGCTAGAAGTATGGAATACACCAACCACTCCAATTGGGAACGAACTGCCGTTGAACCTGAATTGTCCAATTTGGAAAACCGATTGATTTCGGATCGAGCCCAAAACTTGGGCAACATCATAATTTGGTGGGAGGAGTCATTTGGTGAGTTTTGAGTGAATTCCAATCGAAAGAAGTATGGAATACACCTACCACTCCAATTAGGAACGAACTGCCGTTGAACTTGAATTGTCCAATTTGGAACACCTATTGATTTCGGATCGAGCCCAAAACTTGGGCAACACCATAATATGGTGGGAGGAGTCATTTGGTTAGTTTTGAGTGAAATCCAATCGCTAGAAGTATGGAAGACACCAACCACTCCAATTAGGAACGAACTGCCGTTGAACTTGAATTGTCCAATTTGGAAAACCTATTGATTTCGGATCGAGCCCAAAACTTGGGCGATATCATAATATGGTGGGAAGAGTCATTTGGTGAGTTTTGAGTGAAATCCAATCGCTACAAGTATGGAAAACGCCAACCACTCCAATTAGGAAAGAACTGCCGTTGAACTTGAATTGTCCAATTTCTCACACCTATTGATTTCGGATCGAGCCCCAAACCTGGGCAACATCATAATATGGTGGGAGGAGTCATTTGGTGAGTTTTGAGTGAAATCCAATCGCTAGAAGTATGGAATACACCAACCACTACTATTAGGAACGAACTGCCGTTGAACTTGAATTGTCCAATTTATCAAACATATTGATTTCGGATCGAACCCCAAACTTGTGACACATCATAATATGGTGGGAGGAGTCATTTGGTGAGTTTTGAGTGAAATCCAATCGCTAGAAGTATGGAATACACCAACCACTCCAATTAGGAACGAACTGCCGTTGAACTTGAATTGTCCAATTTGGAACACCTATTGATTTCGGATCAAGCCCAAAACTTGGGCAATATCATAATATGGTGGGAAGAGTCATTTGGTGAGTTTTGAGTGAAATCCAATCGCTAGAAATATGGAATACACGAACAACTCCAACTAGGAACGAACTGCCGTTGAACTTGAATTGTCCAATTTCTCACACCTATTGATTTCGGATCGAGCCCAAAACTTGGGCAACAACATAATATGGTGGGAGGAGTCATTTGGTGAGTTTTGAGTGAAATCCAATCGCTAGAAGTATGGAATACACCAACCACTCCAATTAGGAACGAACTTCCGTTGAACTTGAATTGTCCAATTTGGAAAACCTATTGATTTCAGATCGAGCCCAAAACTTGGGCAACATCATAATATGGTGGGAGGAGTCGTTTGGTGAGTTTTGAGTGAAATCCAATCGCTAGAAGTATGAAATACACCAACCACTCCCATTAGGAACGAACTGCCGTTGAACTTCAATTGTCCAATTTCTCACACCTATTGATTTCGGATCGAACCCCAAACTTGTGCAACATCAAAATATGGTGGGAGGAGTCATTTGGTGAGTTTTGAGTGAAATCCAATCGCTAGAAGTATGGAATACACCAACCACTCCAATTAGGAACGAACTGCCGTTGAACTTGAATTGTCCAATTTGGAACACCTATTGATTTCGGATCGAGCCCAAAACATGGGAAATATCATAATATGGTGGGAAGAGTCATTTGGTGAGTTTTGAGTGAAATCCAATCGCTAGAAGTGAGGAATACACCAACCACTCCAATTAGGAACGAACTACCTGTTGTGTGGATTTCAGCTGCACCAAAATGGATTCAGTTGCATCCTCAACTTGTGATACTCGCAAGTGCACGAGCCGTTTGGTAGTATAGCATATGTAAGTGCGAGGTCGATCCCACGAGGATTGGTGATTGAATGATCCAATTCATTTTCCCTACACAAAACAGAAATGAAAAAGAAAGGAAATAAATAAAACAAGGAAGAAAGAAAATAACTAACTCAAGTAGATAAGTTCCCAAGTTCAATTAGATTAATGGATTGATTCTAGCTAAAGTATGATTAAGCCATGGTGTGTGGTCATAACCTTGTGTTCCTAATTCCCTAATTTGATCATTTGTTGTCTAACCTAAAATTAAGCATTAGGAACCCATTAAGCATAGAAGAACAATTTAAACAACCAAGCATGTATCTAATCCCTGTTGTCGAATGTCCATACATACTCTTCCTATTCATAGTTCAATTCGAATTAAAGCATGGTGTCTACTCTTAATTCAAACCAAGATAGCTAACATGCAAGCCTAAATGGTGATCAATCATTCAAACTAGCATATTAACTTATAAGCATAATGAATAAGAACAAAAACCATAATTGAAACTTGGAAACTTATCAAACTTGAATACTTAAGAAAGAATGTACATTACAAGAAAAATAAATTACAACTAAGAAAACATTAAAGAGAGACTAAGAGAACTTTGAGGAAGAAAGGAGAAGTGTTTGGGAAAAGTGTTTGAGGACATGGAGGCTTTTTGGAGAAGAAAGTAGAAGTAGAGAGTTGTTTGAGAAAGTGTTTGGAGAACATGGAGAATGTTTGTGAACTTGGAGACTTTGGGAACTTAGGGAGTGGAGAGAAAGGTGTTTGTGAAGTGTTTGAGACATGGAGACTTTTGGAAGAGAAGGGAAATGTGTTTGGGAAATTTGGAGAAGGGAGAAGAAGTGTTTGGAGAACTTTAGAGATGGGAGAAGTGTTTGAGAGATTTGGAGAAGAAAATTTAGTAGAATGATCTTATTACAACAATTGAGAACTACAAAGGAAACTAAGAGAATTTGAGGGAGAGAAGGGAAGGGAGCTCTAGAGAAGTGTTTGAGAGCTCCCCCCCCTTGGGGTGTTATTACAAGCTTAGAGAACTTCCCTATTTATAGGCCTAGGGGAAGTGAAAATCAGAATTCAATAAGACTAATGCATACAACACTTGAATTATAAAATCTGAAATGGTTGATGCACTTGTATTAGAAAATCTGAAATGGGTGATGCACTTGTATTAGAAAATCTTGAATTGGTTGATGCACTTCACCACTAAATCCCACCAGCAGCCCTAGCTCATCTTCATGTCACCATGACCAAGCTTCCAACCAGAAATGATAGCTCATACCTAGCTCACCATGACCAAGCATCCAACCAGCACATGCTGAGGTCAGCATGACCAGCAACTTCAAGGGCTTACAACTTGGGCTTCTCTTAATCAAATTAGGACTTTAAGCACTCTAAATTGAAGTTCAGAATGTCTTCTTTCCAGCCATATGTTATTTGGGCCAATCCAAGGTCGGAGGAAGAAGTTAAGGCCGAAACAAATTGCTAACTCATTTTCCGCGCTGATAAGATCCATCCTGAGCATGGTTCTGTGTTTGCTAGGTAACGGACTCCAGATTTATCCAATGGGGCTGAATTTGGGATATGTTATAGTACACACCAATTGGAGCAACTTTCATGAAGAATGTGGCCTCATCCGAGCTATGTAGGTTGCTGAAACAAAGCTTGCAATATGACCTACGGAACTGGACTGGCAGGGGGCTGTAGCCATAATGAATTTGTCTTTAAGCTCTTCATCAATTCATCCAAATTAGGCCTTAACATGCTTGAATTGCATGAATTATGTTCTCCAAAGCCATCATTGTTACCTAAAGCTCAATTAACTGAAAGATAAACACAAAAAGGATTAAAAGCACAAGTTTAACTCAAAAACATAACCAAATCATAAGCTAGAAGGGTAAGAAATAATATACAATTATGAACCGATCAAATACCCCCAAACCTAGATTTTGCTAGTCCTCGAGCAAAACAACACAAAACAAAGTTAAAAACAAAACTAGAAGTTAACTAAACCACTTTCGTAGGTAACTCGATTGCATTTAGCATATGCAACAAGCCTTTAAACCTCTAGGCATCCCTAGTAGGAGGAGTTGTGTCTCCTGAGGGTTTAACAGATACGATACCCACAAACGTTTTACTGACTCTGTAAAACAAGGTAATTAGAAAACTTAAAAGATTGTTAGTCCTTAAGCAAAATAAAAAACAAAAACAAAAAAAAATAATAATTACATTAACAAAAACAGAACAAAACAAAACAAAAAAAAATTACAAAAATAAAAAGAACTCAAAACAATCTTTCCGAACATTTTCTAAAGAGAAATGACTCATGCACATGACTCAAAAGTTTTAACAATAAAAGCTCAATTTTAAACATTATTCACAAAGCGGCAAAGTTCAAAACATAATATGCTCAAAGTGTGGTAGTGTGATAGCCAAATGCAACAAATTCCCCAATCTTAGTTTTCACACAATTTCAAAGCACAAGTTCAACTTCAAATCTCACCAAAGTTGTCCTCTCACAAATGAATCACTCGGAAGAGGGCTATAATGCAACACTCAGTTATAAACATGAGATTAGAGTTAAACCATAAAGACTTAACTCGAAATAGAAAGATGAAGAACTTGCATTAATATGATCTCAAGAAGGATGCCAAACACTTAAAAGTAGAAAAATGAATGCAATTCAACCACATGACATTTAAGATCAATTTAGGTCTTTAACATAGGTTGTAATGGGGCCAAGGGTGTAAGGTGAGTAAGAAATGAAAGGTATGGATAAAACAAAGTCCAAGGAACTCAAAATATAAGAGCATAAAACAATTGTTTACAAGACTTCGAATCATCACAATGAGAATTTATTTTTCTTTTACATGATCAAAACTCCTTATACCTTCATTTACATTGATTCACTCCTTTCCTGAACAACCACCAATTTATTTTGAAGGCCCAAAAATGAAACCCAAAAATGAAATTTCATTCAACCACCACTTAATCACAACTTTTCTCTTTTCTTTCACCAATTGTGTGATATATATATATTTTTTTTTTCTTTCAAAATGTAACACCCATTCCCTATGAGTTCCTTAGAAAAGTAAATATTTGTTTTTCGGGCTAAGGCGAGGAACTATAATTGGTAAATGAAAGAAAAGGTTTACATGTAGGCTCAATATGGTTAACAATGGAAAATCATGCTTAAGCATGCATAAGGTTAGCTTGAAAGGCACAAACGATCCAAAGAGGGCCTTAATATCACTTCTTAAATGTCGTGAAGTCAAATTGCATAAGAATAAATGACTTTTAAGTGTTCAACCAAATCAATGAATAATGAGATTAAACAACAACTTAGATGACAAGAAATTAAGAGTACGTGTATAACACTCATGAATTGAAGTACAAGGCTTAAAAGCTCACTTTATATGGTTGGTTATATAAGTCTAATTTATGCTTCATACAATTCTTTAGATCATGCAAATCCTTTAATTGGAAAATTATGAAACAAATGGCAAGTGTAAAGAAGGTTTCAAGCATATCATGCTAGAACAATGCCAATTTTTATTTATTTATTATTATTTATTTATATGAAATCCAATTTTCATTTAAGTCATGCAAACATTTATCACAATCTCATCGAATGTGTTCGGAAAGTGACTAAACAAAACAAGATTCAAAATAAGAAAGAAATTTAAATTATTATTATTATTTTTTAATTTTAAGAAAAACCAAGTTTACTTGCTAAACTCCAATACCCCCAAACCTAGAAATGAGCATTGTCCTCAATGTTTAAAAATTAGCCACAAACAATGTCATAACAAGAAATGAAAGGTACTAAAGTAAATATAAATCACAAAACACACTTGAATTAAAATACACAAATAAAATAAAATAAAATAAATAAAAATAAAAATTACAAAACAAACAAACAAACAAATAAATAAATAACGAAACAGTAAAACACTCAAAACAGTAAGCCCTAAACAGACAGTCTTACGCAAACTAAAACCCAAACGTTTGAAAGCCCAACCCCAAAGAAAGTTAACTCACTTTGAAACCAAAACAATGGTGAAAACCCGACCCACAATGAAATCCAAAGCCCACACGTTTTAATTTTAATTTTTTCTTAAAAAGATAAAACGTGAATTATGAGCGCAAAGCGGGATTTCTAAAAAGAGGGAATGTGGTCCCTGATGTCGTCTCATGGATAGTCATGGGCAGACTGAGCGAGACACGTGTTGACAGATAGAAGCGCCGCAGATTTCACAAGCAGAAATTACGGGCTCATGGAAAGGCGCGAAGGCTTTACTGAACGCGTCCGCTCAGAAAAGACATGTCGTGATAAATGAGTTGGGTATGGTTGGAAAGCGAGAAGGTTGTGGGACTCGAGGAATGCTGGAGATTCAGAAATGCTTAGACGCTGCAATGGCTAGGGTTTGTCAAAGACTATGTATATAAGAAGGAAAAAGATGGGGATAAAAACAAAACCACAAACTCAGAAACACAAAAGAGAAAAGAAGAAAAAAAAATCAGAAATCAAATGGCCTCATCCTACCCATTTTCGTTGGATCTCAACCTAGCTCCACCGACTCAGACATTGGGCCAAGCAGCGGCACCAGTATGGATGCCCTACTTTGGCTCCTCCCGGGGGCCTGTGTCTGTCAATGACTCAATACTCCTAGACAACGATGTTGCTATTGGAGTTGGCAGAAATTTAGTGACTCCCAAAGATATACGTGTGTTCGGGACAAGGGATGACAACCGGGTCACGAGTGATGCCCTGGCACTGAGCGTGCAGAGTACAGCATGTGTCGCAAGTTTGGGTCATCGCCTACTTGCGAAGTCCCATGAGGTAGAGGTGCTTAAAGCTCAGTTGGCGGCGGAGCGAAGTTTGGTTGAAGACTGTCAGAGTGCTATAAAAAGCTTGAAAAGGGAGAGGTCAAGGATTGTGGAGGTGAATCGACACCAGCTAGAAGTATTGCGAGACGAGAATAAAAATCTATCAAAGATGGTAGAGTTGTACTCTCGCGACATGAGAAAGCAACTGGAGGACCTAGACCGACCGGGTAAACGCAAGCAAGCGGATCGCGAGAGTAGTTACGCTCAAGCTAAGATTGCGATCTTTGGGAGCTCAAGTGATGAGCCCCAAGAGGCTGTGCGTGAAGCCCCGGAAGAGGACAGCCAGAGGGCCAAACTCAAAGCTCCTATGGTCGAGACACCGAGCGCCAAGAAGAAATGATTTCAGTTTTTATTTATTATTTAATTTTAAAGTGTATGTGTGTTTTTTTTTTTTTTTTCTTTAATTGGGAAATAAAAACGTTAGCTATCTCAAAGAAACGATTGACCCTAAATGTAAAGAACGACAATCAAACAAAAACACGAAGACCCAAACAAGATTTTTTTATTTTTATTTTTATTTTTATTTTTAGTTAAGTAAATACACAAATAACTGCTTCTTCTTTTAAGAGAAAAACTTAAGGATGACCAGTTAAGGGCCTCAGAAAACACAGCCAGGGGTTCCGGGAAGGTTGGAGGGGTCACAATGGTCCCGCTTAAAACCCTAACTTCTTAGACACCGAAGGTGTCGCCTTAAAGAACTCCTAGACACTGTATAGACTGCGGTTGCTCACTGGAGTTACCAAAAATTTAGCTCCTTCAAAGAATATCCTATGAGTTTTAAATTATACTACCTAATTAAATAAAAAACAAAATAAATAAATAAATAAATAAACTGAAATAAACACGCAATTCAAACAATAATTTAAAAGAAGAGTTGGGATTCTTGCACCAGGTGTCCAAGACGCATCTTTAATTTTGTCTCTTCTTCCAACTACATTATTAAGAAACCAGTCAAACAAGAAGAAAATAATTGAAAATAAAATAAAATAAAATAAAATAAAATAAAATAAAATAAAAACTGAAAAGGAAAAAACACAAACATCAGAAAACAGGGAGGCAAAAGTAAGTGAAAGTGTAGACATGCTCCCTTTTAAAAAAAAAAACGTGCTCGCAATTTGCGCCAGAAATGAAGGGATCCGAGAGAAAAGAGCACAGGATAGCACCCTCGAGATCCGAAGTGCTTTCGGCTCCCTCATCTGCATAAGTCTATTTAAACTCATCTCGGTGAAGTAGAAGAGCACCCCGCATTTCTTCCTGCAAATTTAGAGAAAACATCAAAAAATCCAAAAACAAAACAATGGCATCCTCATGCACTCACCTTGATGATCTTAGCCTTGAACTGTCCCTTGCACCACCGAATGCGCAGATAAGGGCTCCTCAAAACCATGTCTTCCCAAACTCCACATATCATCACGGTACGGCCTCAAACTTTGCTGAGGTAATACCGAACTTTTCTGAGGCAATGCCGAACAGAGCAGCGCTGCTTGGAGGCATGATTGGCAGCAAGCTCACACCGACAGATCATCTGCATGTGGCACAGAGGTCTGACAAAGCAGCGGTGGAGGAGTCCAATAATTTAACTGTTCTCCATGCGGTCTCGGCTACCAATTTGGGTATGCGATTGCTGGCGAGAACACGGGAGTGTGCCGCGATGAGCGAGGAAATAACTTCCTTGAAGGCTATGGTGGCGGACTTGCAGAAGCGGCTCTACTGTGCCAATCAGCACGTGGAAGCACTGCAGAGAAAAAATGAGGACCATGTGGAGCTGCTGCAGATTCTGCAAGTAAGAGACAATAGAGGCATGCCATGAAGATGAAGATGAAGATGAAGAAGTTGTTTTTATTTTTAATTTACTTGAATGTTTTTTTTGTTTTTTGTTTTTTGTTTTACTTTTTTTTTTCTTTGTTTGTAATGTTTGAAATGAAATAAAAATGTGTTTTTAACACTCAGAAATAAACTAACTAACCACACCACGTAAATAAATAAACTAACCTAACAAAACAAAAAAACAGAACATAAAAGAAAACAAAGAACTTCCAAATTGATTTTTTTTTTTTTAATTTATTATTATTTACAACTAACTGACCACACAAAGAAAAAAAAACAACAAAGAAGTTCCAAATTGCAATTTACAAGGAAAAATAAAAACCCAAATTTCAAATTTCAAATTTTTTTATTAATATTTATTATTATTGTTTTTAAAACACACAAATATACAAGCAACTCACGGATGACCAGTTAAGGGCCTCAGAAAACACAGCCAGGGGATCCGGGAAGGTTGGAGGGGTCACAATGGTCCCGCTTAAAACCCAAACTTCTTAGACACCGAAGATGTCGCCTAAAGAAATCCTAGACACTATATTAACGGAAGTGCTTACTGGAGTTACCATAAGTCAGCTCATATGAAAAATAAATTATTATTATTTATTTAAATTTTTTTTAAAAATATATTCTCGTAAGAAAAAGAAACAAAAACAAATTAAGATAACATGAAACAACAAACCATAAACGAAAATAAACTAAGTACTCTAAACAAACTCAAACAAACAATATAAATTATTGTACTAAAAGAAACAAACCAAGAAACCAAAGAAAAAAAAAACAAACAGCACTTTCTATCACCTATTTATCACCATTTGGACAGATTCGTTTCTATGTTTTTCAGCTTCGACCTCTGTTCAGTTTTTAGGCTATAACTTTCCAACCGTAAGTCCAAATTTTACGTTCTTTATATGGTTGGATTCAGCATAGAAAAACAAAGAACTTTGCGCGGACCAAAAGGCAAAAACAACTACGGAAATAAACAGAATTCAAAGAAGAGAAAGGATTGAAATGCTCCCCCTTGAAGCGATTAGGTCGAATGTGATGCACTTGGAGGTCGCGACTTCTCCCATTGCTCCACACTTCCCATTCTTATGATTGAGGTTGCCATCTCTCTCCATTTTTATTAAGCTATCATAAATTGCTAAAACAAACACACAAACTTGAAACAGAATTAAAGGATTACGAAATATAAAAAAAAAAACTAAAAATGAAAAGGAAAAATCAACACATGTCAAATTCCATGCTTCAAAGCAACAAGCACCAATGGGTTGTGTAAGCTGGGATTTAAACCCAGTTCTCTTGCTTGTTGGGCAATTGTCCTTTTCTGTTGGACTACAAACACAACTTGTCCATTAATGTCATTAACTTTAAAACTTGAAATTGTCCAGTTAAGAAAAAAAAAATAAAGTAGGAAAGCCAAATAGAATCAAACAATGTTACCGATCCCCGGCAACGGCGCCAAAAACTTGTTGTGTGGATTTCAGCTGCACCAAAATGGATTCAGTTGCATCCTCAACTTGTGATACTCGCAAGTGCACGAGCCGTTTGGTAGTATAGCATATGTAAGTGCGAGGTCGATCCCACGAGGATTGGTGATTGAATGATCCAATTCATTTTCCCTACACAAAACAGAAATGAAAAAGAAAGGAAATAAATAAAACAAGGAAGAAAGAAAATAACTAACTCAAGTAGATAAGTTCCCAAGTTCAATTAGATTAATGGATTGATTCTAGCTAAAGTATGATTAAGCCATGGTGTGTGGTCATAACCTTGTGTTCCTAATTCCCTAATTTGATCATTTGTTGTCTAACCTAAAATTAAGCATTAGGAACCCATTAAGCATAGAAGAACAATTTAAACAACCAAGCATGTATCTAATCCCTGTTGTCGAATGTCCATACATACTCTTCCTATTCATAGTTCAATTCGAATTAAAGCATGGTGTCTACTCTTAATTCAAACCAAGATAGCTAACATGCAAGCCTAAATGGTGATCAATCATTCAAACTAGCATATTAACTTATAAGCATAATGAATAAGAACAAAAACCATAATTGAAACTTGGAAACTTATCAAACTTGAATACTTAAGAAAGAATGTACATTACAAGAAAAATAAATTACAACTAAGAAAACATTAAAGAGAGACTAAGAGAACTTTGAGGAAGAAAGGAGAAGTGTTTGGGAAAAGTGTTTGAGGACATGGAGGCTTTTTGGAGAAGAAAGTAGAAGTAGAGAGTTGTTTGAGAAAGTGTTTGGAGAACATGGAGAATGTTTGTGAACTTGGAGACTTTGGGAACTTAGGGAGTGGAGAGAAAGGTGTTTGTGAAGTGTTTGAGACATGGAGACTTTTGGAAGAGAAGGGAAATGTGTTTGGGAAATTTGGAGAAGGGAGAAGAAGTGTTTGGAGAACTTTAGAGATGGGAGAAGTGTTTGAGAGATTTGGAGAAGAAAATTTAGTAGAATGATCTTATTACAACAATTGAGAACTACAAAGGAAACTAAGAGAATTTGAGGGAGAGAAGGGAAGGGAGCTCTAGAGAAGTGTTTGAGAGCTCCCCCCCCTTGGGGTGTTATTACAAGCTTAGAGAACTTCCCTATTTATAGGCCTAGGGGAAGTGAAAATCAGAATTCAATAAGACTAATGCATACAACACTTGAATTATAAAATCTGAAATGGTTGATGCACTTGTATTAGAAAATCTGAAATGGGTGATGCACTTGTATTAGAAAATCTTGAATTGGTTGATGCACTTCACCACTAAATCCCACCAGCAGCCCTAGCTCATCTTCATGTCACCATGACCAAGCTTCCAACCAGAAATGATAGCTCATACCTAGCTCACCATGACCAAGCATCCAACCAGCACATGCTGAGGTCAGCATGACCAGCAACTTCAAGGGCTTACAACTTGGGCTTCTCTTAATCAAATTAGGACTTTAAGCACTCTAAATTGAAGTTCAGAATGTCTTCTTTCCAGCCATATGTTATTTGGGCCAATCCAAGGTCGGAGGAAGAAGTTAAGGCCGAAACAAATTGCTAACTCATTTTCCGCGCTGATAAGATCCATCCTGAGCATGGTTCTGTGTTTGCTAGGTAACGGACTCCAGATTTATCCAATGGGGCTGAATTTTGGATATGTTATAGTACACACCAATTGGAGCAACTTTCATGAAGAATGTGGCCTCATCCGAGCTATGTAGGTTGCTGAAACAAAGCTTGCAATATGACCTACGGAACTGGACTGGCAGGGGGCTGTAGCCATAATGAATTTGTCTTTAAGCTCTTCATCAATTCATCCAAATTAGGCCTTAACATGCTTGAATTGCATGAATTATGTTCTCCAAAGCCATCATTGTTACCTAAAGCTCAATTAACTGAAAGATAAACACAAAAAGGATTAAAAGCACAAGTTTAACTCAAAAACATAACCAAATCATAAGCTAGAAGGGTAAGAAATAATATACAATTATGAACCGATCACTACCGTTGAACTTGAATTGTCCAATTTCTCACACCTATTGATTTCGGATCGAGCCCAAAACTTGGGCAACATCACAATATGGTGGGAGGAGTCATTTGGTGAGTTTTGAGTGAAATCCAATCGCTAGAAGTATGGAATACACCAACCACTCCAATTAGGAACGAACTGCCGTTGAACTTGAATTGTCCAATTTCTCACACCTATTGATTTCGGATCGAGCCCCAAACCTGGGCAACATCATAATATGGTGGGAGGAGTCATTTGGTGAGTTTTGAGCGAAATCCAATCGCTAGAAGTATGGAATACACCAACCACTCCAATTAGGAACGAACTGCCGTTGAACTTAAATTGTCCAATTTCGAACACCTACTGATTTCGGATCGAGCCCAAAACTTGGGCAACATCATAATATGGTGGGAGGAGTCATTTCGTGAGTTTTGAGTGAAATCCAATCGCTAGAAGTATGGAATACACCAACCACTACTATTAGGAACGAACTGCCGTTGAACTTGAATTGTCCAATTTGGAACACCTATTGGTTTCAGATCGAGCCCAAAACTTGGGCAATATCATAATATGGTGGGAAGAGTCATTTGCTGAGTTTTGAGTGAAATCCAATCGCTAGAAGTATGGAATACACCAACCACTCCAATTAAGAACGAACTGCCGTTGAACTTGAATTGTCCAATTTCTCACACCTATTGATTTCGGATTGAGCCCAAAACTTGGGCAACATCATAATATGGTGGAAGGAGTCATTTGGTGAGTTTTGAGAGAAATCCAATCGCTAGAAACATGGAATACACCAACCACTCCAATTAGGAACGAACTGCCGTTGAACTTGAATTGTCCAATTTCTCACACCTATTGATTTCGGATCGAGCCCCAAACCTGGGCAACATCATAATATCGTGGGAGGAGTCATTTGGTGAGTTTTGAGTGAAATCCAATCGCTAGAAGTATGGAATACACCAACCACTCCAATTAGGAACGAACTGCCGTTGAACTTGGATTGTCCAATTTCTCACACCTATTGATTTCGGATCGAGCCCAAAACTTGGGCAACATCATAATATGTGGGAGGAGTCATTTGGTGAGTTTTGAGTGAAATCCAATTGCTAGAACTATGGAATACAACAACTACTCCGATTAGGAACGAACTGTCGTTGAAATTGAATTGACCAATTTCTCACACCTATTGATTTCGGATCGAGCCCCAAATTTGGGCAACATCATAATATGGTGGGAGGAGTCGTTTGGTGAGTTTTGAGTGAAATCCAATCGCTAGAAGTATGGAATACACCCACCACGCCAATTAGGAACGAACTTCCGTTGAACTTGAATTGTCCAATTTCTCACACCTATTGATTTCAGATCGAGCCCAAAACTTGGGCAACATCATAATATGGTGGGAGGAGTCATTTGGTGAGTTTTGAGTGAAATCCAATTGCTAGAAGTATGGAATACACCAACCACTCCAATTAGGAACGAACTGCCGTTGAACTTGAATTGTCCAATTTGGAACACCTATTGATTTCGGATCAAGCCCAAAACTTGGGCAACATCATAATATGGTTCGAGGAGTCATTTGGTGAGTTTTGAGTGAAATCCAATCGCTAGAAGTATGGAATACACCAACCACTACAATTAGGAACGAACTGCCGTTGAACTTGAATTGCCCAATTTCTCACACCTATTGATTTCGGATCGAGCCCAAAACTTGGGCAACATCATAATATGGTGGGAGGAGTCATTTGGTGAGTTTTGAGTGAAATCCAATCGCTAGAAGTATGGAATACACCAACCACACCAATTAGGAACGAACTTCCGTTGAACTTGAATTGTCCAATTTCTCACACCTATTGATTTCGGATCGAGCCCAAAACTTGGGCCACATGATAATATGGTGGGAGGAGTCATTTGGTGAGTTTTGAGTGAAATCAAATCGCTAGAAGTATGGAATACAACAACTACTCGGATTAGGAACGAATTGTCGTTAAAATTGAATTGACCAATTTCTTACACCTATTGATTTCGGATCGAGCCCAAAACTTGGGCAACATCATAATATGGTGGGAGGAGTCTGTTGTTAATAATATGTTAACTCGCAATTGTACGGGGCAATTAGTAGTATAGCAAGACAAGTACGAGGTCGTACCCACGAAGACTGAGAAGTTCAAATTAGTTATGTACTTTAGATTACCAAATTCAAGATGTTAGGAAGTTAAATCTAAAATAGAATTTAAAGCAAGAGTGAGTTTGAAAACAAATGCAGCAAGATTAAAATGAACTTTGAAGTGAGAATGCTTGTGATTATAGAAAGAAATGAACAAACTGAAATTGCAACGGAAAGCAAGTAAACAAAAGTAACAAAGGGTGGTTTTGAAGGTTAAAGCACAGGTTTGGAGACTAGGGCATTCGATTCACCATAACAATTCAATTCTGGGTTATAAAGATTCATGTAACAAGTCTAATTCAGATTCAAAGATTGATTCTAGCTAAAGTATGATTAGGCCATGGTGTTTGGTCCTAACCTTGTGTTCCTAATTCCCTAATTTGATCATTTGTTGTCTAACCTAAAATTAAGCATTAGGAACCCATTAAGCATAGAAGAACATTTTAAACAACCAAGTATGTATCTAATCCCTGTTGTCGAATGTCCATACATACTCTTCCTATTCATAGTTCAATTCGAATTAAAGCATGGTGTATACTCTTAATTCAAACCAAGATAGTTAACAAACAAGTTCTAATGGTGATCAATCATTCAAACAAGCATGTTAACTTATAAGCATAATGCATAAGAACATGAATCATGAATCAAACTTGAAACTCCAAACTTATAAACCCAGAATATTCATGTTAGGTTACATCGAAGCCCTAGTTATGGATTTAGCTACTCATAATGGAAAAGAGACTTGAACAGAAATGAGAAAACATAATGAATGCAATAAGAGTAGAAAAACCCTTTTTCTGAAGTTCTTGTGGTGTCCAAGGCTTCTCCAAGTGCTTCTCCACTTCTAATGCTTCTCCAAGAGCTTCCCCACTTCTAGAAAGATGTATGAAGGATATGGAGGTGATTTGGGATGAGTTTGAGTGAGTGGTGATGGCTAAGGAAGATGAAATTCGTAGGGAAATGGAAGAGAAGTTTGCTGGAGTTGTTTTGGTGATTGTTGGAGTGTTTGGGATTGTGAGAGTGTTTGAGGATGGTTGGAGTGAATTGTGGGGTTGTGAATCCCAGGATTTGTTGTGTCTTGAATGTGGAATGGATGTGGTATTTATAGGGAGAGGGGAGTGATAAATCTGAATTCAATATGGCTAATGCATACAACACTTGCATTATAAAAGATGAATTGGTTGATGCACTTCACCAATAAATCCCACCAGCAGCCCTAGCTCATCTTCATGTCACCATGACCAAGCTTCCAACCAGCTACAATAGCTCATTCCTAGCTCACCATGACCAAGCTTCCAACCAGCTCATCCTCATGTCAGCATGACCAGCAACTTCTTGGGCTTACGAATTGGGCTAGGCTAAATCAAATGATGACTTTAAGATGTCTATTGTGAAGTTCAGAATGTGTTTGATCCAACCACACAAGTATTGGCCCAATCCAAGCTCGGATGAAGAAGTTAAGGCCAAAACAAATTGCTAACTCGTTTTGCTCGCTGACAAAATCCATCCTGAGCATGGTTCTGTGTTTGCTAGGTAACGGACTCCAGATTTATCCAATGGGGCTGAATTTTGGATATGTTATAGTACACACCCATTGGAACAACTTGCATGAAGAATGCTGCCTCATCCGAGCTGTGTAGGTTGCTGAAACAAAGCTTACAATATGACCTACGGAACTGGACTGGCAGGGGGATGTAGCCAAAATGAGTTTGTCTTTAAGCTCTTCTTCCATTCATCCAAATCAGGCCTAAACATGCTTGAATTGCATGAATTATGCTCTCTTACTCTATTGGCCTACAAAACACACAAATAGAGGCAAATAACTCAGAATTATAGGAAACTAAGCAAAAGAAGTAAGTAAATTGGGCATGTATATGTATGAAATTATGAGCTTAACAGAGTCATTTGGTGAGTTTTGAGTGAAATCCAATCGCTAGAAGTATGGAATACACCAACTACCCCGATTAGGAATGAACTGTCGTTGAAATTGAATTGACCAATTTCTCACACCTATTGATTTCGGATCGAGCCCCAAAGTTGGGCGACATCATAATATGGTGGGAGGAGTCATTTGGTGAGTTTTGAGTGAAATCCAATCGCTAGAAGTATGGAATACACCAACCACACCAATTAGGAACGAACTTCCGTTGAACTTGAATTGTCCAATTTCTCACACCTATTGATTTCGGATCGTGCCCAAAACTTGGGCCACATGATAATATGGTGGGAGGAGTCATTTGGTGAGTTTTGAGTGAAATCAAATCGCTAGAAGTATGGAATACAACAACTACTCCGATTAGGAACGAATTGTCGTTGAAATTGAATTGACCAATTTCTTACACCTATTGATTTCGGATCGAGCCCCAAAGTTGGGCAACATCATAATATGGTGGGAGGAGTCATTCGGTGAGTTTTGAGTGAAATCCAATCGCTAGAAGTATGGAATACACCAACCACTACAATTCGGAACGAACTGCCGTTGAACTTGAATTGCCCAATTTCTCACACCTATTGATTTCGGATCGAGCCCAAAACGTGGGCAACATCATAATATGGTGGGAGGAGTCATTTGGTGAGTTTTGAGTGAAATCCAATCGCTCGAAGTATGGAATACAGCAACTACCCCGATTAGGAATGAACTGTCGTTGAAATTGAATTGACCAATTTCTCACACCTATTGATTTCGGATCGAGCCCCAAAGTTGGGCAACATCATAATATGGTGGGAGGAGTCATTTGGTGAGTTTTGAGTGAAATCCAATCGCTAGAAGTATGGAATACACCAACCACACCAATTAGGAACGAACTTCCGTTGAACTTGAATTGTCCAATTTCTCACACCTATTGATTTTGGATCGAGCCCAAAACTTGGGCCACATGATAATATGGTGGGAGGAGTCATTTGGTGAGTTTGAGTGAAATCAAATCGCTAGAAGTATGGAATACAACAACTACTCGGATTAGGAACGAATTGTCGTTAAAATTGAATTGACCAATTTCTTACACCTATTGATTTCGGATCGAGCCCCAAAGTTGGGCAACATCATAATATGGTGGAAGGAGTCATTCGGTGAGTTTTGAGTGAAATCCAATCGCTAGAAGTATGGAATACACCAACCACTACAATTCGGAACGAACTGCCGTTGAACTTGAATTGCCCAATTTCTCACACCTATTGATTTCGAATCGAGCCCAAAACTTGGGCAACATCATAATATGGTGGGAGGAGTCATTTGGTGAGTTTTGAGTGAAATCCAATCGCTAGAAGTATGGAATACACCAACCACACCAATTAGGAACGAACTTCCGTTGAACTTGAATTGTCCAATTTCTCACACCTATTGATTTCGGATCGAGCCCAAAACTTGGGCCACATGATAATATGGTGGGAGGAGTCATTTGGTGAGTTTTGAGTGAAATCAAATCGCTAGAAGTATGGAATACAACAACTACTCGGATTAGGAACGAATTGTCGTTAAAATTGAATTGACCAATTTCTTACACCTATTGATTTCGGATCGAGCCCCAAAGTTGGGCAACATCATAATATGGTGGGAGGAGTCATTCGGTGAGTTTTGAGTGAAATCCAATCGCTAGAAGTATGGAATACACCAACCACTACAATTCGGAACGAACTGCCGTTGAACTTGAATTGCCCAATTTCTCACACCTATTGATTTCGGATCGAGCCCAAAACTTGGGCAACATCATAATATGGTGGGAGGAGTCATTTGGTGAGTTTTGAGTGAAATCCAATCGCTAGAAGTATGGAATACACCAACCACTCCAATTAGGAACGAACTGCCGTTGAATTTGAATTGTCCAACTGGGAACACCTATTGAATTCGGATCGAGCCCAAAACTTGGGCAACAGCATCATATGGTGGGAGGAGTCATTTGGTGAGTTTTGAGTGAAATCCAATCGCTAAAAGTATGGAATACACCAACCACTCCAATTAGGAACGAACTGCCGTTGAACTTGAATTGTCCAATTTCTCACACCTATTGATTTCGGATCGAGCCCAAAACTTGGGCAACATCATAATATGGTGGGAGGAGTCATTTGGTGAGTTTTGAGTGAAATCCAATCGCTCGAAGTATGGAATACAGCAACTACCCCGATTAGGAATGAACTGTCGTTGAAATTGAATTGACCAATTTCTCACACCTATTGATTTCGGATCGAGCCCCAAAGTTGGGCAACATCGTAATATGGTGGGAGGAGTCATTTGGTGAGTTTTGAGTGAAATCCAATCGCTATAAGTATGGAATACACCAACCACTCCAATTACGAACGAACTGCCGTTGAACTTGAAGTGCCCAATTTGGAACACCTATTGATTTCGGATCGAGCCCAAAACTTGGGCAACATCATAATATGGTGGGAGGAGTCATTTGGTGAGTTTTGAGTGAAATCCAATCGCTAGAAGTATGGAATACACCAACCACTACAATTAGGAACGAACTGCCGTTGATCTTGAATTGCACAATTTCTCACACCTATTGATTTCGGATCGAGCCCAAAACTTGGGCAACATCATAATATGGTGGGAGGAGTCATTTGGTGAGTTTTGAGTGAAATCCAATCGCTAGAAGTGTGGAATACACCAACCACTCCAATTAGGAATGAACTGTCGTTGAAATTGAATTGACCAATTTCTCACACCTATTGATTTCGGATCGAGCCCAAAACTTGGCCAACATCATAATATGGTGGGAGGAGTCATTTGGTGAGTTTTGTGTGAAATCCAATCCCTAGACGTATGGAATACACCAACCACTCCAATTAGGAACGAACTGCCGTTGAACTTGAATTGTCCAATTTCTCACACCTATTGATTTCGGATCGAGCCCCAAACTTGGGCAACATCATAATATGGTGGGAGGAGTCATTTGGTGAGTTTTGAGTGAAATCCAATCGCTAGAAGTGTGGAATACACCAACCACTCCAATTAGGAATGAACTGTCGTTGAAATTGAATTGACCAATTTCTCACACCTATTGATTTCGGATCGAGCCCCAAAGTTGGGCAACATCATAATATGGTGGGAGGAGTCATTTAGTGAGTTTTGAGTGAAATCCAATCGCTAGAAGTATGGAATACACCAACCACACCAATTAGGAACGAACTTCCGTTGAACTTGAATTGTCCAATTTCTCACACCTATTGATTTCGGATCGAGCCCAAAACTTGGGCAACATCATAATATGGTGGGAGGAGTCATTGATCGGTTCATAATTGTATATCATTTTGTACCCTTCTAGCTTATGATTTGGTTATGTTTTTGAGTTAAACTTGTGCTTTTAATCCTTTTTGTGTTTATCTTTCAGCTTTAGCTAACAATGATGGCTTTGGAAATGAAATGATGTAATCCATGCATGTTAAAGCCAGATTTGGATAAAGGGAAGAAGTGCTTAAAGACAAACTCATTTTGGCTACAGCCCCTGCCAGTCCAGTTCCGTAGGTCATATTGCAAGCTTTGTTTCAGCAACCTACACAGCTCGGATGAGGCAGCATTCTTCATGAAAGTTGTTCCAATGGTCGAATAATATAACATATCCAAAATTCAGCCTCATTGGATAAATATGGAGTCTGTCACCTAGCAAACACAGAACCATGCTCAGGATGGATTTTGTCAGCGAGCAAAAACGAGTTAGCAATTTGTTTTGGCCTTAGCTTCTTCATCCGAGCTTGGATTGGGCTAATATTTGTGTGGTTGGTTCAGACACATTCTGAACTTCACAATGGACATCTTAAAGTCGTCATTTGCTTAAGTGAAGCCCAATTTGTAAGCCCTTGAAGTTGCTGGTCATGCTGACCTCAGGATGAGCTATTGTTTCTGGTTGGAAGCTTGGTCATGGTGAGCTAGGCATGAGCTATTGTAGCTGGTTGGAAGCTTGGTCATGGTGACATGAAGATGAGCTAGGGCTGCTGGTGGGATTTATTGGTGAAGTGCATCAACCAATTCATATTTTCTAATACAAGTGTTGTATGCATTAGCCATATCAAATTCAGATTTTCACTTCCCCTAGGCCTATAAATAGGGATGTTCTCTAAGCTTGTAAACACACCCCAAGGGGGGGAGCTCTCAAACACTTCTCTAGAGCTCCCTTCCCTTCTCTCCCTCGAATTCTCTTAGTTTCTCTTTCTAGTTTTCAATTGTTGTAATGAAATCTTTTGTGCTGAAATTTTCCTTAAGTTTTTCTTAGTTCCACTTTACTTTTCATTATGTAAATTCTTTTCTTTAGTTTCAAGTTTGATTAGTTTCCAAGTTTCAATTATGGTTCATGTTCTTATTCATTATGCTTATAAGTTAATATGCTAGTTTGAATGATTGATCACCATTTAGGCTTGCATGTTAGCTATCTTGGTTTGAATTAAGAGTATACACCATGCTTTAATTCGAATTGAACTATGAATAGGAAGAGTATGTATGGACATTCGACAACAGGGATTAGATACATGCTTGGTTGTTTAAATTGTTCTTCTATGCTTAATGGGTTCCTAATGCTTAATTTTAGGTTAGACAACAAATGATCAAATTAGGGAATTAGGAACACAAGGTTATGACCAAACACCATGGCTTAATCATACTTTAGCTAGAATCAATCCGATAATCTAATTGAACTTGGGAACTTATCTGCTTGAGTTAGTTATTTCTTTCTTCCTTGTTTTATTTATTTCCTTGTTTTTTTTTCATTTCTGTTTTGTGTAGGGAAAATGAATTGGATCATTCAATCATCAATCCTCGTGGGATCGACCTCGCACTTACATACGCTATACTACCGAACGGCTCGTGCACTTGCGAGTATCACAAGTTGAGGATGCAGCTTAATCAATTTTGGTGCAGCTGAAATCCACACAACAAGTTTTTGGCGCCGTTGCCGTGCACTTCGCAAGTAGGCGATGACCCAAACTTGCGACACACATGCTGTACTCTGCACGCTCATTGCCAGGGCATCACTCGTGACCCGGTTGTCATCCCTTGCCCCGAACACACGTATATCTTTGGGAGTCACTAAATTTCTGCCAACTGCAATAGCAACATCGTTGTCTAGGAGTATTGAGTCATTGACAGACACAGGCCCCCGTGAGGAGCCAAAGTAGGGCATCCATACTGGTGCCGCTGCTTGGCCCAATGTCTGAGTCGGTGGAGCTAGGTTGAGATCCAACGAAAATGGGTAGGAAGAGGCCATTTGATTTCTCACTTTTTTTCTTCTTTTCTCTTTTGTGTTTCTGAGTTTGTGGTTTTGTTTTTATCCCCTTCTTTTTCCTTCTTATAGATATAGTCTTTGACAAACCCTAGCCATTGCAGCGTCTAAGCATTTCTGAATCTCCAGCATTCATCGAGTCCCACAACCTTCTCGCTTTCCAACCATACCCAACTCATTTATCACGACATGTCTTTTCAGAACGAACGCGTTCAGTAAAGTCTTCGCGCCTTTCCATGAGCCTGTAATTTCTGCTTGTGAAATCTGCGGCGCTTCTATCTGTCAACACGTGGCTTCTGCTTTCTGCCCGTGACTAACCATGAGACGACATTAGGGACCACGTGCTTTCTTTTCAGAAATCCCACCCTTTGCACTTCCAATTCACGTTTTATCTATTTTTTTTTTAAAAATTAAAATTAAAATGTGTGGGCTTCGGAATTCATTTTGGGTCGGGTTTCACCTTAGTTTGGGTTTCAAAGTGGGTTAAATTCACCATGGTTTGTGTTTCGAAATTGTGGGCTTTGGGCTTCAAATTTTTTTTTTTTTTTTTTTGGGTTTCAGAATTGTGTGATTAGGGTTTACTGTTTCATTTTTTGTTTGTTTGTTTTGTAATTTTTATTTTTGTAATTATTTTATTTTATTAGTGTATTTTAATTCTTGTGTGTTTTGTGATTTATATTTACTTTAGTACCTTTCATTTCTTATTATGACATTGCTTGTTCCTAATTTTTAAACATTGAGGACAATGTTCATTTCTAGGTTTGGGGGTATTGGAGTTTAGCATGTAAATTTGGTTTTTCCTTAATTAATTTATTTATTTATTTATTTGCTTGTTTTTATTTTTATTTTATTTTGTTAAGTCTTGCTTTTATTTTGATTTTGATTTTGATTTTGATTTTATTCACTTTCCGAACACATTTGATGAGATTGTGATAAATGTTTGCATGACTTAAATGAAAATTGAATTTTATTTATTATTTATTTTGTTTTCCTTGTAAATTTTTATTGTAAAAAAATAAATAATTAATTAATTAATTTGGCATCGTTCTAGCATGACATGTTCGAAACCTTCTTTGCACTTGCCATTTGTTTCATAATTTTCCAATTAAAGGATTTGCATGACCCAAAGAATTGTATCAAGCATAAATTAGACTTATATAACCAACCATATAAAGTGAGCTTTTGAGCATTGTACTTCATTTCATGAGTGTTATACATATACTCTTAATTTCTTGTCATCAAAGTTGTTGTTTGATCTCATTATTCATTGATTTAGTTGAACACTTAAAAGTCATTCATTCTTATGCAATTTGATTTCATGACATTTAAAGAAATGATATTAAGGCCTTCTTTGGATCGTTTGTGCCTTTCAAGCTAACCTTATGCATGCTTAAGCATGATTTTCCATTGTTAACCATTTTGAGCCTACATGTAAAACTTTTCTTTCATTTAACCAATTTTATTTCCTCGCCTTAGCCCGAAAAACAAATATTTACCTTTCTAAGGAATTCATGAGCTCTAATTCGGATGTGTTTTTCAAGCTAAGTTTGGGAAGGGATATTACATCAAAAAAAAAAAAAAAATCACACAATTGGTGAAAGAAAAGAGAAATTTGTGATTAAGTGGCGGTTGTTTGAAAATTCATTTTTGGGCCTTCAAAATAATTTGGTGTTTGGAAAGGAGTTTGAATCAATGTAAATGAAGGTATAAGGAGTTTTGATCATGTAAAAGAAAAAAAAATCTAATCGTTACGATTCGAAGTCTTGTAAACAATTGTTTTATGCTCCAATTAGGAGTACGGAATACACCAACCACTCCAATTAGGAACGATTTGTCGTTGAACTTGAATTGTCCCATTTCTCACACCCATTGATTTCGGATCGAGCCCCAAACTTGGGCAACATCATAATATGGTGGGAGGAGTCATTTGGTCAGTTTTGAGTGAAATCCAACCCCTAGAAGTATGGAATACAACAACCACTCCAATTAGGAACGAACTGCCGTTGAACTTGAATTGTCCAATTTGGAACACCTATTGATTTCGGATCGAGGCCAAAACTTGGGCAACAACATAATATGGTGGGAGGACTCATTTGGTGAGTTTTGAGTGAAATCCAATCGCTAGAAGTGTGGAATACACCAACCACTCCAATTAGGAACGAACTGCCGTTGAACTTTAATTGTCCAATTTCTCACACCTATTGATTTCGGACCGAGCCCAAAACTTGGGCAACATCATAATATGGTTGGAGGAGTCATTTGGTGAGTTTTGAGTGAAATCCAATCGCAAGAAGTATGGAATACACCAACCACTCCAGTTAGGAACGAACTTCCGTTGAACTTGAATTGTCCAATTTCTCACACCTATTGATTTCGGATCGAGCCCAAAACTTGGGCAACATCATAATATGGTGGGAGGAGTCATTTGGTTAGTTTTGAGTGAAATCCAATCGCTAGAAGTATGGAATACACCAACCACTCCAATTAGGAACGAACTTCCGTTGAACTTGAATTGTCCAATTTCTCACACTTATTGATTTCGGATCGAGCCCAAAACTTGGGCAACATCATAATATGGTAGGAGGAGTCATTTGGTGAGTTTTGAGTGAAATCCAATCGCTAGAAGTGTGGAATACACCAACCACTCCAATTAGGAACGAACAGCCGTTGAACTCTAATTGTCAAATATGGAAGACCTATGGATTTCGGATCGAGCCCAAAACTTGGGCAACATTATAATATGGTGGGAGGAGTCATTTGGTGAGTTTTGAGTGAAATCCAATCACTAGAAGTATGGAATACACCAACCACTCCAATTAGGAACGAACTGCCGTTGAACTTGAATTGCCCAATTTCTCACACCTATTCATTTCGGATCGAGCCCAAAACTTGGGCAACATCATAATATGGTGGGAGGAGTCATTTGGTGAGTTTTGAGTGAAATCCAATCGCTAGAAATATGGAATACACCAACCACTCCAATTAGGAACGAACTGCCGTTGAACTTGAATTGTCCAATTTCTCACACCTATTGATTTCGGATCGAGCCCAAAACTTGGGCAACATCATAATATGGTGGGAGGAGTCATTTGGTGAGTTTTGAGTGAAATCCAATCGCAAGAAGTATGGAATACACCAACCACTCCAATTAGGAACGAACTTCCGTTGAACTTGAATTGTCGAATTTCTCACACCAATTGATTTCGGATCGAGCCCCAAAGTTGGGCAACATCATAATATGGTGGGAGGAGTCATTTGGTGAGTTTTGAGTGAAATCCAATTGCAAGAAGTATGGAATACACCAACCACTC
Source organism: Prunus avium (assembly GCF_965620075.1). NCBI lineage: Eukaryota > Viridiplantae > Streptophyta > Magnoliopsida > Rosales > Rosaceae > Prunus > Prunus avium. Next base: position 15,355,737 of record NC_142290.1, read on the forward strand.
CAATTAGGAACGAACTTCCGTTGAACTTGAATTGTCCAATTTCTCACACCTATTGATTTCGGATCGAGCCCAAAACTTGGGCAACATCATAATATGGTGGGAGGAGTCAATTGGTGAGTTTTGAGTGAAATCCAATCGCTAGAAGTATGGAATACACCAACCACTCCAATTAGGAACGAACTGCCGTTGAACTTGAATTGTCCAATTTGGAACACCTATTGATTTCAGATCGAGCCCAAAACTTGGGCAACATCATAATATGGTGGGAGGAGTCAATTGGTGAGTTTTGATTGAAATCCAATCTCTAGAAGTATGGAATACAGCAACCACTCCAATTAGGAACGAACTGCCGTTGAACTTGAATTGTCCAATTTCTCACAGCTATTGATTTCGGATCGAGCCCAAAACTTGGGCAACATCATAATATGGTGGGAGGAGTCATTTGGTGAGTTTTGAGTGAAATCCAATCGCTTGAAGTATGGAATACACCAACCACTCCAATTAGGAACAAACTGCCGTTGAACTTGAATTTACCAATTTCTAACACCTATTGATTTCGGATCGAGCCCCAAACTTGGGCAACATCATAATATTGTGAGAGGAGTCGTTTGGTGAGTTTTGAGTGAAATCCAATCGCTAGAAGTACGGAATACACCAACCACTCCAATTAGGAACGAACTTCTGTTGAACTTGAATTGTCCAATTTCTCACACCTGTTGATTTCGGATCGACCCCAAACTTGGGCAACATCATAATATGGTGGGAGGAGTCATTTGGTGAGTTTTGGGTGAAATCCAATCGCTAGAAGTATGGAATACACCAACCACTCAAATTAGGAACGAACTGCCGTTGAACTTGAATTGTCCAATTTCTCACAGCTATTGATTTCGGATCGAGCCCAAAACTTGGGCAACATCATAATATGGTGGGAGGAGTCATTTGGTGAGTTTTGAGTGAAATCCAATCGCTTGAAGTATGGAATACACCAACCACTCCAATTAGGAACAAACTGCCGTTGAACTTGAATTTACCAATTTCTAACACCTATTGATTTCGGATCGAGCCCCAAACTTGGGCAACATCATAATATTGTGAGAGGAGTCGTTTGGTGAGTTTTGAGTGAAATCCAATCGCTAGAAGTACGGAATACACCAACCACTCCAATTAGGAACGAACTTCTGTTGAACTTGAATTGTCCAATTTCTCACACCTGTTGATTTCGGATCGACCCCAAACTTGGGCAACATCATAATATGGTGGGAGGAGTCATTTGGTGAGTTTTGGGTGAAATCCAATCGCTAGAAGTATGGAATACACCAACCACTCAAATTAGGAACGAACTGCCGTTGAACTTGAATTGTCCAATTTCTCACACCTATTGATTTCGGATCGAGCCCAAAACTTGGGCAACATCATAATATGGTGGGAGGAGTCATTTGGTGAGTTTTGAGTGAAATCCAATCGCTTGAAGTATGGAATACACCAACCACTCCAATTAGGAACAAACTGCCGTTGAACTTGAATTTACCAATTTCTAACACCTATTGATTTCGGATCGAGCCCCAAACTTGGGCAACATCATAATATTGTGAGAGGAGTCGTTTGGTGAGTTTTGAGTGAAATCCAATCGCTAGAAGTACGGAATACACCAACCACTCCAATTAGGAACGAACTTCTGTTGAACTTGAATTGTCCAATTTCTCACACCTGTTGATTTCGGATCGACCCCAAACTTGGGCAACATCATAATATGGTGGGAGGAGTCATTTGGTGAGTTTTGGGTGAAATCCAATCGCTAGAAGTATGGAATACACTAACCACTCCCATTAGGAACGAACTGTCGTTGAACTTGAATTGTCCAATTTCGAACACCAATTGATTTCGGATCGAGCCCAAAACTTGGGCAACATCATAATATGGTGGCAGGAGTCATTTGGTGAGTTTTGAGTGAAATCCAATCGCTAGAAGTATGGAATACACCAACCACTCCAATTAGGAACGAACTGCCCACTACAAGAAAAAAAGGCTAAAGTGACCAAATTAAAAGTGAGGCTTGTAAATTCGTCACATATAATAGGTATTTGTGACGAATTTATCAAGTCGTCACTCATAAGACAACGAAGACATCTGCAATTTTGGAGGAAGGCCAAATCCCTCACAAATAGGCTGGCGGTTTTGGGCGGGAGAGACCAACAACTATTTGTGAGGCTTGTTGAGTCACATATAATATTTCAAGGCGTCACAAATATTTAGTGCGGGAATATCTATCCAAAAAAATAAAAAATAAAAAGGAGGGAATATTTAGTGCGGGAATATTTAGTGGGGAATATCTATCTATCCAAGAAAAGTTTCCCGCCCCAAAATAAAAATTATATTTTAAGGTTAGTTTTCATTACATATTCGCACATGTGAGGACCTGGCCTCACTTATTCATTTAAAATATTAATCAAAATTACAACTATTCATTCATCTGCCTCTGTTTATTCACTCTTTACTCGCTCTGCTACCAAGACTCATAGCCATCTGCGTTTCTCAAATCAGCGGCCATCAATCAATACTATTTCGTCGTCGGCTACTTCTCCTACGACGGCAACTTCTCCAACGACCATTATTGCTCCAGCAACAACTACCACTTTGACGAAATTCATTCCTAATTCCTCAAGGCTCCACAATACTTTGTCTTCTTAATCCTAAAACAGGTATCATATTTGTAGTTTTAACTTGTAATTTTTTTTATCTCTTTGCTTCAGTTTGGGTAAGTTGAGTGTTTTGATGAATTTTTGCATGTTGAAGATGTAGGATTCATAGAATCATCCTGTGATTGTTGATTGGTTTATTTGTGAAATCTCTTCAGGCATAATTTGATTTATTGGGTTTTTATGCACTGTTGTTAATTTGCGTTATGATCTTTGCTGTTCAAAAATAGAAATATGAATCGGTGTTTACATTTCAAAAATCTCGTTCTTAGAGTTCTAATTGGAGTTGTGCTTTAGGAGGAGATTGGAATGTAATAGGAAGAATATATATTTATTAACTTTACTACTTTTTGTCTGTTTGTTGAGGCAATTATAGAAGAATATATACATGTGATCAATATGATTTCTATCGTTGGCTACCTAAAAGATCAATTATGAGCCAAGCCTTTGAGGATATCATAAAAAGCATGACAACTCATCATGCTAGGCTTTAAAAGATTTGTTTCTACATAATAAATTTGGAACATGTTTATTATCTAATTACTAGTGCTTGCCTTTTTTTTTGGCAGGTCTGTTGCTTTTTTGCTGGGAGCAGGTTTATTAGAAAAAATTTGCAGAGAGGTGAATTCCCCTGCCGTTTATCATAGTCATTAACTTTTCTTGTTTATGTTTATGTCTATACTTTCTTCTATATATAGTGGTTTCTAAACACAAGTTTTAGATGGATAGGCAGTGGATTGCCAAATGTCGTGATCGAGGAAACGATCCAAATTATAAGAAAGGGATTGAATCCTTCATTGATGTTGCAAGACACCATGTGAATGCTAGTGGTGAGATATTATGTCCATGTAGGCATTGCCATAATTCATTTTGGCACCCTATTGATATGGTTCACTTCCATTTGTTGCGGTATGGAATGGATGTTACTTATGACAGATGGATATATCATGGAGAAGAAGTTGATTTTCTACCACATGGTTTGACCTTTCCAGCTCCGAGTTCTCCAACTATTGAGCCTAACCTTCAAGGCAATGATGAAATATTTAATATGATGAATGACATATTTTATAGGGAAGATGTTGTTCAGGAAATAAGAGAGGATGGAGATAATGCAATGGAGGGAGGAGATACCGTAGATGGTGATAACAATAGTAATATTGATAGTATGAGTATGGATAAGGATAACTATGAGAGGTTATTGAGTGAAGCTCAATGTGAACTATACCCAGGTTGCACTGAATATACAGTTTTGAAGGTTGTTGTGGAATTGATTCAGTACAAAGTTGATGGAGGTTGGACCAACAAATCAGTTGATAAGTTATTAGGATTCATGAGGAAGACATATCCCAAACCCAATAATATTCCAGAAACATACTATGCGTGCAAGAGGATGTTGAAAGGTTTGGGCTTAGGTTATGAAAACATACATGCTTGTAAGTATGACTGCGTATTGTTCTATAAGGAGCATGAATGGAAGGATAAATGCCCAGAGTGCAATGAGCCAAGGTATAAGGATAGTACTTCTGAAAAAGGAAAGAAGATTCCTCAAAAAGTATTACGTTACTTTCCATTGAAGCCTAGGTTACAGAGATTGTTTATGTCAAGAAACACATCGACTGATATGAGGTGGCACAAAGATAAGCGGGTTGATGATAGTGAACAAATGGTGCATCCAGCAGACTCTATTGCATGGAAAGATTTTGATAAAATGTACCCAGACTTTTCTAAAGACCCACGAAATGTCAGATTAGGCCTTGCAACGGATGGATTTAATCCTTTTGGAAATATGAGCACGACTTATAGTATGTGGCCTGTCATAGCTGTACCTTATAATTTGCCACCATGGAAGTGCATGAAGCAAACATTCTCAATGATGACTTTGTTAATTCCTGGTCCACAAGCTCCAGGCAGAGATATTGATGTTTATTTGCTTCCAATGATTGATGAGCTTAAGGAATTGTGGGAACATGGTGTTCAGACTTATGATTATATGACTAAGTCTATGTTTAATTTACGAGCAGCTGTGATTTGGACAATTAACGACTTTCCAGCTTATGGAAACTTATCCGGTTGGAGCACCAAGGGGTTTTTAGCATGTCCGGTATGTAATATGGATACTACATACTGTAGGTTACGGAGTAAGATTGGTTATATTGGGCATCGCCGCTACTTACCCATGCAACATTCATGGCGCAAAAATAAAGCTGATTTTGATGGCCATCAAGAGATGAGACCTCCTCCAAGAGAATTTTCCGGGGAAGATATTCTGGAGCAGTTTGATTACATTAGGCCTTGCAAACCTGGTAAGCATCCCGATAATAAGGAGAGAAAGAGAAAGCGGAATGATGAGGAATTAAATTGGACCAAAAAAAGTATATTTTTTCAATTAGATTATTGGCCCCATTTAAAAATTAGACATAACTTGGATGTTATGCATATAGAGAAGAACATTTGTGATAGCATCATTGGGACATTATTCAGTATAGATAAGAAATCGAAAGACACATACAAGGCAAGGTTGGATTTGAAAGACATGAAAATTAGAAAAGAGTTGTGGTTGAAGGAGAATGGGAGCAAGTTTGATAAGCCTCCCTCGGAATATGCACTAAAACCACATGATCGTAGAGCTTTCTGCCAATTCTTAAAATCAGTTAAATTTCCTGATGGTTATGCAGCCAATATATCAAGAAATGTGAATTTAGATGATGGAAAGCTATCGGGGTTGAAGAGCCATGACTGCCATGTGTTTTTGCAACATCTTCTATCGGTGGGAGTTAGAAAATACTTGAAGAAATCTATATCTGCCCCACTTATAGAATTATCATATTTCTTCCAACAAATATGTGCAAAAACGTTGATTGTAGCCGAACTAGAGAAGCTGGAAAAAAATATTGTGCTCACACTATGCAAGCTAGAGAGAATTTTTCCACCCGCATTCTTTGATATCATGGTTCACTTAGCTGTCCACCTACCTCGAGAAGCCAAACTTGCCGGACCAGTAGCATACCGATGGATGTATCCTATAGAGAGGTAATGTATTTAAATTTTTATGATTCATTCTTCTTAATATTATTAGCAAGTGACTGATCTTTAAATAATTCCTAGGTGGAATACACCAACCACTCCAATTAGGAGTCATTTGGTGAGTTTTGAGTGAAATCCAATCGCCAGAAGTATGGAATACACCAACCACTCCAATTAGGAACGAACTGCCGTTGAACTTGAATTGTCCAATTTCTCACACCTATTGATTTCGGATCGAGCCAAAAACTTGGGCAACATCATAATATGGTGGGAGGAGTAATTTCGTGAGTTTTGAGTGAAATCCAATCGCTAGAAGTATGGAATACACCGACCACTCCAATTAGGAACGAACTGCCGTTGAACTTGAATTGTCCAATTTGGAACACCTATTGATTTCGGATCGAGCCCAAAACTTGGGCAACATCATAATATGGTGGGAGGAGTCATTTGGTGAGTTTTGAGTGAAATCCAATCCCTAGAAGTATGGAATACACCAATCACTCCAATTAGGAACTATCTGCCGTTGTACCTGAATTGTCCAATTTCTCACACCTATTGATTTCGGATCGAGCCCAAAACTTGGGCAACATCGTAATGTGGTGGGAGGAGTCATTTGGTGAGTTTTGAGAGAAATCCAATCTCTAGAAGTATGGAATACACCAATCACTCCAATTAGGAACTATTTCCCGTTGAACTTGAATTGTCCAATTTCTGACACCTATTGATTTCGGATCGAGCCCAAAACTTGGGCAACATCATAATATGGTGGGAGGAGTCATTTGGTGAGTTTTGAGTGAAATCCAATATCTAGAAGTATGGAATACAACAACCACTCCAATTAGGAACGAACTGCCGTTGAACTTGAATTGTCCAATTTCTCACACCTATTGATTACGGATCGAGCCCAAAACTTGGGCAACATCGTAATATGGTGGGAGGAGTCATTTGGTGAGTTTTGAGTGAAATCCAATCTCTAGAAGTGTGGAATACACCAATCACTCCAATTAGGAACGAACTACCGTTGAACTTGAATTGTCCAATTTCTCACACCTATTGATTTCGGATCGAGTCCAAAACATGGGCTACATCATAATATGGTGGGAGGAGTCATTTGGTGAGTTTTGAGTGAAATCCAATCGCTAGAAGTATGGAATACACTAACCACTACCATTAGGAACGAACTGCCGTTGAACTTGAATTGTCCAATTTCCAACACCTATTGATTTCGGATCGAACCCCAAACTTGTGCAACATCATAATATGGTGGGAGGAGTCATTTGGTGAGTTTTGAGTGAAATCCAATCGCTAGAAGTATGGAATACACCAACCACTCCAATTAGGAACGAACTGCCGTTGAACTTGAATTGTCCAATTTGGAGCACCTATTGATTTCGGATCGAGCCCAAAACTTGGGCAACGTCATAATATGGTGGGAGGAGTCATTTGGTTAGTTTTGAGTGAAATCCAATCGCTAGAAGTATGGAATACACCAACCCCTCCAATTAGGAACGAACTGCCGTTGAACTTGAATTGTCCAATTTGGAACACCTATTGATTTCGGATCTAGCCCAAAACTTGGGCAACATCATAATATGGTGGGAGGAGTCTTTTGTTGCGTTTTGAGTGAAATCCAATCGCTAGAAGTATGGAATACACCAACCACTCCAATTAGGAACGAAATGCCGTTGAACTTGAATTGTCCAATTTGGAACACCCATTGATTTCGGATCGAGCCCAAAACTTGGGCAACATCATAATACGGTGGGAGGAGTGAATTGGTGAGTTTTGAGTGAAATCCAATCGCTAGAAGTATAAAATACACCAACCACTCCAATTAGGAACGATCTGCCGTTGAACTTGAATTGTCCAATTTCTCACACCTATTGATTTGGGATCGAGCCCCAAAACATGGGCAACATCATAATATGGTGGGAGGAGTCATTTGGTTAGTTTTGAGTGAAATCCAATCGCTAGAAGTATGGAATACACCAACCACTACAATTAGGAACGAACTGCCGTTGAACTTGAATTGTCCAATTTGGAACACCTATTGATTTCGGATCGAGCCCAAAACTTGGGCAACATCATAATTTGGTGGGAGGAGTCAATTGGTGAGTTTTGAGTGAAATCAAATAGCTATAAGATTGGAATACACCAACCACTCCAATTAGGAACGAACTGCCGTTGAACTTGAATTGTCCAGTTTCTCACACCTATTGATTTCGGATCAAGCCCCAAACTTGGGCAACATCATAATATGGTGGGAGGAGTCATTTGGTAAGTTTTGAGTGAAATCCAATCGCTAGAAGTATGGAATACACCAACCACTCCAATTAGGAACGAACTTCCGTTGAATTTGAATTGTCCAATTTCTCAAACCTATTGATTTCGGATCGAGCCCAAAACTTGGGCAACATCATAATAGGGTGGGAGGAGTCAATTGGTGAGTTTTGAGTGAAATCCAATCGCTAGAAGTATGGAATACACCAACCACTCCAATTAGGAACGAACTGCTGTTGAACTTGAATTGTCCAATTTCTCACACCTATGGATTTCGGATCGAGCCCAAAACTTGGGCAACATCATAATATGGTGGGAGGAGTCAATTGGTGAGTTTTGAGTGAAATCCAATCTCTAGAAGTATGGAATACACCAACCACTCCAATTAGGAACGAACTGCCGTTGAACTTGAATTGTCCAGTTTCTCACACCTATTGATTTCGGATCAAGCCCCAAACTTGGGCAACATCATAATATGGTGGGAGGAGTCATTCGGTGAGTTTTGAGTGAAATCCAATCGCAAGAAGTATGGAATACACCAACCACTCCAATTTGGAACGAACTTCAGTTGAATTTGAATTGTCCAATTTCTCAAACCTATTGATTTCGGATCGAGCCCAAAACATGGGCAACATCATAATATGGTGGGTGGAGTCATTCGGTTAGTTTTGAGTGAAATCCAATCGCTAGAAGTATGGAATACTCCAACCACTCCAATTAGGAACGAACTGCCGTTGAACTTGAATTGTCCAATTTGGAAGACCTATTGATTTCGGATCGAGCCCAAAACTTGGGCAACATCATAATATGGTGGGAGGAGTCATTTGGTCAGTTTTGAGTGAAATCCAATCGCTAGAAGTGTGGAATACACCAACCACTCCAATTACGAACGAACTGCCGTTGAACTTGAATTGTCCAATTTCACACACCTATTGATTTCGGATCGAGCCCAAAACATGGGCAACATCATAATATGGTGGGAGGAGTCATTCGGTTAGTTTTGAGTGAAATCCAATCGCTAGAAGTATGGAATACACCAACCACTCCAATTAGGAACAAACTGCCGTTGAACTATAATTGTCAAATTCGGAAGACCTATAGATTTCGGAACGAGCCCAAAACTAGGGCAACATCATAATATGGTGGGAGGAGTCAATTGGTGAGGTTTGAGTGAAATCGAATCGCTAGAAGTATGGAATACACCAACCACTCCAGTTAGGAACGAACTGCCGTTGAACTTGAATTGTCCAATTTCTCACACCTATTGATTTCGGATCGAGCCCAAAACTTGGGCAACATCATAATATGGTGGGAAGAGTCATTTGGTGAGTTTTGAGTGAAATCCAATCTTTAGAAGTATGGAATACACCAACCACTGCACTTAGGAACCAGCTGCCGTTGAACTTGAATTGTCCAATTTCTCACACCTATTGATTTCGGATCGAGCCCAAAACTTGGGCGACATCATAATATGGTGGGAGGAGTCATTTGGTGAGTTTTGAATGAAATCCAATCGCTAGAAGTGTGGAATACACCAACCACTCCAATTAGGAACGAATTGCCGTTGAACTTGAATTGTCCAATTTCGCACACCTATTGATTTCGGATCGAGCCCAAAACTTGGGCAACATCATAATATGGTGGGAGGAGTAATTTCGTGAGTTTTGAGTGAAATCCAATCGCTAGAAGTATGGAATACACCGACCACTCCAATTAGGAACGAACTGCCGTTGAACTTGAATTGTCCAATTTCTCACACCTATTGATTTCGGATCGAGCCAAAAACTTGGGCAACATCATAATATGGTGGGAGGAGTAATTTCGTGAGTTTTGAGTGAAATCCAATCGCTAGAAGTATGGAATACACCGACCACTCCAATTAGGAACGAACTGCCGTTGAACTTGAATTGTCCAATTTGGAACACCTATTGATTTCGGATCGAGCCCAAAACTTGGGCAACATCATAATATGGTGGGAGGAGTCATTTGGTGAGTTTTGAGTGAAATCCAATCCCTAGAAGTATGGAATACACCAATCACTCCAATTAGGAACTATCTGCCGTTGTACCTGAATTGTCCAATTTCTCACACCTATTGATTTCGGATCGAGCCCAAAACTTGGGCAACATCGTAATGTGGTGGGAGGAGTCATTTGGTGAGTTTTGAGAGAAATCCAATCTCTAGAAGTATGGAATACACCAATCACTCCAATTAGGAACTATTTCCCGTTGAACTTGAATTGTCCAATTTCTGACACCTATTGATTTCGGATCGAGCCCAAAACTTGGGCAACATCATAATATGGTGGGAGGAGTCATTTGGTGAGTTTTGAGTGAAATCCAATATCTAGAAGTATGGAATACAACAACCACTCCAATTAGGAACGAACTGCCGTTGAACTTGAATTGTCCAATTTCTCACACCTATTGATTACGGATCGAGCCCAAAACTTGGGCAACATCGTAATATGGTGGGAGGAGTCATTTGGTGAGTTTTGAGTGAAATCCAATCTCTAGAAGTGTGGAATACACCAATCACTCCAATTAGGAACGAACTACCGTTGAACTTGAATTGTCCAATTTCTCACACCTATTGATTTCGGATCGAGTCCAAAACATGGGCTACATCATAATATGGTGGGAGGAGTCATTTGGTGAGTTTTGAGTGAAATCCAATCGCTAGAAGTATGGAATACACTAACCACTACCATTAGGAACGAACTGCCGTTGAACTTGAATTGTCCAATTTCCAACACCTATTGATTTCGGATCGAACCCCAAACTTGTGCAACATCATAATATGGTGGGAGGAGTCATTTGGTGAGTTTTGAGTGAAATCCAATCGCTAGAAGTATGGAATACACCAACCACTCCAATTAGGAACGAACTGCCGTTGAACTTGAATTGTCCAATTTGGAGCACCTATTGATTTCGGATCGAGCCCAAAACTTGGGCAACGTCATAATATGGTGGGAGGAGTCATTTGGTTAGTTTTGAGTGAAATCCAATCGCTAGAAGTATGGAATACACCAACCCCTCCAATTAGGAACGAACTGCCGTTGAACTTGAATTGTCCAATTTGGAACACCTATTGATTTCGGATCTAGCCCAAAACTTGGGCAACATCATAATATGGTGGGAGGAGTCTTTTGTTGCGTTTTGAGTGAAATCCAATCGCTAGAAGTATGGAATACACCAACCACTCCAATTAGGAACGAAATGCCGTTGAACTTGAATTGTCCAATTTGGAACACCCATTGATTTCGGATCGAGCCCAAAACTTGGGCAACATCATAATACGGTGGGAGGAGTGAATTGGTGAGTTTTGAGTGAAATCCAATCGCTAGAAGTATAAAATACACCAACCACTCCAATTAGGAACGATCTGCCGTTGAACTTGAATTGTCCAATTTCTCACACCTATTGATTTGGGATCGAGCCCCAAAACATGGGCAACATCATAATATGGTGGGAGGAGTCATTTGGTTAGTTTTGAGTGAAATCCAATCGCTAGAAGTATGGAATACACCAACCACTACAATTAGGAACGAACTGCCGTTGAACTTGAATTGTCCAATTTGGAACACCTATTGATTTCGGATCGAGCCCAAAACTTGGGCAACATCATAATTTGGTGGGAGGAGTCAATTGGTGAGTTTTGAGTGAAATCAAATAGCTATAAGATTGGAATACACCAACCACTCCAATTAGGAACGAACTGCCGTTGAACTTGAATTGTCCAGTTTCTCACACCTATTGATTTCGGATCAAGCCCCAAACTTGGGCAACATCATAATATGGTGGGAGGAGTCATTTGGTAAGTTTTGAGTGAAATCCAATCGCTAGAAGTATGGAATACACCAACCACTCCAATTAGGAACGAACTTCCGTTGAATTTGAATTGTCCAATTTCTCAAACCTATTGATTTCGGATCGAGCCCAAAACTTGGGCAACATCATAATAGGGTGGGAGGAGTCAATTGGTGAGTTTTGAGTGAAATCCAATCGCTAGAAGTATGGAATACACCAACCACTCCAATTAGGAACGAACTGCCGTTGAACTTGAATTGTCCAATTTCTCACACCTATGGATTTCGGATCGAGCCCAAAACTTGGGCAACATCATAATATGGTGGGAGGAGTCAATTGGTGAGTTTTGAGTGAAATCCAATCTCTAGAAGTATGGAATACACCAACCACTCCAATTAGGAACGAACTGCCGTTGAACTTGAATTGTCCAGTTTCTCACACCTATTGATTTCGGATCAAGCCCCAAACTTGGGCAACATCATAATATGGTGGGAGGAGTCATTCGGTGAGTTTTGAGTGAAATCCAATCGCAAGAAGTATGGAATACACCAACCACTCCAATTTGGAACGAACTTCAGTTGAATTTGAATTGTCCAATTTCTCAAACCTATTGATTTCGGATCGAGCCCAAAACATGGGCAACATCATAATATGGTGGGTGGAGTCATTCGGTTAGTTTTGAGTGAAATCCAATCGCTAGAAGTATGGAATACTCCAACCACTCCAATTAGGAACGAACTGCCGTTGAACTTGAATTGTCCAATTTGGAAGACCTATTGATTTCGGATCGAGCCCAAAACTTGGGCAACATCATAATATGGTGGGAGGAGTCATTTGGTCAGTTTTGAGTGAAATCCAATCGCTAGAAGTGTGGAATACACCAACCACTCCAATCACGAACGAACTGCCGTTGAACTTGAATTGTCCAATTTCACACACCTATTGATTTCGGATCGAGCCCAAAACATGGGCAACATCATAATATGGTGGGAGGAGTCATTCGGTTAGTTTTGAGTGAAATCCAATCGCTAGAAGTATGGAATACACCAACCACTCCAATTAGGAACAAACTGCCGTTGAACTATAATTGTCAAATTCGGAAGACCTATAGATTTCGGAACGAGCCCAAAACTAGGGCAACATCATAATATGGTGGGAGGAGTCAATTGGTGAGGTTTGAGTGAAATCGAATCGCTAGAAGTATGGAATACACCAACCACTCCAGTTAGGAACGAACTGCCGTTGAACTTGAATTGTCCAATTTCTCACACCTATTGATTTCGGATCGAGCCCAAAACTTGGGCAACATCATAATATGGTGGGAAGAGTCATTTGGTGAGTTTTGAGTGAAATCCAATCTTTAGAAGTATGGAATACACCAACCACTGCACTTAGGAACCAGCTGCCGTTGAACTTGAATTGTCCAATTTCTCACACCTATTGATTTCGGATCGAGCCCAAAACTTGGGCGACATCATAATATGGTGGGAGGAGTCATTTGGTGAGTTTTGAATGAAATCCAATCGCTAGAAGTGTGGAATACACCAACCACTCCAATTAGGAACGAATTGCCGTTGAACTTGAATTGTCCAATTTCGCACACCTATTGATTTCGGATCGAGCCCAAAACTTGGGCAACATCATAATATGGTGGGAGGAGTCCTTTGGTTAGTTTCGAGTGAAATCCAATCGCTAGAAGTATGGAATACACCAACCACCCCAATTAGGAACGAACTGCCGTTGAACTTGAATTGTCCAATTTGGAACACCTATTGATTTCGGATCGAGCCCAAAACTTGGGCAACACCATAATATGGTGGGAGGAGTCATTTGGTGAGTTTTGAGTGAAATCCAATCGCTAGAAGTATGGAATACACCAACCACTCCAATTAGGAACGAACTGCCGTTGAACTTGAATTGTCCAATTTGGAACACCTATTGATTTCGGATCGAGCCCAAAACTTGGGCAACATCATAATATGGTGGGAGGAGTCAATTGGTGAGTTTTGAGTGAAATCCAATCGCTAGAAGTATGGAATACACCAACCACTCCAATTAGGAACGAACTACCGTTGAACTTGAATTGTCCAATTTCTCACACCTATTGATTTCGGAGCAAGCCCCAAACTTGGGCAACATCATAATATGGTGGGAGGAGTCATTTTGTGAGTTTTGAGTGAAATCCAATCTTTAGAAGTATGGAATACACCAACCACTCCAATTAGAAACGAACTTCCGTTGAATTTGAATTGTCCAATTTCACAAACCTATTGATTTCGGATCGAGCCCAAAACTTGGGCAACACCATAATATGGTGGGAGGAGTCATTTGGTTAGTTTCGAGTGAAATCCAATCGCTAGAAGTATGGAATACCCCAACCACCCCAATTAGGAACGAACTGCCGTTGAACTTGAATTGTCCAATTTGGAACACCTACTGATTTCGGATCCAGCCCAAAACTTGGGCAACACCATAATATGGTGGGAGGAGTCATTTGGTGAGTTTTGAGTGAAATCCAATCCCTAGAAGTATGGAATACACCAACCACTCCAATTAGGAACGAACTGCCGTTGAACTTGAATTGTCCAATTTCTCACACCTATTGATTTCGGATCGAGCCCAAAACTTGGGCAACATCATAATATGGTGGGAGGAGTCGTTTTGTAAGTTTTGAGTGAAATACAATCGCTAGAAGTATGGAATACACCAACCACTCCAATTAGGAACGAACTGCCGTTGAACTTGAATTGTCCAATTTCTCACACCTATTGATTTCGGATCGAGCCCAAAACTTGGGCAACATCATAATATGGTGGGAGGAGTCATTTGGTGAGTTTTGAGGGAAATCCAATCTCCAGAAGTGTGGAATACACCAACCACTCCAATTAGGAACGAACTGCCGTTGAACTTGAATTGTCCAATTTCTCACACCTATTGATTTCGGATCGAGCCCAAAACTTGGGCAACATCATAATATGGTGGGAGGAGTCATTTGGTGAGTTTTGAGTGAAATCCAATCGCTAGAAGTATGGAATACACCAACCACTCCAGTTAGGAACGAACTGCCGTTGAACTTGAATTGTCCAATTTCTCACACCTATTGATTTCGGATCGAGCCCCTTAGCTGGGCAACATCGTAATATGGTGGGAGGAGTCATTTGGAGAGTTTTGAGTGAAATCCAATCCCTAGAAGTATGGAATACACGAACCACTCCAATTAGGAACGAACTGCCGTTGAACTTGAATTGTCCAATTTGGAACACGTATTGATTTCGGATTGAGCCCAAAACTTGGGCAACATCATAATACGGTGGGAGGAGTCATTTGGTGAGTTTTGAGTGAAATCCAATCGCTAGAAGTATGGAAGACACCAACCACTCCAATTAGGAACGAACTGCCGTTGAACTTGAATTGTCCAATTTGAAACACCTATTGATTTCGTATCGAGCCCAAAACTTGGGCAACATCATAATATGGGGGAGGAGTCATTTGGGGAGTTTTGAGTGAAATCCAATCGCTAGAAGTGTGGAATACACCAACCACTCTAATTAGGAACGAACTGCCGTTGAACTTGAATTGTCCAACTTGGTACACGTATTCATATCGGATCGAGCCCAAAATTTGGGCAACATCATAATATGGTGGGAGGAGTGATTTGGTCATTTTTGAGTGAAATCCAATCGCTAGAAGTATGGAATACACGAACCACTCCAATTAGGAACGAACTGCCGTTGAACTTGAATTGTCCAATTTCTCACACCTATTGATTTCGGATCGAGCCCAAAACTTGGGCAACATCATAATATGGTGGGAGGAGTCATTTGGTTAGTTTTGAGTGAAATCCAATCGTTAGAAGTAAGGAATACACGAACCACTCCAATTAGGAATGAACTGCCGTTGAACTTGAATTGTCCAATTTCTCACACCTATTGATTTCGGATCGAGCCCAAAACTTGGGCAACAACATAATATGGTGGGAGGAGTCATTTTGTAAGTTTTGACTGAAATACAATCGCTAGAAGTATGGAATACACCAACCACTCCAATTAGGAACGAACTGCCGTTGAACTTGAATTGTCCAATTTCTCACACCTATTGATTTCGGATCGAGCCCAAAACTTGGGCAACATGATAATATGGTGGGAGGAGTCATTTTGTGAGTTTTGAGTGAAATCCAATCGCTAGAAGTATGGAATACACGAACCACTCCAATTAGGAACGAACTGCCGTTGAACTTGAATTGTCCAATTTCTCACACCTATTGATTTCGGATCGAGCCCAAAACTTGGCAACATCATAATATGGCGGGAGGACTCATTTGGTTAGTTTTGAGTGAAATCCAATCGCTAGAAGTATGGAATACACCAACCACTCCAATTAGGAACGAACTGCCGTTGAACATGAATTGTCCAATTTGGAACACCTGTTGATTCCGGATCGAGGCCAAAACTTGGCAACATCAAAATATGGTGGGAGGAGTCATTTGGTGAGTTTTGAGTGAAATCCAATCGCTAGAAGTATGGAATACACCAACCACTCCAATTAGGAACGAACTGCCGTTGAACTTGAATTGTCCAATTTCTCACACCTATTGATTTCGGATTGAGCCCAAAACTTGGGCAACATCATAATATGGTGGGAGGAGTCATTTGGTGAGTTTTGAGTGAAATCCAATCGCTAGAAGTATGGAATACACCAACCTCTCCAATTAGGAACGAACTGCCGTTGAACTTGAATTGTCCAATTTTTCACACCTAATGATTTCGAATCGAGACCAAAACTTGGGCAACATCAAAATATGGTGGGAGGAGTCCTTTGGTGAGTTTTGAGTGAAATCCAATCGCTAGAAGTATGGAATACACCAACCACTCCAATTAGGAATGAACTGCCGTTGCACTTGAATTGTCCAATTTCTCACACCTATTGATTTCGGATCGAGCCCCAAACTTGGGCAACATCATAATATGGTGGGAGGAGTCATTTGGTGAGTTTTGAGTGAAATCCAATCGCTAGAAGTATGGAATACACCAACCACTCCAATTAGGAACGAACTGCCGTTGAACTTGAATTGTCCAATTTCTCACACCTATTGATTTCGGATCGAGCCCAAAACTTGGGCAACATCATAATATGGTGGGAGGAGTCATTTGGTGAGTTTTGAGTGAAATCCAATCGCTAGAAGTATGGAATACACCAACCACTCCAATTAGGAACGAACTGCCGTTGAACTTGAATTGTCCAATTTTTCACACCTATTGATTTCGAATCGAGACCAAAACTTGGGCAACATCAAAATATGGTGGGAGGAGTCCTTTGGTGAGTTTTGAGTGAAATCCAATCGCTAGAAGTATGGAATACACCAACCACTCCAATTAGGAATGAACTGCCGTTGGACTTGAATTGTCCAATTTCTCACACCTATTGATTTCGGATCGAGCCCCAAACTTGGGCAACATCATATTATGGTGGGAGGAGTCATTTGGTGAGTTTTGAGTGAAATCCAATCGCTAGAAGTATGGAATACACCAACCACTCCAATTAGGAACGAACTGCCGTTGAACTTGAATTGTCCAATTTCTCACACCTATTGATTTCGGAGCAAGCCCCAAACTTGGGCAACATCATAATATGGTGGGAGGAGTCATTTTGTGAGTTTTGTGTGAAATCCAATCTTTACAAGCATGGAATACACCAACCACTCCAATTAGGAACGAACTGCCGTTGAACTTGAATTCTCCAATTTGGAACGCCTATTGATTTCGGATCGAGCCCAAAACTTGGGCAACACCATAATATGGTGGGAGGAGTCATTTGGTGAGTTTTGAGTGAAATCCAATCGCTAGAAGTATGGAATACACGAACCACTCCAATTAGGAACGAACTGCCGTTGAACTTGAATTGTCCAATTTCTCACACCTATTGATTTCGGATCGAGCCCAAAACTTGGGCAACATCATAATATGGTGGGAGGAGTCATTTGGTGAGTTTTGAGTGAAATCCAATCGCTAGAAGTATGGAATACACCAACCACTCCAATTAGGAACGAACTGCCGTTGAACATGAATTGTCCAATTTGGAACACCTGTTGATTCCGGATCGAGCCCAAAACTTGGCAACATCAAAATATGGTGGGAGGAGTCATTTGGTGAGTTTTGAGTGAAATCCAATCGCTAGAAGTATGGAATACACCAACCACTCCAATTAGGAACGAACTGCCGTTGAACTTGAATTGTCCAATTTTTCACACCTAATGATTTCGAATCGAGACCAAAACTTGGGCAACATCAAAATATGGTGGGAGGAGTCCTTTGGTGAGTTTTGAGTGAAATCCAATCGCTAGAAGTATGGAATACACCAACCACTCCAATTAGGAATGAACTGCCGTTGCACTTGAATTGTCCAATTTCTCACACCTATTGATTTCGGATCGAGCCCCAAACTTGGGCAACATCATAATATGGTGGGAGGAGTCATTTGGTGAGTTTTGAGTGAAATCCAATCGCTAGAAGTATGGAATACACCAACCACTCCAATTAGGAACGAACTGCCGTTGAACTTGAATTGTCCAATTTCTCACACCTATTGATTTCGGATCGAGCCCAAAACTTGGGCAACATCATAATATGGTGGGAGGAGTCATTTGGTGAGTTTTGAGTGAAATCCAATCGCTAGAAGTATGGAATACACCAACCACTCCAATTAGGAACGAACTGCCGTTGAACTTGAATTGTCCAATTTTTCACACCTATTGATTTCGAATCGAGACCAAAACTTGGGCAACATCAAAATATGGTGGGAGGAGTCCTTTGGTGAGTTTTGAGTGAAATCCAATCGCTAGAGGTATGGAATACACCAACCACTCCAATTAGGAATGAACTGCCGTTGGACTTGAATTGTCCAATTTCTCACACCTATTGATTTCGGATCGAGCCCCAAACTTGGGCAACATCATATTATGGTGGGAGGAGTCATTTGGTGAGTTTTGAGTGAAATCCAATCGCTAGAAGTATGGAATACACCAACCACTCCAATTAGGAACGAACTGCCGTTGAACTTGAATTGTCCAATTTCTCACACCTATTGATTTCGGAGCAAGCCCCAAACTTGGGCAACATCATAATATGGTGGGAGGAGTCATTTTGTGAGTTTTGTGTGAAATCCAATCTTTACAAGCATGGAATACACCAACCACTCCAATTAGGAACGAACTGCCGTTGAACTTGAATTCTCCAATTTGGAACGCCTATTGATTTCGGATCGAGCCCAAAACTTGGGCAACACCATAATATGGTGGGAGGAGTCATTTGGTGAGTTTTGAGTGAAATCCAATCGCTAGAAGTATGGAATACACGAACCACTCCAATTAGGAACGAACTGCCGTTGAACTTGAATTGTCCAATTTCTCACACCTATTGATTTCGGATCGAGCCCAAAACTTGGGCAACATCATAATATGGTGGGAGGAGTCATTTGGTGAGTTTTGAGTGAAATCCAATCCCTAGAAGTATGGAATACACCAACCACCCCAATTAGGAACGAACTGCCGTTGAACTTGAATTGTCCAATTTGGAACACCTATTGATTTCGGATCGAGCCCAAAACTTGGGCAACATCATAATATGGTGGGAGGAGTCATTTGGTTAGTTTCGAGTGAAATCCAATCGCTAGAAGTATGGAATACACCAACCACCCCAATTAGGAACGAACTGCCGTTGAACTTGAATTGTCCAATTTGGAACACCTATTGATTTCGTATCGAGCCCAAAACTTGGGCAACATCATAATATGGTGGGAGGAGTCATTTGGTGAGTTTTGAGTGAAATCCAATCGCTAGAAGTATGGAATACACCAACCACTCCAATTAGGAACGAACTACCGTTGAACTTGAATTGTCCAATTTCTCACACCTATTGATTTCGGATCGAGCCCAAAACTTGGGCAACATCAAAATATGGTGGGAGGAGTCATTCGGTTAGTTTTGAGTGAAATCCAATCGCTAGAAGTATGGAATACACCAACCACTCCAATTAGGAACAAACTGCCGTTGAACTCTAATTGTTAAATTTGGAAGACCTATTGATTTCGGATCGAGCTTAAAACTAGGGCAACATCATAATATGGTGGGAGGAGTCAATTGGTGAGTTTTGAGTGAAATCCAATCGCTAGAAGTATGGAATACACCAACCACTCCAATTAGGAACAAACTGCCGTTGAACTTGAATTGTCCAATTTCTCACACCTATTGATTTCGGATCGAGCCCAAAACTTGGGCAACATCATAATATGGTGGGAAGAGTCATTTGGTGAGTTTTGAGTGAAATCCAATCTTTAGAAGTATGGAATACACCAACCACTCCACTTAGGAACGAACAGCCGTTGCACTTGAATTGTCCAATTTCTCACACCTATTGATTTCGGATGGAGCCCAAAACTTGGGCGACATCATAATATGGTGGGAGGAGTCATTTGGTGAGTTTTGAATGAAATCCAATCGCTAGAAGTGTGGAATACACCAACCACTCCAATTAGGAACGAATTGCCGTTGAACTTGAATTGTCCAATTTCTCACACCTGTTGATTTCGGATCGAGCCCAAAACTTGGGCAACACCATAATATGGTGGGAGGAGTCATTTGGTTAGTTTCGAGTGAAATCCAATCGCTAGAAGTATGGAATACACCAACCACCCCAATTAGGAACGAACTGCCGTTGAACTTGAATTCTCCAATTTGGAACGCCTATTGATTTCGGATCGAGCCCAAAACTTGGGCAACACCATAATATGGTGGGAGGAGTCATTTGGTGAGTTTTGAGTGAAATCCAATCGTTAGAAGTAAGGAATACACGAACCACTCCAATTAGGAATGAACTGCCGTTGAACTTGAATTGTCCAATTTCTCACACCTATTGATTTCGGATCGAGCCCAAAACTTGGGCAACAACATAATATGGTGGGAGGAGTCATTTTCTAAGTTTTGAGTGAAATACAATCGCTAGAAGTATGGAATACACCAACCACTCCAATTAGGAACGAACTGCCGTTGAACTTGAATTGTCCAATTTCTCACACCTATTGATTTCGGATCGAGCCCAAAACTTGGGCAACATGATAATATGGTGGGAGGAGTCATTTGGTGAGTTTTGAGTGAAATCCAATCGCTAGAAGTGTGGAATACACCAACCACTCCAATTAGGAACGAACTGCCGTTGATCCTGAATTGTCCAATTTCTCTCACCTATTGATTTCGTATCGAGCCCAAAACTTGGGCAACATCATAATGTGGTGGGAGGAGTCATTTGGTCAGTTTTGAGTGAAATCCAATCGCTAGAAGTATGGAATACACCAACCACCCCAATTATAAACGAACTGCCGTTGAACTTGAATTGTCCAATTTGGAACACCTATTGATTTCGTATCGAGCCCAAAACTTGGGCAACATCATAATATGGTGGGAGGAGTCATTTGGTGAGTTTTGAGTGAAATCCAATCGCTAGAAGTATGGAATACACCAACCACTCCAATTTGGAACGAACTGCCGTTGAACGTGAATTGTCCAATTTGGAACACCTATTGATTTCGGATTGAGCCCAAATCTTGGGCAACATCATAATATGGTGGGAGGAGTCATTTGGTTAGTTTCGAGTGAAATCCAATCGCTAGAAGTATGGAATACACCAACCACCCCATTTAGGAACGAACTGCCGCTGAACTTGAATTGTCCAATTTGGAACACCTATTGATTTCGGATCGAGCCCAAAACTTGGGCAACACCATAATATGGTGGGAGGAGTCATTTGGTGAGTTTTGAGTGAACTCCAATCGTTAGAAGTATGGAATACACGAACCACTCCAATTAGGAATGAACTGCCGTTGAACATGAATTGTCCAATTTCTCACACCTATTGATTTCGGATCGAGCCCAAAACTTGGGCAACATCATAATATGGTGGGAGGAGTCATTTTGTAAGTTTTGAGTGAAATACAATCGCTAGAAGTATGGAATACACCAACCACTCCAATTAGGAACGAACTACCGTTGAACTTGAATTGTACAATTTCTCACACCTATTGATTTCGGATCGAGCCCAAAACTTGGGCAACATCATAATATGGTGGGAGGAGTCATTTGGTTAGTTTTGAGTGAAATCCAATCGCTAGAAGTACGGAATACACCAACCACCCCAATTATAAACGAACTGCCGTTGAACTTGCATTGTCCAATTTGGAACACCTATTGATTTCGTATCGAGACCAAAACTTGGGCAACATCAAAATATGGTGGGAGGAGTCCTTTGAAGAGTTTTGAGTGAAATCCAATCGCTAGAAGTATGGAATACACGAACCACTCCAATTAGGAATGAACTGCCGTTGAACTTGAATTGTCCAATTTTTCACACCTAATGATTTCGAATCGAGACCAAAACTTGGGCAACATCAAAATATGGTGGGAGGAGTCCTTTGGTGAGTTTTGAGTGAAATCCAATCGCTAGAAGTATGGAATACACCAACCACTCCAATTAGGAATGAACTGCCGTTGCACTTGAATTGTCCAATTTCTCACACCTATTGATTTCGGATCGAGCCCCAAACTTGGGCAACATCATAATATGGTGGGAGGAGTCATTTGGTGAGTTTTGAGTGAAATCCAATCGCTAGAAGTATGGAATACACCAACCACTCCAATTAGGAACGAACTGCCGTTGAACTTGAATTGTCCAATTTCTCACACCTATTGATTTCGGATCGAGCCCAAAACTTGGGCAACATCATAATATGGTGGGAGGAGTCATTTGGTGAGTTTTGAGTGAAATCCAATCGCTAGAAGTATGGAATACACCAACCACTCCAATTAGGAACGAACTGCCGTTGAACTTGAATTGTCCAATTTTTCACACCTATTGATTTCGGATCGAGCCCAAAACTTGGGCAACATCATAATGTGGTGGGAGGAGTCATTTGGTTAGTTTTGAGTGAAATCCAATCGCTAGAAGTACGGAATACACCAACCACCCCAATTATAAACGAACTGCCGTTGAACTTGCATTGTCCAATTTGGAACACCTATTGATTTCGTATCGAGCCCAAAACTTGGGCAACAACATAATATGGTGGGAGGAGTCATATGGTGAGTTTTGAGTGAAATCCAATCGCTAGAAGTATGGAATACACCAACCACTCCAATTAGGAACGAACTGCCGTTGAACTTGAATTGTCCAATTTCTCACACCTATTGATTTCGGAGCAATCCCCAAACTTGGGGAACATCATAATATGGTGGGAGGAGTCATTTTGTGAGTTTTGAGTGAAATCCAATCTTTAGAAGTATGGAATACACCAACCACTCCAATTAGGAACGAACTTCCGTTGAATTTGAATTGTCCAATTTCTCAAACCTATTGATTTCGGATCAAACCCAAAACTTGGGCAACATCATAATATGGTGGGAGGAGTCAATTGGTTAGTTTCGAGTGAAATCCAATCGCTAGAAGTATGGAATACACCAACCACTCCAATTAGGAACGAACTGCCGTTGAACTTGAATTGTCCAATTTCTCACAGCTATTGATTTCGGATCGAGCCCAAAACTTGGGCGACATCATAATATGGTTGGAGGAGTCATTTGGTGAGTTTTGAATGAAATCCAATCGCTAGAAGTATGGAATACACCAACCACCCCAATTAGGAACGAACTGCCGTTGCACTTGAATTGTCCAATTTCTCACACCTATTGATTTCGAATAGAGCCCAAAACTTGGGCAACATCATAATATGGTGGGAGGAGTCCTTTGAAGAGTTTTGAGTGAAATCCAATCGCTAGAAGTATGGAATACACCAACCACTCCGATTAGGAAAGAACTGCCGTTGAATTTGAATTGTCCAATTTCTCACACCTATTGATTTCGGGTCGAGCCCCAAACTTGGGCAACATCATAATATGGGGGGAGGAGCCATTTGGGGAGTTTTGAGTGAAATCCAATCGCTAGAAGTGTGGAATACACCAACCACTCCAATTAGGAACGAACTGCCGTTGAACTTGAATTGTCCAATTTGGTACACCTATTGATATCGGATCGAGCCCAAAATTTGGGCAACATCATAATATGGTGGGAGGAGTGATTTGGTGATTTTTGAGTGAAACCCAATCGCTAGAAGTATGGAATACACCAACCACTGCAATTAGGAACGAACCGCCGTTGAACTTGAATTGTCCAATTTCTCACACCTATCGATTTCGGATCGAGCCCAAAACTTTGGCAACATCATAATATGGTGGGAGGAGCCATTTGGTGGGTTTTGAGTGAAATACAATCGCTAGAAGTGTGGAATATACCAACCATTCAATTAGGAACGAACTGCCGTTGAACTTGAATTGTCCAATTTGGAACACCTACTGATTTCGGATCGAGCCCAAAACTTGGGCAACATCATAATATGGTGGGAGGAGTCATTTGGTTAGTTTTGAGTGAAATACAATCTCTAGAAGTATGGAATACACCAACCACTCCAATTTGGAACGAACTGCCGTTGAACTTGAATTGTCCAATTTCTCACACCTATTGATTTCGGATCGAGCCCAAAACTTTGGCAACATCATAATATGGTGGGAGGAGCCATTTGGTGGGTTTTGAGTGAAATACAATCGCTAGAAGTGTGGAATATACCAACCATTCAATTAGGAACGAACTGCCGTTGAACTTGAATTGTCCAATTTGGAACACCTACTGATTTCGGATCGAGCCCAAAACTTGGGCAACATCATAATATGGTGGGAGGAGTCATTTGGTTAGTTTTGAGTGTAATCCAATAGCTAGAAGTGTGGAATACACCAACCACTCCAATTAGGAACGAACTGCCGTTGAACTTGAATTGTTCAATTTGGTACACCTATTGATATCGGATCGAGCCCAAAATTTGGGCAACATCATAATATGGTGGGAGGAGTGATTTGGTGATTTTTGAGTGAAATCCAATCGCTAGAAGTGTGGAATACACGAAGCACTCCAATTAGGAACGAACTGCCGTTGAACTTGAATTGTCCAATTTGGAACACCTATTGATTTCGTATCGAGCCCAAAACTTGGGCAACATCATAATATGGTGGGAGGAGTCATTTGGTGAGTTTTGAGTGAAATCCAATCGCTAGAAGTATGGAATACACCAACCACTACAATTAGGAACGAACTGCCGTTGAACTTGAATTGTCCAATTTGGAACACCTATTGATTTCGGATCGAGCCCAAAACTTGGGCAACACCATAATATGGTGGGAGGAGTCTATTGGTCAGTTTTGAGTGAAATCCAATCGATAGAAGTATGGAATACACCGACCACTCCAATTAGGAACGAACTGCCGTTCAACATGAATTGTCCAATTTCTCACACCTATTGATTTCGGATCAAGCCCCAAACTTGGGCAACATCATAATGTGGTGGGAGGAGTCATTTGGTGAGTTTTGAGAGAAATCCAATCGCAAGAAGTATGGAATACACCAACCACTCCAATTAGGAACGAACTGCCGTTGAACTTGAATTGTCCAATTTGGAACACCTATTGATTTCGTATCGAGCCCAAAACTTGGGCAACATCATAATATGGTGGGAGGAGTCATTTGGTGAGTTTTGAGTGACATCCAATCGCCAGAAGTATGGAATACACCAACCACTCCAATTAGGAACGAACTTCCGTTGAATTTGAATTGTCCAATTTCTCAAACCTATTGATTTCGGATCGAGCCCAAAACTTGGGCAACATCATAATATGGTGGGAGGAGTCAATTGGTGAGTTTTGAGTGAAATCCAATCGCTAGAAGTATGGAATACACCAACCACTCCAATTAGGAACGAACTGCCGTTGAACTTGAATTGTCCAATTTGGAACCCCTATTCATTTCGGATCGAGCCCAAATCTTGGGCAACATCATAATATGGTGGGAGGAGTCATTTGGTGAGTTTAGAGTGAAATCCAATCCCTAGAAGTGTGGAATACACCAACCACCCCAATTAGGAACGAACTGCCGTTGAACTTGAGTTGTCCAATTTCTCACACCTATTGATTTCGGATCGAGCACAAAACTTGGGCAACATCATAATATGGTGGGCGGAGTCAATTGGTGAGTTTTGAGTGAAATCCAATCTCTAGAAGTACGGAATACACCAACCACCCCAATTAGGAACGAACTGCCGTTGAACTTGAATTGTCCAATTTGGAAAACCTATTGATTTCGTATCGAGCCCAAAACTTGGGCAACATCATAATATGGTGGGAGGAGTCATTTGGTGAGTTTTGAGTGAAATCCAATCGCTAGAAGTGTGGAATACACCAACCACTCCAATTAGGAACGAACTGCCGTTGAACTTGAATTGTCCAATTTGGAACACCTATTGATTTCGGATCGAGCCCAAAACTTGGGCAACATAATAATCTGGTGGGAGTAGTCATTTGGTAAGTTTCGAGTGAAATCCAATCTCTAGAAGTATGGAATACACCAACCACCCCAATTAGGAACGAACTGCCGTTGAACTTGAATTGTCCAATTTGGAACACCTATTGATTTCGTATCGAGCCCAAAACTTGGGCAACATCATAATATGGTGGGAGGAGTCATTTGGTGAGTTTTGAGTGAAATCCAATCGCTAGAAATTTGGAATACACCAACCACTCCAATTAGGAACGAACTGCCGTTGAACTTGAATTGTCCAATTTCTCACACCTATTGATTTCGGATCGAGCCCAAAACTTGGGAAACATCATAATATGGTGGGAGGAGTCATTTTGTGAGTTTTGAGTGAAATACAATCGCTAGAAGTATGGAATACACCAACCACTCCAATTAGGAACGAACTGCCGTTGAACTTGAATTGTCCAATTTCTCACACCTATCGATTTGGGATCGAGCCCAAAACTTTGGCAACATCGTAATATGGTGGGAGGAGCAATTTGGTGAGTTTTGAGTGAAATCCAATCGCTAGAAGTGTGGAATATACCAACCACTCCAATTAGGAACGAACTGCCGTTGAACTTGAATTGTCCAATTTGGAACACCTATTGATTTCGGATCGAGCCCAAAACTTGGGCAACATCATAATATGGTGGGAGGAGTCATTTGGTGAGTTTTGAGTGAAATCCAATCTCTAGAAGTATGGAACACACCAACCACTCCAATTTGGAACGAACTGCCGTTGAACTTGAATTGTCCAATTTCGAACACCAAATGATTTCGGATCGAGCCCAAAACTTGGCCAACATCATAATATGGTGGGAGGAGTCATTTGGTGAGTTTTGAGTGAAATCCAATCGCTAGAAGTATGGAATACACCAACCGCTCCAATTAGGAATGATATGCCGTTGAACTTGAATTGTCCAATTTCTCACACCTATTGATTTCGGATCGAGCCCCAAACTTGGGCAACATCATAATATGGTGGGAGGAGTCATTTGGTGAGTTTTGAGTGAAATCCATTCGCTAGAAGTATGGAATACATCAACCACTCCCATTAGGAACGAACTGCCGTTGAACTTGAATTGTCCAATTTCTAACACCTATTGATTTCGGATCGAACCCCAAACTTGTGCAACATCATAATATTGTGGGAGAAGTCATTTGGTGAGTTTTGAGTGAACTCCAACTGCTAGAAGTATGGAATACACCAACCACTCCAATTAGGAACGAACTGCCGTTGACCTTGAATTGTCCAATTTCTCACACCTATCGATTTCGGATCGAGCCCCAAACCTGGGCAACATCATAATATGGTGGGAGGAGTCATTTGGTGAGTTTTGAGTGAAATCCAATCGCTAGAAGTATGGAATACACCAACCACTCCAATTAGGAACGAACTGCCGTTGAACTTGAATTGTCCAATTTGGAACACCAATTGATTTAGGATCGAGCCCAAAACTTGGGCAATATCATAATATGGTGGGAAGAGTCATTTCGTGAGTTTTGAGTGAAATCCAATCGCTAGAAGTATGGAATACACCAACCACTCCAATTTGGAACGAACTACCGTTGAACTTGAATTCTCCAATTTCTCACACCTATTGATTTCGGATCGAGCCCAAAACTTGGGCAACATCATAATATGGTGGGAGGAGTCATTTGGTTAGTTTTGAGTGAAATCCATTCGCTAGAAGTATGGAATACACCAACCACTCCAATTAGGAACGAACTGCCGTAGAACATGAATTGTCCAATTTCTCACACCTATTGATTTCGGATCGAGCCCAAACTTGGGCAACATCATAATATGGTGGGACGAGTCATTTGGCGAGTTTTGAGTGAAATCCAATCGCTAGAAGTATGGAATACACCAACCACTCCAATTAGGAACGAACTGCCGTTGAACTTGAATTCTCCAATTTCTCACACCTATTGATTTCGGATCGAGCCCAAAACTTGGGCAACATCATAATATGGTGGGAGGAGTCATTTGGTTAGTTTTGAGTGAATTCCATTCGCTAGAAGTATGGAATACACCAACCACTCCAATTAGGAACGAACTGCCGTTGAACATGAATTGTCCAATTTCTCACACCTATTGATTTCGGATCGAGCCCAAACTTGGGCAACATCATAATATGGTGGGACGAGTCATTTGGCGAGTTTTGAGTGAAATCCAATCGCTAGAAGTATGGAATACACCAACCACTCCAATTAGGAACGAACTGCCGTTGAACTTGAATTGTCCAATTTCTCACACCTATTGATTTTGGATCGAGCCCAAAACTTGGGCAACAACATAATATGGTGGGAGGAGTCATTTGATGAGTTTTGAGTGAAATCCAATCGCTAGAAGTAAGGAATACACCATCCACTCCAATTAGGAAAGAACTGCAGTTGAACTTGAATTCTCTAATTTGGAACACCTATTGATATCGGATCGAGCCCAAAACTTGGGCAACATCATAATATGGTGGGAGGAGTCATTTGGTGAGTTTTGAGTAAAATCCAACTGCTAGAAGTATGGAATACGCCAACCACTCCAATTAGGAACGAACTGCCGTTGACCTTGAATTGTCCAATTTCTCACACCTATTGATTTCGGATCGAGCCCAAAACTTGGGCAACATCATAATATGGTGGGAGGAGTCATTTGGCGAGTTTTGAGAGCAATCCAATCGCTAGAAGTGTGGAATACACCAACCACTCCAATTAGGAACGAACTGCCGTTGAACTTGAATTGTCCAATTTGGAACACCTATTGATATCGGATCGAGCCCAAAACTTGGGCAACATCATAATATGGTGGGAGGAGTCATTTGAGGAGTTTTGAGTGAAATCCAATCGCTAGAAGTGTGGAATACACCAACCACTCTTATTAGGACCGAACTGCCGTCGAACTTGAATTGTCCAATTTGGAACACCTATTGATTTCGGATCGAGCCCAAAACTTGGCAAACATCATAATATGGTGGGAGGAGTCATTTGGTGAGTTTTGAGTGAAATCCAATCGCAGGAAGTATGGAATACACCAACCACTCCAATTAGGAACGAACTTCCGTTGAATTTGAATTGTCCAATTTCTCAAACCTATTGATTTCGGATCGAGCCCAAAACATGGGCAACATCATAATATGGTGGGAGGAGTCAATTGGTGACTTTTGAGTGAAATTCAATCGCTAGAAGTATGGAATTCACCAACCACTCCAATTAGGAACGAACTGCCGTTGAACTCTTATTGTCAAATTTGTAAGACCCATTGACTTCGGATCGAGTCCAAAACTTGGGCAACATCATAATATGGTGGGAGGAGTCATTTGGTTAGTTTCGAGTGAAATCCAATCGCTAGAAGTGTGGAAAACACCAACCACTCCAATTAGGAACGATCTGCCGTTGAACTTGAATTGTCCAATTTCTCACACCTATTGATTTCGAATCGCACCCCAAACTTGGGCAACATCATAATATGGTGGGAGGAGTCATTTGGTGAGTTTTGAGTGAAATCCATTCGCTAGAAGTATGGAAGACACCAACCACTCCAATTAGGAACGAACTGCCGTTGAACTTGAATTATCCAATTTCTCACACCTATTGATTTCGGATTGAGCCCCAAACTTGGGCAACATCATAATATGGTGGGAGGAGTCATTTGGTGAGTTTTGAGTGAAATCCAATCGCTAGAAGTATGGAATACACCAACCACTACAATTAGGAACGAACTGCCGTTGAACTTAAATTGTCCAATTTGGAACACCTATTGATTTCGCATCGAGCCCAACACTTGGGCAACATCATAATATGGTGGGAGGAGTCGTTCGGTGAGTTCTGAGTGAAATCCAGTCGCTAGAAGTATGGAATACACCAACCACTCCAATTAGGAACGAACTGCCGTTGAACTTGAATTGTCCAATTTCTCACACCTATTGATTTCGGATCGAGCCCAAAACTTGGGCAACATCATAATATGGTGGGAGAAGTCATTTGGTGAGTTTTGAGAGAAATCCAATCGCTAGAAGTGTGGAATAGACCAACCACTCCAATTAGGAACGAACTGCCGTTGAACTTGAATTGTCCAATTTGGAACACCTATTGATTTCGGATCGAGCCCAAAACTTGGGCAACATCATAATATGGTGGGAGGAGTCATTTGGTCAGTTTTGAGTGAAATCCAATCCCTAGAAGCATGGAATACACCAACCACTCCAATTAGGAACGAACTGCCGTTCAACTTGAATTGTCCAATTTTGAACACCTATTGATTTCGGATCGAGCCCATAACTTGGGCAACATCATAATATAGTGGGAGGAGTCATTTGGTGAGTTTTGAGTGAAATCCAATCGCTAGAAGTGTGGAATACACCAACCACTCCAATTAGGAACGAACTGCCGTTGAACTTGAAATGTCCAATTTGGAACACCTATTGATTTCGGATCGAGCCCAAAACTTGGGCAACAACATCATATGGTGGGTTGAGTCATTTGGTGAGTTTTGAGTGAAATCCATTCGCTAGAAGTATGGAATACACCAACCACTCCAATTAGGAACGAAGTGCCGTTGAACTTGAATTGTCCAATTTCTCACACCTTTTGATTTCGGATCGAGCCCAAAACTTGGGCAACATCATAATATGGTGGGAGGAGTCATTTGGTGCGTTTTTGAGTGAAATCCAATCGGTAGAAATATAGAATACACCAACCACTCCAATTAGGAACGAACTGCCGTTGAACTTGAATTGTCCAATTTGGAACACCTATTGATTTTGGATCGAGCCCAAAACTTGGGCAACATCATAATATGGTGGGAGGAGTCATTTGGTGAGTTTTGAGTGAAATCCAATCGCTAGAAGTATGGAATACACCAACCACACCAATTAGGAACGAACTGCAGTTCAAATTGAATTGACCAATTTCTCACACCTATTGATTTCGGATCGAGCCCAAAACCTGGGCAACATCATAATATGGTGGGAGGAGTCATTTGGTGAGTTTTGAGTGAAATCCAATCGCTAGAAGTATGGAATACACCAACCACTTCAATTAGGAACGAACTGCCGTTGAACTTGAATTGTCCAGTTTGGAACACCTATTGATTTAGGATCGGGCCCAAAACTTGGGCAACCTCATAATATGGTTGGAGGAGTCATTTGGTGAGTTTTGAGTGAAATCCAATCGCTAGAAGTATGGAATACACCAACCACTTCAATTAGGAACGAACTGCCGTTGAACTTGAATTGTCGAATTTGGAACACCTATTGATTTAGGATCGGGCCCAAAACTTGGGCAACATCATAATATGGTTGGAGGAGTCATTTGGTGAGTTTTGAGTGAAATCCAATCACTAGAAGTATGGAATACACCAACCACTTCAATTAGGAACGAACTGCCGTTGAACTTGAATTGTCCAATTTGGAACACCTTTTGATTTCGGATCGAGCCCAAAACTTGGGCACATCATAATATGGTGGGAGGAGTCATTTGGTGAGTTTTGAGTGAAATCCAATCGCTAGAACTATGGAATACACCAACCACACCAACTAGGAACGAACTGCCGTTGAACTTGAATTGTCCAATTTGTCACACCTATTGATTTCGGATCGAGCCCAAAACCTGGGCAACATCATAATATGGTGGGAGGAGTCATTTGGTGAGTTTTGAGTGAAATCCAATCGCTAGAAGTATGGAATACACCAACCACTCCAATTAGGAACGAACTGCAGTTCAAATTGAATTGGCCAATTTCTCACACCTATTGATTTCGGATCGAGCCCAAAACCAGGGCAACATCATAATATGGTGGGAGGAGTCATTTGGTGAGTTTTGAGTGAAATCCAATCGCTATGAGTATGGAATACACCAACCACTCCAATTTGGAACGAACTGCTGTTGAACTTGAATTGTCCAATTTGGAACACCTATTGATTTCGGATTGAGCCCAAAACTTGGTCCACATCATAACATGGTGGGAGGAGTCATTTGGGGAGTTTTGAGTGAAATCCAATCGCTACAAGTATGGAATACACCAACCACTCCAATTAGTAACGAACTGCCGTTGAACTTGAATTGTCCAATTCGGAACACCTATTGATTTCGGATCGAGCCCAAAACTTAGGCAACATCATAATATGGTGGGAGGAGTCATTTGGTGAGTTTTGAGTGAAATCCAATCGCTAGAAGTATGGAATACACCAACCACTCCAATTAGGAACGAACTGCCGTTGAACTTGAACTGTCCAAATTCTCACACCTATTGATTTCGGATCGAGCCCAAATCTTGGGCAACGTCATAATATGGTGGGAGGAGTCATTTGGTGAGTTTTGAGTGAAATCCAATCGCTAGAACTATGGAATACACCAACCACTCCAATTAGGAACGAACTGCCGCTGAACTTGAAGTGTCGAATTTCTCACACCTATTGATTTCGGATCGAGCCCAAAACTTGGGCAACATCATAATATGGTGGGAGGAGTCATTTGGTGAGTTTTGAGTGAAATCCAATCGCTAGAAGTATGGAATACACCAACCACTCCAATTAGGAACGAACTGCAGTTCAAATTGAATTGACCAATTTCTCACACCTATTGATATCGGATCGAGCCCAAAACTTGGGCAACATCATAATATAGTGGGAGGAGTCATTTGGTGAGTTTTGAGTGAAATCCAATCGCTAGAAGTATGGAATACACCAACCACTCCAGTTAGGAACGAACTGCCGTTGAACTTGAATTGTCCAATTTGGAACACCTATTGATTTCGGATCGAGCCCAAAACTTAGGCAACATCATAATATGGTGGGAGGAGTCATTTGGTGAGTTTTGAGTGAAATCCAATCGCTAGAAGTATGGAATACACCAACCACTCCAATTAGGAACGAACTGCCGTTGAACTTGAATTGTCCAATTTGGAACACCAATTGATTTAGGATCGAGCCCAAAACTTGGGCAATATCATAATATGGTGGGAAGAGTCATTTCGTGACTTTTGAGTGAAATCCAATCACTAGAAGTATGGAATACACCAACCACTCCAATTAGGAACGAACTGCCATTGAACTTGAACTGTCCAAATTCTCACACCTATTGATTTCGGATCGAGCCCAAAACTTGGGCAACATCATAATATGGTGGGAGGAGTCATTTGGTTAGTTTTGAGTGAAATCCAATTGCTAGAAGTATGGAATACACCAACCACTCCAATTAGGAACGAACTGCCGTTGAACTTGAATTGTCCAATTTGGAACACCTATTGATTTCGGATCGAGCCCAAAACTTGGGCAACATCATAATATGGTGGGAGGAGTCATTTGGGGAGTTTTGAGTGAAATCCAATCGCTAGAAGTATGGAATACACCAACCACTCCAATTAGGAACGAACTGCCGTTGAACTTGAATTGTCCAATTTCTCACACGTGTTGATTTCGGATCGAGCCCAAAACTTGGGCAACATCATAATATGGTGGGAGGAGTCATTTGGTGAGTTTTGAGTGAAATCCAATCGCTAGAAGTATGGAATACACCAACCACTCCAATTAGGAACGAACTGCAGTTCAAATTGAATTGACCAATTTCTCACACCTATTGATATCGGATCGAGCCCAAAACTTGGGCAACATCATAATATAGTGGGAGGAGTCATTTGGTGAGTTTTGAGTGAAATCCAATCGCTAGAAGTATGGAATACACCATCCACTCCAGTTAGGAACGAACTGCCGTTGAACTTGAATTGTCCAATTTCTCACACCTATTGATTTCGGATCGAGCCCAAAACTTGGTCAACATCATAATATGGTGGGAGGAGTCATTTGGTGAGTTTTGAGTGAAATCCAATCGCTAGAAGTATGGAATACACCAACCACTCCAATTAGGAACGAACTGCAGTTCAAATTGAATTGACCAATTTCTCACACCTATTGATTTCGGATCGAGCCCAAAACCTGGGCAACATCATAATATGGTGGGAGGAGTCATTTGGTGAGTTTTGAGTGAAA
Organism: Prunus avium; assembly: GCF_965620075.1. NCBI lineage: Eukaryota > Viridiplantae > Streptophyta > Magnoliopsida > Rosales > Rosaceae > Prunus > Prunus avium. Next base: position 15,389,972 of record NC_142290.1, read on the forward strand.
TCCAATCGCTATAAGTATGGAATACACCAACCACTCCAATTAGGAACGAACTGCTGTTGAACTTGAATTGTCCAATTTGGAACACCTATTGATTTCGGATTGAGCCCAAAACTTGGTCCACATCATAACATGGTGGGAGGAGTCATTTGGTGAGTTTTGAGTGAAATCCAATCGCTACAAGTATGGAATACACCAACCACTCCAATTAGTAACGAACTGCCGTTGAACTTGAATTGTCCAATTTGGAACACGTATTGATTTCGGATCGAGACCAAAACTTAGGCAACATCATAATATGGTGGGAGGAGTCATTTGGTGAGTTTTGAGTGAAATCCAATCACTAGATGTATGGAATACACCAACCACTCCAATTAGGAACGAACTGCCGTTGAACTTGAACTGTCCAAATTCTCACACCTATTGATTTCGGATCGAGCCCAAAACTTGGGCAACATCATAATATGGTGGGAGGAGTCATTTGGTTAGTTTTGAGTGAAATCCAATTGCTAGAAGTATGGAATACACCAACCACACCAACTAGGAACGAACTGCCGTTGAACTTGAATTGTCCAATTTGTCACACCTATTGATTTCGGATCGAGCCCAAATCTTGGGCAACCTCATAATATGGTGGGAGGAGTCATTTGGTGAGTTTTGAGTGAAATCCAATCGCTAGAAGTATGGAATACACCAACCACTCCAATTAGGAACGAATTGCCGTTGAACTTGAATTGTCTAATTTGGAACACCTATTGATTTCGGATCGAGTCCAAAACTTGGGCAACATCATAATATGGTGGGAGGAGTCATTTGGGGAGTTTTGAGTGAAATCCAATCGCTAGAAGTATGGAATACACCAACCACTCCAATTAGGAACGAACTGCTGTTGAACTTGAATTGTCCAATTTCTCACACGTGTTGATTTCGGATCGAGCCCAAAACTTGGGCAACATCATAATATGGTGGGAGGAGTCATTTGGTGAGTTTTGAGTGAAATCCAATCGCTAGAAATATGGAATACACCAACCACTCCAATTAGGAACGAACTGCAGTTCAAATTGAATTGACCAATTTCTCACACCAATTGATTTCGGATCGAGCCCAAAACCTGGGCAACATCATAATATGGTGGGAGGAGTCATTTGGGGAGTTTTGAGTGAAATCCAATCGCTAGAAGTATGGAATACACCAACCACTCCAATTAGGAACGAACTGCCGTTGAACTTGAATTGTCCAATTTGGAACACCTATTGATTTCGGATCGAGCCCAAAACTTGGGCAACATCATAATATGGTGGGAGGAGTCATTTGGGGAGTTTTGAGTGAAATCCAATCGCTAGAAATATGGAATACACCAACCACTCCAATTAGGAACGAACTGCAGTTCAAATTGAATTGACCAATTTCTCACACCTATTGATTTCGGATCGAGCCCAAAACCTGGGCAACATCATAATATGGTGGGAGGAGTCATTTGGTGAGTTTTGAGTGAAATCCAATCGCTAGAAGTATGGAATACACCAACCACTCCAATTAGGAACGAACTGCAGTTCAAATTGAATTGACCAATTTCTCACACCTATTGATTTCGGATCGAGCCCAAAACTTGGGCAACATCATAATACGGTGGGAGGAGTCATTTTTTTAGTTTTGAGTGAAATCCAATCGCTAGAAGTATGGAATACACCAACCACTCCAATTAGCAACGAACTGCCGTTGAACTTGAATTGTCCAATTTGGAACACCTATTTATTTCGGATCGAGCCCAAAACTTGGTTAACAACATAATATGGTGGGAGGAGTCATTTGGTGAGTTTTTAGTGAAATCCAATCGCTAGAAGTATGGAATACACCAACCACTCCAATTAGGAACGAACTGCCGTTGAACTTGAATTGTCCAATTTGGAACAACTATTGATTTCGGATCGAGCTCAAAACTTGGGCAACATCATAATATGGTGGGAGGAGTCATTTGGTGAGTTTTGAGTGAAATCCAATCGCTAGAAGTATGGAATACACCAACCACTCCAATTAGGAACTAACTGCCGTTGAACTTGAATTGTCCAAATTCTCACACCTATTGATTTCGGATCGAGCCCAAAACTTGGGCAACATCATAATATGGTGGGAGGAGTCATTTGGTTAGTTTTGAGTGAAATCCAATCGCTAGAAGTATGGAATACACCAACCACTCCAATGAGGAACGAACTGCCGTTGAACTTGAATTGTCCAATTTGGAACACCTATTGATTTCGGATTGAGCCCAAAATTTGGTCCACATCATAATATGGTGGGAGGGGTCATTTGGTGAGTTTGGAGTGAAATCCAATCGCTAGAAGTATGGAATACACCAACCACTCCAATTAGGAACGAACTGTCGTTGAACTTGAATTGTCCAATTTCTCACACCTATTGATTTCGGATCGAGCCCAAAACTTGGGCAACATCATAATATGGTGGTAGGAGTCATTTGGTGAGTTTTGAGTGAAATCCAATCGCTAGAAGTATGGAATACACCAACCACTCCAACTAGGAACGAACTGCCGTTGAACTTGAATTGTCCAAATTCTCACACCTATTGATTTCGGATCGAGCCCAAAACTTGGGGAACATCATAATATGGTGGGAGGAGTCATTTGGTGAGTTTTGAGTGAAATCCAATCGCTAGAAGTATGGAATACACCAACCACTCCAATTAGGAACGAACTGCATTTCAAATTGAATTGACCAATTTCTCACACCTATTGATTTCGGATCGAGCCCAAAACTTGGGCAACATCATAATACAGTGGGAGGAGTCATTTTTTTAGTTTTGAGTGAAATCAAATCGCTAGAAGTATGGAATACACCAACCACTCCAATTAGCAACGAACTGCCGTTGAACTTGAATTGTCCAATTTGGAACACCTATTGATTTCGAATCGAGCCCAAATCTTGGGCAACGTCATAATATGGTGGGAGGAGTCATTTGGTGAGTTTTGAGTGAAATCCAATCTCTAGAAGTGTGGAATACACCAACCACTCCAATTAGGAACGAACTGCCGTTGAACTTGAATTGTCCAATTTGGAACACCTATTGATTTCGGATCGAGCCCAAAACTTGGGCAACGTCATAATATGGTGGGAGGAGTCGTTTGGTGAGTTTTGAGTGAAATCCAATCGCTAGAAGTATGAAATACACCAACCACTCCAATTTTATGAAATGTCGTTCAAATTGAATTGACCAATTTCTCACACCTGTTGATTTCGGATCGAGCCCAAAACTTGGGCAACATCATAATATGGTGGGAGGAGTCATTTGTTGAGTTTTGAGTGAAATCCAATCGCTAGAAGTAAGGAATACACCAACCACTCCAATTAGGAACGAACTGCCGTTGAACTTGAATTGTCCAATTTGGAACACCTGTTGATTTCGGATCGAGCCCAAAACTTGGGCAACATCATAATATGGTGGGAGGAGTCACTTGGTGAGTTTTGACTGAAATCCAATCGTTAGAAGTATGGAATACACCAACCACTCCAATTAGGAACGAACTGCCGTTGAACTTGAATTGTCCAATGTGGAACACCTATTGATTTCGGATCGAGCCCAAAACTTGGGCAACATCATAATATGGTGGGAGGAGTCATTTGGTGAGTTTTGAGTGAAATCCAATCGCTAGAAGTATGGAATACACCAACCACTCCAATTAGGAACGAACTGCCGTTGAACTTGAATTGTCCAAATTCTCACACCTATTGATTTCAGATCGAGCCCAAAACTTGGGCAACATCATAATATGGTGGGAGGAGTCATTTGGTTTGTTTTGAGTGAAATCCAATCACTAGAAGTATGGAATACACCAACGACTCCAATTAGGAACGAACTGCCGTTGAACTTGAATTGTCCAATTTGGAACACCTATTGATTTCGGATCGAGCCCAAAACTTGGGCAACATCATAATATGGTGGGAGGAGTCATTTGGTGAGTTTTGAGTGAAATCCAATCGCAAGAAGTATGGAATACACCAACCACTCCAATTAGGAACGAACTGCCGTTGAACTTGAATTGTCCAAATTCTCACACCTATTGATTTCGGATCGAGCCCAAAACTTGGTCAACATCATAATATGGTGGGAGGAGTCATTTGGTTAGTTTTGAGTGAAATCCAATCGCTAGAAGTATGGAATACACCAACCACTCCAATTAGGAACGAACTGCAGTTCAAATTGAATTGACCAATTTCTCACACCTATTGATTTCAGATCGAGCCCAAAACTTGGGCAACATCATAATATGGTGGGAGGAGTCATTTGGTGAGTTTTGAGTGAAATCCAATCGCTAGAAGTATGGAATACACCAACCACTCCAATTAGAAAGGAACTGCCGTCGAACTTGAATTGTCCAATTTGGAACACCTATTGATTTCGGATCGAGCCCAAAACTTGGGCAACATCATAATATGGTGGGAGGAGTCATTTGGTGAGTTTTGAGTGAAATCCAATCGCTAGAAGTCTGGACTACAAACACAACTTGTCCATTAACGTCATTGACTTTAAAACAAGAAATTGTCCAGTTAAGAAAAAAATAAAATAAAATAAAGTAGGAAAACCAAATAGAATCAAACATCGTTACCAATCCCCGGCATCGGCGCCAAAAACTTGTTGCTTCGATTCAGCTGCACCAAAATAGATTCAGCTGCATCCTCAACTTGTGATACTCGCAAGTGCACGAGCCGTTTGGTAGTATAGCATATGTAAGTGCGAGGTCGATCCCACGAGGATTGGTGATTGAATGATCCAATTTGTTTCCCCTACACAAAATAGAAATGAAAAAAGAAAATAAATAAAACAAGAAAGAATGAAATAACTCAAGCAAATAAGTTCCCAAGTTCAATTAGATTAATGGATTGATTCTAGCTAAAGTATGATTAAGCCATGGTGTTTGGTCATAACCTTGTGTTCCTAATTCCCTAATTTGATCATTTGTTGTCTAACCTAAAACTAAGCATTAGGAACCCATTAAGCATAGAAGAACAATTTAAACAACCAAGCATGTATCTAATCCCTGTTTTCGAATGTCCATACATACTCTTCTTATTCATAGTTCAATTCGAATTAAAGCATGGTGTCTACTCTTAATTCAAACCAAGATAGCTAACATGCAAGCCTAAATGGTGATCAATCATTCAAACTAGCCTATTAACTTATAAGCATAATGAATAAGAACAAAAACCATAATTGAAACTTGGAAACTAATTAAACTTGAAACTTAAGAAAGAATGTACATTACAATGAAAAGTAAAGTGAAACTAAGAAAAACTTGAAGGAAAATTTAGTAAAAACATTATTGTTACAACAATTGACAACTTGAAAGGAAACTAAGAGAATTTGAGGGAGAGAAGGGAAGGGAGCTCTAGAGAAGTGTTTGAGAGCTCCCCCCCTTGGGGTGTGATTTGAAGCTTGAAGGCTTCTCTATTTATAGGGCTAAGAGGGAGGAACATCATGATGGATTCCCACACCATCCTTCATCTTTTGCTGCTGCACCTCAAGCATCTTCACATGGGTTCAAAGGTGATCAGTTGTGGCTGCCTTTGCTGCCAACCCATGTGGTTGCCTTTTGGTTGCCAACCCATGTGGTTGCCTTTTGGTTGCTGAAAAACGAGTTTTCTGAACCAGTCTTGGTGTATGAAGGCCAGAGGTTTCAAAACGTATCTAATGGTGCTCAAATTTGGATATGTTATACTAGACACCCATTGGAACAAATTCTATGAAGAAAGTATTCCCATCGGAGCAGTAGAAGTATGCGTTTTGGCCCTTGCAAGTTGGCTGCCGAACAGAGACTGGAATTGACTTCATTTCATCTTTTCTTTCCTTTTTGATTCACATGCATGCCCATGCTTCCTCTTTCAATTAAAACCTGATTTCCAGCTCCAAAGTGATCTGCCAATTCAATTCCCATGTTCAAAGGCTGAAGCAAAATGCCTCTCATCATTCCTCATTCTTCTCTCTCTCCTTTCTCTTTGCTTCCCATGCATGCACATGCTTTCTCTATAATAACTCCAGCATGTACCAACTTGCTCATTCAGAAATTCATACCTGGAAAGCCTCCCAACTTCACTCATTATGTTGGGTACAAGGTCAGTTGCAGCTGGGGTGAGGCACATGGCTAAAAGGAGGCACATGACTAAATGCTGGCAGCTGCAAATCTTGCTGAGCAAGGTTGGGTGTTGGACGGGCTGAGCACTCCACAAATGTCCAATTGGGCTGAAATTTGGATATGTTGTAGTAGACTCCCATTGGAACAAGTTTCATGAAGATCTTCACCTCATTCGAGCCCCATAGCATGCTGATCCAAGGCCAAGAAGTTGACCTACGAAATTGGGCTGGAAAGGGGTTGTAGCCAAAATGTGTTTGTCTTTAAGCTCATCTTCCTCATATGCCAATCAGCCCTTAACATGCATGGATTGCATCAAATGTTATCTCTTGCTATCTTAACCTACAAAACACACAAACATAGGTAAGTGACTCAAAATAAAGAGAAACTAAGAAAAATCACTAAGTAAAGAAGGCATGCAAGTGTATGAAATTATGGACTTATCAAAACAGAAAATGGATTAAAAGTACAAGTTTAACTCAATAACATCACCAAATCATAAGCTAGAAGGGTACAAAATGATATACAATTATGAACCGATCAAAGATCCAAACAAGCATTTGAAGGAATTCGAAGTGGTATGTTCAAGCATGACACCAATCAACGTGGATAGCAACATTCTAAAGATGAAAGCCTTTCCATTCTCTCTTTTGGAAAAGGCTAAGGATTGGCTCTTTGAGTTAGCACCTGGAACCGTCACTTCTTGGGAAAGCATGAAGAGCGCATTCTTAGAAAAATTCTTCCCAACTTCAAGAGTCATTCTTTTGAGGAAGAGAATTAGTGGAATTCAACAAGGCCCGGGAGAATCCTTCCCAGCATATTATGAGCGTTTCAAGACTTTAGTTGCATCCTGCCCACAACATCAAATGAAGGAAGAGCTTTTAATTCAATATTTCTATGAAGGACTACTTCCACTCGAGAGACAAATGCTTGATGCTTCAGCAGGAGGTGCGTTGGTTGACAAAACACCAGTTGCAGCGAAGATCTTAATCACAAACCGAGCCTTGAATGCACAACAATACGAAGGAGTTGGAGAAAGAGATCATACACGGCCAAGTCAAGTTAATGAGGTAAGTGCTATTTCAGAACTTCAATCTCAAATGGCTAATCTCACTACTCTTATTTCACAGGTTGTTGAAGGATCCAAAGTGCAAGGAAGTAGTACTTGTGGCGTGTGCTCTGTGCAAGGACACCCCTCTGATCAATGCCCTCAATTAATAGAGAATGGGGGATGGGAAAGTGCCAACGCCATTGGGTATCAAGGCCACAATCAGCCAAAGTATGATCCATACTCCAACACTTACAATCCGGGCTGGAGAGATCATCCAAATATGAAGTGGAGGGACCCTCAACAAACTCAACAACAAGGCGGATATAGACAGCCACCTCCAGGACTCTATCAGAGGCCATTCGCACCACCACTCCCACCACAATCTGCCCAACCAAATTCAGGTACGTCTTTGGATAATGATAAAGTTCTTCAAGTACTAACCTCTTTGACTCAGGGTTTGCAAAATCAAGCCAAAGAAATGGGCGAAGTGAAGAAGCAAATTGGGCAAATGGCGGAATTCATGGGACAGTTCAGAGAAGAAGGTAAACTACCTAGTTCAACCATCGTCAACCCAAAGGGAGGTTTTGAAACGGCTAAAGCTGTCACCTTGAGAAGTGGTAAAGAGGTTGGAACCAATCCCAAAACTTCCAAACAAAGCCAAAAAGAGGACGAACAGCTGCTGCCCGAAGGAGACGAGATGAACAAGGCCACGGCAAGGGAAGAGCAACCCTTGTCGCAGCCTTCTAAGGCTCCTACAGCACCCAAATCGGGTAAGGTTGGTTCGAATTCAATTCATTTTAACCCCATTCCACCAAATGTGCCTTTCCCTTGCAGGTTTATGCAATCTAAGAAGGAAGAGAATGAAAAAGATATCTTAGAGACCTTCAGGAAAGTACAAGTCAATATTCCCCTTCTTGATGCAATAAAGCAAGTTCCAAAGTATGCTAAATTTTTGAAGGAGCTTTGTACAACAAGGAGGCGGATCTCGAACAAGGAAGTGGTACAGGTAAGTGAGAATGTTTCTGCAGTTTTGCAACGTAAGCTGCCACCTAAATGCAAAGACCCAGGTAGTTTCACAATCCCTTGTGTTATTGGTAATACCAAGTTTGAAAAGGCCATGTTAGATTTGGGTGCTTCCATTAATGTCATGCCATACTCAATTTATGCATCTATGAACCTAGGAGAGCTTAAAAACGATGGTGTTATAATTCAATTAGCCGATCGTTCTAATGCATATCCGAAAGGAGTCTTGGAAGATGTTTTGGTGCAAGTTAATCATTTGATATTCCCAGCAGATTTCTATGTGCTTGAGATGGAAGATTCGGCCCATTCTACACCATTGCCAATCCTACTTGGAAGACCCTTCATGAAGACAGCTCGCACCAAGATAGATGTGTTCAAGGGGACGTTGACAATGGAATTTGATGGCGACATAATTGATTTCAATATCTCTGAAGCTATAAGGTATCCTATTGATGATCATTCTTGCTTCTCTATTGATGTATTTGAAATTTTGGCGCAGGAATATCATGAATTCCTAAATAGGGATGCTCTTGAAACAACCATTGCTAAAGGAATTGGACTCAAAACCAACATGGCCGAGCCTAATCATGCAACAATTGGCGAGATGGTGGCTGCCCTTGAGTCATTGCCACAACTTGTTGGTAAGCCAACAATCCCAATTCCAATTTCCTTTTCTACTAACAAGTTGTTACCTTCAGTAATTCAGGCACCCACTCTGGAGCTTAAACCATTACCAAATCATTTGAAGTATGTCTTTTTGGGAGATAAAGAGACATTGCCAGTCATAGTCTCTTCATCACTCACGGCAGTAGAGGAGGAGAAACTGGTACGGGTGTTGAAGGAATACAAAGCAGCCATTGGATGGACCTTGGCCGATATCAAGGGGATAAGTCCTACAACATGCATGCATCGCATACTTTTGGAGGATGGGGCCAAACCATCTCGAGAGGCTCAACGCCGACTCAACCCTCCAATGCTGGAAGTTGTGAAGAAGGAGATTATCAAGCTTTATGATTGTGGAGTGATTTACCCAATTTCGGACAGTCGATGGGTTTCACCGGTTCAAGTTGTTCCAAAGAAATCGGGAGTCACTGTGGTGAAGAATGAAGAGAACGAACTTGTGCCTACCCGTATCCAAACAGGTTGGAGAGTTTGCATCGATTATAGGAAGCTCAACGCCACCACAAGGAAGGATCACTTCCCTTTACCGTTCATCGATCAAATGCTTGAAAGGTTAGCTGGTCATTCATTTTATTGCTTTCTTGATGGGTATTCTGGATATAATCAAATTGTCATAGCTCCGGACGATCAAGAGAAGACCACTTTTACTTGTCCATTTGGTACCTTTGCCTATCGTCGAATGCCATTCGGTTTATGTAATGCACCGGCCACGTTTCAAAGATGCATGGTAAGTATCTTTTCAGATTATGTTGAGAAGATTATTGAAGTCTTTATGGACGATTTTAGTGTTTTTGGTGATTCATTTGATGATTGTTTAGCTAATCTCACTTTGATATTGGGACGATGCATTGAAACTAACCTTGTTTTAAATTGGGAAAAATGTCACTTTATGGTAAAACAAGGCATAGTTTTGGGTCATATAATTTCAGAAAAGGGAATTGAAGTTGATAAATCAAAAATAGATCTTGTACGCTACTTACCCTCCCCCACTTCGGTGAGAGAGGTTCGTTCTTTCCTTGGACATGCAGGATTCTATAGACGTTTTATCAAAGATTTCTCAAAGATTGCAACACCCCTGTGTCGACTCCTACAGAAGGATGTGCCATTTGTGTTCAATGATGAATGTGAGAAGGCATTCAATCACCTAAAAAAACTGCTAACTTCAGCCCCCATCATAGTTCCACCAGATTGGAGTCTTCCTTTTGAACTGATGTGCGATGCCTCAGATTATGCAATAGGGGCTGTTTTGGGACAAAGGAAGGACAAGCAGCCGCATGTCATCTACTATGCCTCACGGACCTTGAATGACGCTCAATTGAACTATTCCACCACTGAAAAAGAACTCCTTGCTGTTGTGTTTGCTTTAGATAAGTTTCGCTCTTATTTACTTGGAACTAAAGTCATAATTTATTCTGACCATGCAGCGTTGAAATACTTGCTCATGAAGAAAGAAGCCAAACCAAGGCTTATTCGATGGATGCTCCTTCTCCAAGAGTTCGACGTCGAAATCCGAGACAAGAAAGGAAGTGAGAACGTGGTGGCTGACCACTTAAGCCGTTTGGTGCATGATGAGGAGCCATTACCTATCCCAGAATTATTTCCAGACGAGCAGCTGCTGTCCATTGAGGTAAGTGAGCCATGGTATGCAGATATTGTGAATTATTTAGTGTCTAAACAAGCTCCAAGCACACTAAACAAGCACCAACGTGATAAACTTGCAAAGGATGCACGGTTTTATGTATGGGATGACCCGTACTTGTGGAAATATTGCCCTGATCAGATTCTTCGTAGATGTGTACATGATTCGAAGTTTAATTCAATTTTAACTTTCTGCCACACATATGCATGTGGGGGTCACTTTGGCACTCAAAGGACAGCCCTTAAAGTTCTAGAATGTGGATTTTATTGGCCTACTATATTTAAGGATGCTAGAATTTTTTGCATAACCTGTGATCGTTGTCAAAGAACAGGGAATATAGGTCCAAAAGATCAAATGCCGCAGACCCCAATCCACTTTGTCGAAATCTTTGATGCTTGGGGCATCGATTTCATGGGTCCTTTTCCTTCATCTCATGGTTTCAATTATATTTTACTTGCGGTTGATTATGTATCGAAATGGGTGGAAGCGAAAGCCACCCGTACTAATGATTCCAAAGTGGTTGCAGATTTTGTCAAAACTAACATATTTTCCAGATTTGGAATGCCGAGGGTACTTATCAGTGACGGGGGTTCCCATTTTCGCAATCGAACCATAGAGGCGCTGCTTAAAAAGTATAATGTCACACATAGGGTCTCGACACCCTATCACCCTCAAACAAGTGGGCAAGCCGAGGTGTCTAATCGAGAAATCAAGCAGATTTTGGAGAAGACAGTTGGACCCACTAGGAAAGATTGGAGCTTGCACTTGAATGATGCATTGTGGGCGTACCGTACAGCCTATAAAACACCAATTGGGATGTCTCCATTTCGGCTCATCTATGGGAAACCGTGCCATCTTCCGGTTGAGTTGGAGCACAAAGCGCATTGGGCAGTCAAAGCATTCAACATGGACATAGATACAGCTGGTCTTCATAGGAAGCTTCAATTGAATGAGCTTGAAGAGATTCGGAACGAGGCTTATGAGAACGCTCATATCTATAAGGAGAAAACGAAGGCATTCCATGACAAGATGATTCGTAGCAAGACGTTCTCTATAGGGCAGAAAGTTTTACTTTTCAACTCCCGCCTTCGATTGTTTCCAGGTAAGTTGCGTTCTAAATGGATTGGTCCTTTTGTTGTTACTAATGTCTTCCCTTATGGTGCAGTCCAAATTCAAAGTTTAAAGACAGGGCATGAATTCAAAGTCAATGGACACCGTTTGAAGCCTTATTATGAGTGTTTTGAAGAGCATGTTGTGGAGGATGTACCCCTCTGTGCCGTAGGACCTACTGGAGCTTAAAAGGAGGTATCGTCCGGCTGGAAGACGTTAAAGCAAGCGCTTCTTGGGAGGCAACCCAGGTGTTCGAATAAAAGGACTTTGGAATATTCGGCTCCTACAACCAGATTTGCTCTCTTTTACCCTTCTCTTTATTGTTTTTACTTTGCCATGATTGTCTTGTTTGCTAGCTATCTTTTATTGCTTTCTTATTTACGTTTATTTTTGAAATATTGAGGACAATGTTTGGTTTAAGTGTGGGGGGGTAAACAAAGTTCTTTTCATGAATTATTTTTGAATCCCTATCGCTACTAATGTGGTTATTCACTGTTTTAAAGTGTTTTTGTGTCATTTATAACCAAAAAAAGAGTCGTTTTTGTTGCTTGTTTGTGTCTTAGGGTACCTTCCAACGCAATGATGAGGATTTGGTTTTTAATTGCATGACTGTTATGGAAAGTTGCAAACATGGGTGGAAGTTTGATATGCTCTTTGGTTAATACTTAGTTGTAGTCATCATTTACGAACTCACATGTAAGCACAAAAAGAAAAAATCAGTTTTTGTAACATGCTTGAAGGAAGAAACTCAAACTAATGCTACAACCCTGTGAGACTTGAGCCTAGCCTTTGTTTGGAGAGTTATTAATCTGGATATTCTTGTTTTCTAAAGTCGTTGCATGATCTCATTAGTTCTTTGCTTGGTTGCTACTTAGAATGCGTTTTCATCATTTAAGTTCCAAATACTAGAACTCATGCCCGTTTCATTCAAAACGTAAAATGAAGTGCATAACAAATAACAAGATGAAGGTGTGTAGTTACCACCAGAGCCAAAAAGCCTTATCCCTTGCATTTATATTGTAGGTATAACCCCTTTGAGCCTTATTTAGCCTATTTTCCTTGTGAAGCCGGCATTATCCTTACCCAGCCTAGTACAGGAATATCCATACCCTTGTTCTTAAAGAATAGTGAAGCATGACTTGTTGGGAATTCCTTTTGTCTACGATTTGCAGAATTGTTCTTTTGAGTTGATGAAAAGAGGAGTTTCTGTGTGGTTTCATCAAAAATAAAATAAAATAAAAAAAAGAAGAAAAACAAGATGAAAAGAAGTAAGAATGAGTTCACAACTTTTGGTTGTTGAAGAAGGGTCCAAAAAAAAAAAAAAAAAAAAAAAAAAAAGTGGATCTGACCCTAAAATTGTACAGATCTTCCCTTTGTGTTTAAAGTTTGATGCTGCAATCAAAAGTGAATTCTAAGTATGGAATACACCAACCACTTCAATTAGGAACGAACTGCCGTTGAACTTGAATTGTCCAATTTGGAACACCTATGGATTTCGGATCGAGCCCAAAACTTGGGCAACATCATAATATGGTGGGAGGAGTCATTTGGTTAGTTTTGAGTGAAATCCAATCGCTAGAAGTATGGAATACACCAACCACTCCAATTAGGAACGAACTGCCGTTGAAGTTGAATTGTCCAATTTGGAACAACTATTGATTTCGGATCGAGCCCAAAACTTGGGCAACATCATAATATGGTGGGAGGAGTCATTGGGTTAGTTTTGAGTGAAATCCAATCGCTAGAAGTATGGAATACACCATCCCGTCCAATTAGGAACGAACTGCCGTTGAACTTTAATTGTCCAATTTGGAACACCTATTGACTTCGGATCGAGCCCAAAACATATGTAACATCATAATATGGTGGGAGGAGTCATTTGGTGAGTTTTGTGTGAAATCCAATCGCTAGAAGTATGGAATACACCATCCCCTCCAATTATGAATGAACTGCCGTTGAACTTGAATTGTCCAATTTCTCACACCTATTGATTTCGGATCGAGCCCCAAACTTAGGCAACCTCATAATATGGTGGGAGGAGTCATTTGGGGAGTTTTCAATGAAATCCAATCGCTAGAAGTATGGAATACACCATCCCCTCCAATTAGGAACGAACTGCCGTTGAACTCGAATTGTCCAATTTCTCACACCTATTGATTTCGGATCGAGCCCAAAACTTGTGCTACATCATAATATGGTGGGAGGAGTCATTTGGTGAGTTTTGAGTGAAATCCAATCGCTAGAAGTTTGGAATACACCAACCACTCCCATTTGGAACGAACTGCCGTTGAACTTGAATTGTCCAATTTCTCACACCTATTGATTTCGGATCGAGCCCCAAACTTGGGCAACCTCATAATATGGTGGGAGGAGTCATTTGGTGAGTTTTGAATGAAATCCAATCGCTAGAAGTATGGAATACACCAACCACTCCAATTAGGAACGAACTGCCGTTGAACTTGAATTGTCCAATTTGGAACACCTATTGATTTCGGATCGAGCCCAAAACTTGGGCAACATCAAAATATGGTGGGAGGATTCATTTGGTTAGTTTTGAGTGAAATCCAATCGCTAGAACTATGGAATACACCAACCACTCCAATTAGGAACGAACTGCCGTTGAACTTGAATTGTCCAATTTGGAACACCTATTGATTTCGGATCGAGCCCAAAACTTGGGCTACATCATAATATGGTGGGAGGAGTCATTTGGTGAGTTTTGAGTGAAATCCAATCGCTAGAAGTATGGAATACACCAACCACTCCCATTAGGGACGAACTGCCGTTTAACTTGAATTGTCCAATTTGGAACACCTATTGACTTCGGATCGAGCCCAAAACTTGGGCTACACCATAATATGGTGGGAGGAGTCATTTGGTTAGTTTTGAGTGAAATCCAATCACTAGAAGTATGGAATACACCAACCACTCCCATTAGGAATGAACTGCCGTTGAACTTGAATTGTCCAATTTCTCACACCTATTGATTTCGGATCGAGCCCCAAACTTGGGCAACCTCATAATATGGTGGGAGGAGTCATTTGGTGAGTTTTGAATGAAATCCAATCGCTAGAAGTATGGAATACACCAACCACTCCAATTAGGAACGAACTGCCGTTGAACTTGAATTGTCCAATTTGGAACACCGATTGATTTCGGATCGAGCCCAAAACTTGGGCAATATCATAATATGGTGGGAGGAGTCATTTGGGGAGTTTTGAGTGAAATTCAATCGCTAGAAGTATGGAATACACCAACCACTCCAATTAGGAACGAACTGCCGTTGAACTTGAATTGTCCAATTTGGAACACCTATTGATTTCGGATCGAGACCAAAACATGGGCAACATCATAATATGGTGGGAGGAGTCATTTGGGTAGTTTTGAGTGAAATCCAATCGCTAGAAGTATGGAATACACCAACCACTCCAATTAGGAACGAACTGCCGTTGAACTTGAATTGTCCAATTTGGAACACCTATTGATTTCGGATCGAGCCCCAAACTTGGGCAACATCATAATATGGTGGGAGGAGTCGTTTGGTGAGTTTTGGGTGAAATCCAATCGCTAGAAGTATGGAATACACCAACCACTCAAATTAGGAACGAACTGCCGTTGATCTTGCATTGTCCCATTTCGAACACCTATTGATTTCGGATGAAGCCCAAAACTTGGGCAACATCATAATATGGTGGGAGGAGTCATTTGGTGAGTTTTGAGTGAAATCCAATCGCTAGAAGTATGGAAGACACCAACCACTCCAATTAGGAACGAACTGCCGTTGAACATGAATTGTCCAATTTCTCACACCTATTGATTTCGGATCGAGCCCCAAACTTGGGCAACATCCAAATATGGTGGGAGGCGTCATTTGGTGAGTTTTGAGTGAAATCCAATCGCTAGAAGTATGGAATACACCAACCACTCCAATTAGGAACGAACTGCCGTTGAACTTCAATTGTCCAATTTCGAACACCAATTGATTTCAGATCGAGCCCAAAACTTGGGCAACATCATAATATGGTGGGAGGAGTCATTTGGTGAGTTTTGAGTGAAATCCAATCCCTAGAAGTATGGATGACACCAACCACTCCAATTAGGAACGATCTGCCGTTGAACTTGAATTGTCCAATTTCTCACACCTATTGATTTCGGATCGAGCCCAAAACTTGGGCAACATCATAATATGGTGGGAGGATTCATTTGGTGAGTTTTGAGTGAAATCCAATCGCTAGAAGTATGGAATACACCAACCACTCCAATTAGGAACGAACTGCCGTTGAACTTGAAATGTCCAATTTGGAACACCTATTGATTTCGGATCGAGCCCAAAAGTTGGGCAACATCATAATATGGTGGGAGGAGTCATTTGGGGAATTTTGAGTGAAATCCAACCGCTAGAAGTGTGGAATACACCAACCACTCCAATTAGGAACGAACTCCCGTTGAACTTGAATTGTCCAATTTCTCACACCTATTGATTTCGGATCGAGCCCCAAACTTGGGCAACATCATAATATGGCGAGAGGAGTCATTTGGTGAGTTTTGAGAGAAATCCATTCGCTAGAAGTATGGAATACACCAACCACTCCAATTAGGAACGAACTGCCGTTGAACTTGAATTGTCCAATTTGGAACACCTATTGATTTCGGATCGAGCCCAAAACTTGGGCAACATCATAATATGGTGCGAGGATTCAGTTGGTGATTTTTGAGTGAAATCCAATCGCTAGAAGTATGGAATACACCAACCACTCCAATTAGGAACGAACTGCCGTTGAACTTGAATTGTCCAATTTGGAACACCTATTGATTTCGGATCGAGCCCAAAACTTGGGCAACATCATAATATGGTGGGAGGAGTCATTTGGTTAGTTTTGAGTGAAATCCAATCGCTAGAAGTATGGAATACACCAACCACTCCAATTAGGAACGAACTGCCGTTGAACTTGAATTGTCCAATTTGGAACACCTATTGATTTCGGATCGAGCCCAAAACTTGGGCAACATCATAATATGGTGCGAGGATTCAGTTGGTGATTTTTGAGTGAAATCCAATCGCTAGAAGTATGGAATACACCAACCACTCCAATTAGGAACGAACTGCCGTTGAACTTGAATTGTCCAATTTGGAACACCTATTGATTTCGGATCGAGCCCAAAACTTGGGCAACATCATAATATGGTGGGAGGAGTCATTTGGTTAGTTTTGAGTGAAATCCAATCGCTAGAAGTATGGAATACACCAACCACTCCAATTAGGAACGAACTGCCGTTGAACTTGAGTTGTCCAATTTGGAACACCTATTGATTTCGGATCGAGCCCAAAACTTATGTAACATCATAATATGGTGGGAGGAGTCATTTGGTGAGTTTTGTGTGAAATCCAATCGCTAGAAGTATGGAATACACCATCCCCTCCAATTAGGAACGAACTGCCGTTGAACTTGAATTGTCCAATTTCTCACACCTATTGATTTCGGATCGAGCCCCAAACTTAGGCAACCTCATAATATGGTGGGAGGAGTCATTTGGTGAGTTTTCAATGAAATCCAATCGCTAGAATTATGGAATACACCATCCCCTCCAATTAGGAACGAACTGCCGTTGAACTCGAATTGTCCAGTTTCTCACACCTATTGATTTCGGATCGAGCCCAAAACTTGGGCTACATCATAATATGGTGGGAGGAGTCAGTTGGTGAGTTTTGAGTGAAATCCAATCGCTAGAAGTATGGAATACACCATCCCGTCCAATTAGGAACGAACTGCCGTTGAACTCCAATTGTCTAATTTCTCACACCTATTGATTTCGGATCGAGCCCAAACCTTGGGCTACATCATAATATGGTGGGAGGAGTCATTTGGTGAGTTTTGAGTGAAATCCAATCGCTAGAAGTTTGGAATACACCAACCACTCCCATTAGGAATGAACTGCCGTTGAACTTGAATTGTCCAATTTCTCACACCTATTGATTTCGGATCGAGCCCCAAACTTGGGCAACCTCATAATATGGTGGGAGGAGTCTTTTGGTGAGTTTTGAATGAAATCCAATCGCTAGAAGTATGGAATACACCAACCACTCCAATTAGGAACGATCTGCCGTTGAACTTGAATTGTCCAATTTCTCACACCTATTGATTTTGGATCGAGCCCAAACTTGGGCAAAATCCAAATATGGTGGGAGGAGTCTTTTGGTGAGTTTTGAGAGAAATCCAATCGCTAGAAGCATGGAATACACAAACCACTCCAATTTGGAACGAACTGCCGTTGAACTTGAATTGTCCAATTTCTCGCACCTATTGATTTCGGATCGAGCCCCAAACCTGGGCAACATCATAATATGGTGGGAGGAGTCATTTGGTGAGTTTTGAGTGAAATCCAATCGCTAGAAGTATGGAATACACCAACCACTCCAATTAGGAACGAACTGCCGTTGAACTTGAGTTGTCCAATTTGGAACACCTATTGATTTCGGATCGAGCCCAAAACTTATGTAACATCATAATATGGTGGGAGGAGTCATTTGGTGAGTTTTGTGTGAAATCCAATCGCTAGAAGTATGGAATACACCATCCCCTCCAATTAGGAACGAACTGCCGTTGAACTTGAATTGTCCAATTTCTCACACCTATTGATTTCGGATCGAGCCCCAAACTTAGGCAACCTCATAATATGGTGGGAGGAGTCATTTGGTGAGTTTTCAATGAAATCCAATCGCTAGAATTATGGAATACACCATCCCCTCCAATTAGGAACGAACTGCCGTTGAACTCGAATTGTCCAGTTTCTCACACCTATTGATTTCGGATCGAGCCCAAAACTTGGGCTACATCATAATATGGTGGGAGGAGTCAGTTGGTGAGTTTTGAGTGAAATCCAATCGCTAGAAGTTTGGAATACACCAACCACTCCCATTAGGAACGAACTGCCGTTGAACTTGAATTGTCCAATTTCTCGCACCTATTGATTTCGGATCGAGCCCCAAACTTGGGCAACCTCATAATATGGTGGGAGGAGTCATTTGGTGAGTTTTGAATGAAATCCAATCGCTAGAAGTATGGAATACACCAACCACTCCAATTAGGAACGATCTGCCGTTGAACTTGAATTGTCCAATTTCTCACACCTATTGATTTTGGATCGAGCCCAAACTTGGGCAAAATCCAAATATGGTGGGAGGAGTCATTTGGTGAGTTTTGAGAGAAATCCAATCGCTAGAAGCATGGAATACACCAACCACTCCAATTAGGAACGAATTGCCGTTGAACTTGAATTGTCCAATTTCTCACACCTATTGATTTCGGATCGAGCCCCAAACCTGGGCAACATCATAATATGGTGGGAGGAGTCATTTGGTGAGTTTTGAGTGAAATCCAATCGCTAGAAGTATGGAATACACCAACCACTCCAATTAGGAACGAACTGCCGTTGAACTTGAGTTGTCCAATTTGGAACACCTATTGATTTCGGATCAAGCCCAAAACTTGGGTGATCAGTTCATAATTGTATATCATTTTGTACCCCTCTAGCTTTTGATTTGGTTATGTTGTTGAGTTAAACTTGTGCTTTTAATCCCTTTTCTATTTATCATTCAGTTCATTGGGCCTTAGATAGCAATGGTGGCTTTGGATAGGAAAAGATGCAAAATGGTGAAAAAACGAGCAGACTGAGTTAGCAATTTGCTTCAGCCTTAACTTCCTCCTCCCAACGTGTATTGGCCCAATTAATATGTGGTTGGAAAGAAGAGATTCTGAGCTGCAAGATAGACTGCTAAAACGTATCAATTGATGAAGTCAAGCCCAATCCATGGGCCCATCAAAATGCACACCATACATTCCAGTCTATTTTCGGCAGTCAACTTGCAAAGCCCAAAACGTACACTTATACTGCTCAGATGGGAATGCATTCTGCAGCAAAGTTGTTCCAGTGGGTGTCTATTATGACATATCCAAATTTGAGCCCCATTGCATACATATTGAAATCTCAGGCCTTCATACACCAACCTGGTTCAGCAGCATCTTTTATTTCCAGCAACCAAAAGAAAACCCACATGGGTTGGCAGCAAAAGGCAGCCACAATTGAACACCCATGTGAAGAAAGCTTGAGGTGCAGCAAAAGAAGTATGGGATGGGATTGATTCCAACCACACTAACATAGACAAGATGAAGTAGAGGAGTCTTCAAGCTACAAACTTCACTTCAGCCATCCTCCACACTTCCATCATTCCATCAACACATCCAGAAATCATCCTCATACATTCCCACAACCCCAAACACTCAAGCAATCAACCCAATACTCTAAACTGCCCCAAAATCACCAAAACAGCTCCAGAAAACCTCCCTTCCATTTCCCTACGAATTTCCTCTTTCTCAGCCATCACCACTCACTCAAACTCATCCCAAATCACCTCCATATCCTTCATACATCCTTCTAGACGTCGAGAAGCTCTTGGAGAAGCATTGGACACCACAAGAACTTCAGAAAAGGGTTTTTCTACTCTTATGGCATTCATTATGTTTTCCCATTTCTGTTTTAGTTTCTTTTCCATTATGAGTAGCTAAATCCATAACTAGGGCTTCGATGTAACCTAACATGAATATTCTGGGTTTATAAGTTTGAAGTTTGGAGTTTCAAGTTTGATTCATGATTCATGTTCTTATTCGTTATGCTTATAAGTTAACATGCTTGTTTGAATGATTGATCACCATTAGAACTTGTTTGTTAACTATCTTGGTTTGAATTAAGAGTAGACACCATGCTTTAATTCGAATTGAACTATGAATAGGAAGAGTATGTATGGACATTCGACAACAGGGATTAGATACATGCTTGGTTGTTTAAATTGTTCTTCTATGCTTAATGGGTTCCTAATGCTTAATTTTAGGTTAGACATCAAATGATCAAATTAGGGAATTAGGAACACAAGGTTAGGACCAAACACCATGGCCTAATCATACTTTAGCTAGAATCAATCTTTGAATCTGAATTAGACTTGTTACTTGACTCCTTATAACCCAGAATTGAATTGTTATGGTGATTCGAATGCCCTAGTCTCCAAATCTGTTTTCCATCTCTTAAAACCACTCTTTGTTACATTTGTTTACTTGTTTTTGTTTGCAATTTCATTTTGCTTATTTTGTTCAACAATCACAACCACTCTTGCTTTAAATTCTGTTTTAGACATAACCTCCTACTTTCTTGAATTTGGTAAGCTAAGTACATAACTAGTTTTCACTTCTCAGTCTTCGTGGGTACGACCTCGTACTTGTCTTGCTATACTACTAATTGCCCCGTACAATTGCGTGTTAACATAATAATTCACAACATTGGGCAACATCATAATATGGTGGGAGGAGTCATTTGGTGAGTTTTGAGTGAAATCCATTCGCTAGAAGTATGGAAGACACCAACCACTCCAATTAGGAACGAACTGCCGTTGAACTTGAATTGTCCAATTTCTCACACCTATTGATTTCGGATCGAGCCCCAAACTTGGGCAACATCATAATATGGAGGGAGGAGTCATTTGGTGAGTTTTCAGTGAAATCCAATCGCTAGAAGTATGGAATACACCAACCACTCCAATTAGGAACGAACTGCCAATGCACTTGAATTGTCCAATTTCTCACACCTATTGATTTCGGATCGAGCCCAAAACTTGGGCAACATCATAATATGCTGGGAGGGGTCATTTGGTGAGTTTTGAGTGAAATCCAATCGCCAGAAGTATGGAATACACCAACCACTCCAATTAGGAACGAACTGCCGTTGAACTTGAATTGTCCAATGTCGAACACCAATTGATTTCGGATCGAGCCCAAAACTTGGGCAACATCATAATATGGTGGGAGGAGTCATTTGGTGAGTTTTGAGTGAAATGCAATCACTAGAAGCATGGAACACACAAACCACTCCAATTAGGAACAAACTGCCGTTGAACTTGAATTGTCCAATTTGGAACACCGATTGATTTCGGATCGAGCCCAAAACTTGGGCAATATCATAATATGGTGGGAGGAGTCATTTGCGGAGTTTTGAGTGAAATCCAATCGCTAGAAGTATGGAATACACCAACCACTCCAATTAGGAACGAACTGCCGTTGAACTTGAATTGTCCAATTTCTCACACCTATTGATTTCGGATCGAGCCCAAAACTTGGGCAACATCATAATATGGTGGGAGGAGTCATTTGGTTAGTTTTGAGTGAAATCTAATCGCTAGAAGTATGGAATACACCAACCACTCCAATTAGGAACGAACTGCCGTTGAACTTGAATTGTCCAATTTCTCACACCTATTGATTTCGGATCGAGCCCAAAACTTGGGCAACATCATAATATGGTGGGAGGAGTCATTTGGAGAGTTTTGAGTGAAATCCAATCGCTAGAAGTATGGAAATCACAACCAGTCCAATTAGGAACAAACTGTCGTTGAAATTGAATTGACCAATTTCTCACACCTATTGATTTCGGATCGAGCCCAAAACTTGGGCAACATCATAATATGGTGGGAGGAGTCATTTGGTGAGTTTTCAGTGAAATCCAATCGCTAGAAGTATGGAATACACCAACCACTCCAATTAGGAACGAACTGCCAATGCACTTGAATTGTCCAATTTCTCACACCTATTGATTTCGGATCGAGCCCCAAACTTGGGCAACATCATAATATGCTGGGAGGAGTCATTTGGTGAGTTTTGAGTGAAATCCAATCGCCAGAAGTATAGAATACACCAACCACTCCAATTAGGAACGAACTGCCGTTGAACTTGAATTGTCCAATGTCGAACACTAATTGATTTCGGATCGAGCCCAAAACTTGGGCAACATCATAATATGGTGGGAGGAGTCATTTGGTGAGTTTTGAGTGAAATGCAATCGCTAGAAGTATGGAACACACAAACCACTCCAATTAGGAACAAACTGCCGTTGAACTTGAATTGTCCAATTTGGAACACCTATTGATTTCGGATCGAGCCCAAAACTTGGGCAATATCATAATATGGTGGGAGGAGTCATTTGGGGAGTTTTGAGTGAAATCCAATCGCTAGAAGTATGGAATACACCAACCACTCCAATTAGGAACGAACTGCCGTTGAACTTGAATTGTCCAATTTGGAACACCTATTAATTTCGGATCGAGCCCAAAACTTGGGCAACATCATAATATGGTGGGAGGAATCATTTGGTGTGTTTTGAGTGAAATGCAATCGCTAGAAGTATGGACACTCATGAAATGAAGCGCAAGGCTCAAAAGGTCACATTATATGGTTATATAAGTCTAATTTATGCTTGATACAATTCTTTGGGTCATTCAAATCCTTTAATTGGAAAATTATGAAACAAATGGCAAGTGTAAAGAAGGTTTCAATCATATCATGCTAGAACAATGCCAAATTTTTTTTATTATTTAAATTTTTAAGTTTTTTTTTTTTTTTACAATAAAAATTTACAAATAAATAAATAAATAAAGAAATAAATAAAATCAATTTTCATTTAAGTCATGCAAACATTTATCACAATATCATCAAATGTGTTCGGAAAGTGAAATAAAATCAAAATCAAAATAAAATCAAAATCAAAATAAAAGCAAGACTCAAACAAAAAAAAAACAAAAAAAAACAAGCAAATAAAAAAATAAATTAAATTAAATTAAGGAAAAACCAAATTTACATGCTAAACTCCAATACCCCCAAACCTAGAAATGAACATTGTCCTCAATGTTTAAAAATTAGCCACAAGCAATGTCATAACAACAAATGAAGGTATTAAAGCAAATAAAAATAACAAAATACAAAAATAAAATAAAAGAAAATAATTACAAAATAAAAATTACAAAACAAACAAACAAATAATAAGAAATGAAAACACTCAAAACAGTAAGCCCTAAACAGACAGTCTTACGCAAACAAGAACCCAAACGATTGAAAGCTCAACCCAAAAGAAAGTTAGCCCACTTTGAAACCTAAACAACGGTGAAAACCCGACCTACAATGAAATCCGAAGCCCACATGTTAAATTTTATTTTTTTTATTTTAAATAAAAGAACATGGGTCATGATGTCTCGGTTCAGTGTAAGGGACCAACTGACAGGGCGAGACACGTGTCGATGCACAGAGGCGCCGCAGACTCTACAAGCGCAAATTACGGGCACCATGGAAAGGCGCGAAGCCGACTTTGCTGAACGCGTCCGTTCAGAAAAGACACGTCGTGATAAATGAGTTGGGTATGGTTGGAAAGCGAGAAGGTTGTGGGACTGAAGGAATGCTGGAGATTCATAAAATGCTCAGACGTTGCAATGGCTAGGGTTTGTCAAAGACTATGTCTATAAGAAGGAAAAAGAAGAAAGGGTGAAAAACACAAACTCAAACACACAAAAGAGAAAAGAAAGAAAGAAGAAAAGAAAGTGAGAAATCAAATGGCCTCTTCCTACCCATTTTCGTTGGATCTCAACCTAGCTCCACCGACTCAGACACGGGGCCAAGCAGCGGCACCAATATGGATGCCCTACTTTGCTTCCGCACGGGGGCCTGTGACAGTAACTGACTCAATACTCCTGGACAACGATGTTGCCATTGGAGTGGCTAGAAATTTAGTGACTCCTAAAGATATACGTGTGCTGGGGACAAGGGATGACAACCGGGTCGTGAGCGATGCCCTGGCACTGAGCGTGCAGAGTACGGCAACAGTCGCAAGTTTGGGTCATCGCCTACTTGCGAAGTATGGTTGAAGAGTGTCAGAGTGCTATAAAAAGTTTGAAAAGAGAGCGGGCAAGGATAGTGGAGGTGAATCGACACCAGCTAGAAGTATTGCGGGACGAGAATAAAAACCTATCAAAAATGGTAGAGTTGTACTCTCGTGACATGCGAAAGCAGCTAGAGGACCTAGACCGACCGGGTAAACGCAAGCAAGCAGATCGCGAGAGTAATTACGCTCAAGCTAAGATTGCGATCTTTGGGAGCTCAAGTGATGAGCCCCAAGAGGCTGTGCGTGAAAATCCAGAAGAGGACAGTCATAGGGCCAAACTCAAAGCTCCAATGGTCGAGACACCGAGCACTGTGAAGAAATGATTTCTACAACATTATTGTTGTTTTTATTTTATTTTTTTGGTTGTTTTTATTTTTTGTTTTTTGTTTTTTCGGAAATAAAAGAGTAAGGTTGCAGAACGAAAAAGAAAAACAAAAAGAAAACACACTTCCCAACTAAAATAAAACAAAGACGACAAACGGAAAAGAAAACACATTTCCCTAACTAAAATAAGACAAAGATGATAGCCGAAAGGGAAAGGCAAAAATACAAAGCACTAGAAAATGGAAGTAACGGACAAAAACATAAAACACCAGAAAACACGGAAAAAAGAAAAGTAAAGTGAAAGTAAAGGTGCTCCCCCTTGAAGCGATTAGGTCGAGCATGCCCGGGAAATCCGAAATGGCGTTGGCACCCTCATCAGCATATGTCTATTTAAAGCACGCCTCTACAAGCGGATGATACCCAGCATTTCTTCCTGCAAACTCAAAGAAAAACATAAAAAAATCCTGAAACAAAAAAAATGGCATCCTCATGCGCTCACCTTGATGATCTCAACCTTGAATTGTCACTTGCACCACCGAATGCCCAGATAAGGGCTCCTCCAACTCCTGTCTTCCCAAACTCCACATATCATCATGGCACGGCCTCAAACTTTGCTGAGGCAATACCGAACTTTGCTGAGGCAATGCCGAACAGAGCAGTGCTGCTGGGTGGCATGATTGGCAGTATACTCACACCGGCAGATCATCCGCATGTGGCACGTAGGTCTGACAAGATGGCGGTGGATGAGTCCCACTCTTTATCTGTGCTCCATGTGGTCTCGGCTACCAATTTGGGCATGCGATTACTGGCGAGGACACGGGAGTGTGCCGCGCTGAGCGAGGAAGTGGCTTCCTTGAAGGCTATGGTGGCGGACTTGCAGAAGCGGCTCTACTGTGCCAATCAGCATGTGGAAGCACTGCAGAGAAAGAATGAGGACCATGTAGAGCTGCTACAGATTCTACAAGTGCGAGACAATAGAGGCAAGCCATGATGATGATGAAGATGAAGATAAAGAAGAAGAAGAAGAAGAAGAAGTTTTTTTTTTTTTTTGTTTGTTTTTTGTTTGTTTGTTTTTTTTGTTTTTAATGCAGAGTTTGAAATAAAATAAAAATGTGTTTTAACACTCAGAAATAAACTAACTAACCATACCACGTAAATAAAATACATAAACTAACTTAACAAAACAAAAACAAAAACAAAGACTCAACAGAAAAGATAACAAAGAAAATATAAAAAAAACTTAATTTAAAAACACACGAATATACAAGCAACTCACGGATGACCAGTTAAGGGCCTCAGAAAACACAGCCAGGGGATCCGGGAAGGTTGGAGGGGTCACAATGGTCCCGCTTAAAACCCAAACTTCTTAGACACCGAAGGTGTCGCCTAAAGAACTCCTAGACACTGTATTGACGGAGATGCTCACTGGAGTTACCACGAGTCAGCTCATATAAAAAATCTTTTTTTATTTTCTTATAAAAGAAATAGAAAATTAAAATTATTGAAATAATAACAAAACAACTAAAGAGAAAGGATTGGAATACTCCCCCTTGAAGCGATTAGGTCGAGCGTGATGCATTTGGAGGTCGCGACTTCTCCCACTACTCCACACTTCCTATCTTTATGATTGAAGTTGCCTTCTCTTTCCCTTTATTATTGAGCTATAATAAATTGCTAAAACAAACACAGAAAACTTGAAATAGAATTAAAAGGATGAGGAAATAAAAACTAAAATGAAAAGGAAAATCAACACACATCCAATTTCATGCTTCAAAGTAACAAACACCAATGGGTTGTGTAAGCTGGGACTTAAACCCAGTTCTCTTGCTTGTTGGGCAATTGTCCTTTTCTGTTGGACTACAAACACAACTTGTCCATTAACGTCATTAACTTTAAAACAAGAAATTGTCTAGTTAAGAAAAAAATAAAATAAAGTAGGAAAGCCAAATAGAATCAAACAATGTTACCGATCCCCGGCAACGGCGCCAAAAACTTGTTGCTTCGATTCAGCTGCACCAAAATGGATTCAGCTGCATCCTCAACTTGTGATACTCGCAAGTGCACGAGCCGTTTGGTAGTATAGCATATGTAAGTGCGAGGTCGATCCCACGAGGATTGGTGATTGAATGATCCAATTCATTTCCCCTACATAAAACAGAAATGAAAAAGAAAATAAATAAAACAAGAAAAAAGGAAATAACTCAAGCAAATAAGTTCCCAAGTTCAATTAGATTAACGGATTGATTCTAGCTAAAGTATGATTAAGCCATGGTGTTTGGTCATAACCTTGTGTTCCTAATTCCCTAATTTGATCATTTGTTGTCTAACCTAAAATTAAGCATTAGGAACCCATTAAGCATAGAAGAACAATTTAAACAACCAAGCATGTATCTAATCCCTGTTGTCGAATGTCCATACATACTCTTCCTATTCATAGTTCAATTCGAATTAAACCATGGTGTCTACTCTTAATTCAAACCAAGATAGCTAACATGCAAGCCTAAATGGTGATCAATCATTCAAACTAGCATATTAACTTATAAGCATAATGAATAAGAACAAAAACCATAATTGAAACTTGGAAACTAATTAAACTTGAATACTTAAGAAAGAATGTACATTACAAATAAAAGTAAAGTGGAACTAAGAAAACTTGAAGGAAAATTTAGTAAAATAATTTTGTTACAACAATTGACAACTTGAAAGGAAACTAAGAGAATTTGAGGGAGAGAAGGGAAGGGAGCTCTAGAGAAGTGTTTGAGAGCTCCCCCCTTGGGGTTTGTTTTGTAGCTTGAAGGCTTCTCTATTTATAGGGCTAAGAGGGAGGAACATCATGATGGATTCCCACACCATCCTTCATCTTTTGCTGCTGCACCTCAAGCATCTTCACATGGGTTCAAAGGTGATCAGTTGTGGCTGCCTTTGCTGCCAACCCATGTGGTTGCCTTTTGATTGCCAACCCATGTGGTTGCCTTTTGGTTGTTGAAAAACGAGTTTTCTGAACCAGACTTGGTGTAGGAAGGCCAGAGGTTTCAAAACGTATCCAATGGGGCTCAAATTTGGATATGTTATACTAGATACCCATTGGAACAACTTCTATGAAGAAAGTATTCCCATCGGAGCAGTAGAAGTGTGCGTTTTGGGCCTTGCAAGTTGGCTGCCGAACAGAGACTGGAATTGACTTCATTTCATTTCTTTGCTTTCTTTTTGCTTCACATGCATGCACATGCTTTCTCTTTCAATTAAAACCTGATCTCCAGCTCCAAAGTGATCTGCCAATTCAATTCCCATGTTCAAAGGCTGAAGCAAAATGCCTCTCATCATTCCTCATTCTTCTCTCTCTCCTTTCTCTTTGCTTCACATGCATGCACATGCTTTCTCTATAATAACTCCAGCATGTACCAACTTGCTCCTTTAGAATTTCATAGCTGGAATGTCTCCCCACTTCACTCATTATGTTGGATCCAAAGTCAGTTGCAGCATGGGTGAGGCACATGGCTTAAAGGAGGAGACAAGGCTCAAAGCTGGCACCTGCAAATCCTCCTGAGCATGGTTCAGTGTTGGACGACCTAAGGACTCCACATATGTTCAATTGGGCTGAATTTTGGATATGTTATACTAGACACCCAATTGAACAACTTCTATGAAGAATGTCTCCTCATCCGAGTTGTGCAGATTGCTGAAATGAGACCTTCAAGGTGACTTACGAAACTGGACTGACAAGGAGTGTGGCCCAACTTTGGTTTTGTCTTTAAGCTCTTGCTCTTTGCCAATCAGCCCTTAACATGCATGGATTGCATCAAATGTGATCTCTTGCTATCTTAACCAACAAAACACACAAACAGAGGTAAGTGACTCAAAATAAAGAGAAACTAAGCAAAATCAATAAGTAAAGAAGGCATGCAAGTGTATGAAATTATGGACTTATCAAAACAGAAAATGGATTAAAAGCACAAGTTTAACTCAATAACATAACCAAATCATAAGCTAGAAGGGTACAAAATGATATACAATTATGAACCGATCAAATACACCAACCACTCCAATTAGGAACGAACTGCCGTTGAACTTGAATTGTCCAATTTCTCACACCTATTGATTTCGGATCGAGCCCAAAACTTGGGCAACATCATAATATGGTGGGAGGAGTCATTTGGTGAGTTTTGAGTGAAATCCAATCGCTAGAAGTATGGAATACACCAACCACTCCAATTAGGAACGAACTGCCGTTGAACTTGAATTGTCCAATTTCTCACACCTATTGACTTCGGATCGAGCCCCAAACTCGGGCAACATCATAATATGGTGGGAGGAGTCATTTGGTGAGTTTTGAGTGAAATCCAATCGCTAGAAGTATGGAATACACCAACCACTCCAATTAGGAACGAACTGCCGTTGAACTTGAATTGTCCAATTTCTCACACCTATTGACTTCGGATCGAGCCCCAAACTCGGGCAACATCATAATATGGTGGGAGGAGTCATTTGGTGAGTTTTGAGTGAAATCCAATCGCTAGAAGTATGGAATACACCAACCACTCCAATTAGGAACGAACTGCCGTTGAACTTGAATTGTCCAATTTCTCACACCTATTGATTTCGGATCGAGCACAAAACTTGGGCAACATCATAATTTGGTGGGAGGAGTCATTTGGTGAGTTTTGAGTGAAATCCAATCGCTAGAAGTATGGAATACACCAACCACTCCAATTAGGAACGAACTGCCGTTGAACTTGAATTGTCCAATTTCTCACACCTATTGATTTCGGATCGAGCCCAAAACTTGGGCAACATCATAATTCGGTGGGAGGAGTCATTTGGTGAGTTTTGAGTGAAATCCAATCGCTAGAAGTATGGAATACACCAACCACTCCAATTAGGAACGAACTGCCGTTGAACTTGAATTGTCCAATTTCTCACACCTAGTGATTTCGGATTGAGCCCAAAACTTGGGCAACATCATAATTTGGTGGGAGGAGTCATTTGGTGAGTTTTGAGTGAAATCCAATCGCTAGAAGTATGGAATACACCAACCACTCCAATTAGGAACGAACTGCCGTTGAACTTGACTTGTCCAATTTCTCACACCAATTGATTTCGGATCGAGCCCAAAACTTGGGCAACATCATAATTTGGTGGGAGGAGTCATTTGGTTAGTTTTGAGTGAAATCCAATCGCTAGAAGTATGGAATACACCAACCACTCCAATTAGGAACGAACTGCCGTTCAACTTGAATTGTCCAATTTGGAACACCTATTGATTTCGGATCGAGCCCAAAATTTGGGCAACATCATAATATGGTGGGAGGAGTCATTTGGTTAGTTTTGAGTGAAATCCAATTGCTAGAACTATGGAATACACCAACCACTCCAATTAGGAACGAACTGTCGTTGAACTTGAATTGTCCAATTTCTCACACCTATTGATTTCGGATCGAGCCCCAAACTTGGGCAACATCATAATATGGTGGGAGGAGTCATTTGGTGAGTTTTGAGTGAAATCCAATCGCTAGAAGTATGGAATACACCAACCACTCCAATTAGGAACGAACTGCCGTTGAACTTGAATTGTTCAATTTCTCACACCTATTGATTTCGGATCGAGCCCAAAACTTGGGCAACATCATAATATGGTGGGGGGGAGTCATTTGGGGAGGTTTGAGTGAAATCCAATCGCTAGAAGTATGGAATACACCAACCACTCCTATTAGGAACGAACTGCCGTTGAACTTGAATTGTCCAATTTGGAACACCTATTGATTTCGGATCGAGCCCAAAACTCGGGCAACAACATAATATGGTGAGAGGAGTCATTTGGTGAGTTTAGAGTGAAATCGAATCCCTAGAAGTATGGAATACACTAACCACTCCAATTAAGAACGAACTGCCGTTGAACTTGAATTGTCCAATTTCTCACACCTATTGATTTCGAATCGGGCCCAAAGATTGGGCAACATCCTAATATGGTGGGAGGAGTCCTTTGGTGAGTTTTGAGTGAAATCCAATCGCTAGAAGTATGGAATACACCAACCACTCCAATTAGGAACGAACTGCCGTTGAACTTGGATTGTCCAATTTGGAACACCTATTGATTTCGGATCGAGCCCAAAACTTGGGCAATATCATAATATGGTGGGAGTAGTCATTTGGTGAGTTTTGGGTGAAATCCAATCGCTAGAAGTATGTAATAGACCAACCACTCCAGTTAGGAACGAACTGCCGTTATACTTGAATTTTCCAATTTGGAACACCTATTGATTTCGGATTGAGCCCAAAACTTGGGCAACATCATAATATGGTGGGAGGAGTCATTTGGTGAGTTTTGAGTGAAATCCAATCGCTAGAAGTGTGGAAGACACCAACCACTCCAATTATGAACGAACTGCCGTTGAACTTGAATTGTCCAATTTCTCACACCTATTGATTTCGGATCGAGCCCCAAACTTGGGCAACATCATAATATGGTGGGAGGAGTCATTTGGTGAGTTTTGAGTGAAATCCAATCGCTAGAAGTATGGAATACACCAACCACTCGAATTAGGAACGAACTGCCGTTGCACTTGAATTGTCCAATTTCTCACACCTATTGATTTCGGATCGAGCCCAAAACTTGGGCAACATCATAATATGGTGGGAGGAGTCATTTGGTGAGTTTTGAGTGAAATCCAGTCGCTAGAAGTATGGAATACACCGACCACTCCAATTAGGAACGAACTGCCGTTGAACTAGAATTGTCCAATTTCTCACACCTATTGATTTCGGATCGAGCCCCAAACTTGGGCAACATCATAATATGGTGGGAGGAGTCATTTGGTGAGTTTTGAGTGAAATCCAATCGCTAGAAGTATGGAATACACCAACCACTCCAATTAGGAACGAACTGCCGTTGAACTTGAATTGTCCAATTTGGAACACCTATTGATTTCGGATTGAGCCCAAAACTTGGGCAACATCATA
This sequence comes from Prunus avium, assembly GCF_965620075.1. Lineage (NCBI taxonomy): Eukaryota > Viridiplantae > Streptophyta > Magnoliopsida > Rosales > Rosaceae > Prunus > Prunus avium. The sequence goes on from NC_142290.1 coordinate 15,421,644, forward strand.
TTATGGTGGGTGGAGTCATTTGGTGAGTTTTGAGTGAAATCCAATCGCTAGAAGTATGGACTACACCAACCTCTCCGATTAGGAAAGAACTGCCGTTGAACTTGAATTGTCCAATTTGGAACACCTATTGATTTCGGATCGAGCCCAAAACTTGGGCAACATCATAATATGGTGGGAGGAGTCATTTGGCGAGTTTTTAGTGAAATCCAATCGCTAGGAGTATGGAATACACCAACCACTCCAATTAGGAACGAACTGCCGTTGAACTTGAATTGTCCAATTTGGAACACCTATTGATTTCGGATCGATCCCAAAACTTGGGCAACATCATACTATTGTGGGAGGAGTCATTGGGTGAGTTTTGAGTGAAATCCAATCGCTAGAAGTATGGAATACACCAACCACTCGAATTAGGAACGAAATGCCATTGCAATTGAATTGACCAATTTCTCACACCTATTGATTTCGGATCAATCCCAAAACTTGGGCAACACCATAATATGGTGGGAGGAGTCATTTGGTGAGTTTTGAGTGAAATCCAAACGCTAGAAGTATGGAATACACCAACCACTCCAATTAGGAACGAACTGCCGTTGAACTTGAATTGTCCAATTTCGAACACCTATTGATTTCGGATCGAGCCCAAAACTTGGGCAACATGTTAAGCTCATAATTTCATACATATACATGCCCTATTTACTTACTTCTTTTGCTTAGTTTCTTAGATTTCTAAGTTATTTGCCTCCCTTTGTGTGTTTTGTAGGCAAATAGAGCAAGAGAGCATAATTCATGCAATTCAAGCATGTTAAGGCCTAATTTGGATGAATGGATGAAGAGCTTAAACGACAAACTCATTTTGGCTGCAGCCCCCTGCCAGTCCAGTTCCGTAGGTCATATTGCAAGCTTTGTTTCAGCAACCGACACAGTTCGGATGAGGCAGCATTCTTCATGAAAGTTGTTCCAATGGGTGTGTAATATAACATATCCAACATTCAGCCCCATTGGATAAATATGGAGTCTGTTACCTAGCAAACACAGAGCCATGCTCAGGATGGATTTTATCAGCGCGCAAAATGAGTTAGCAATTTGTTTTGGCCTTAACTTCCTCCTCAGACCTTGGATTGGCCCAAATGATATATGGCTGGAAAGAAGACATTCTGAACTTCACGTTTGAGTGCTTAAAGTCTTAATTTGCGTAAGGGAAGCCCAATTCGTAAGCCCTTGAAGTTGCTGGTCATGCTGACCTCAGGATGAGCTATTGTTTCTGGTTGGAAGCTTGGTCATGGTGAGCTAGGCATGAGCTATTGAGCTTGTTGGAAGCTTGGTCATGGTGATATGAAGATGAGCTAGGGCTGCTGGTGGGATTTATTGGTGAAGTGCATCAACCAATTCAAATTTTCTAATACAAGTGCGTCAACCATTTCAGATTTTATAAAACAAGTGTTGTATGCATTAGCCATATTGAATTCATATTTTTCACTTCCTTAGGCCTATAAATAGGGAGGTTCTCTAAGCTTGTAAACACACCCCAAGGGGGGGAGCTCTCAAACACTTCTCTAGAGCTCCCTTCCCTTCTCTCCCTCAAATTCTCTTAGTTTCATTTTCTAGTTTTCAATTGTTGTAATGAAATACTTGTGCTGAAATTCTCCTTAAGTTTTTCTTAGTTCCACTTTACGTTTCATTCTGTAAATTCTTTTCTTTAGTTTTTCAAGTTTGATTAGTTTCCAAGTTTCAATTATGGTTCATGTTCTTATTCATTATGCTTATAAGTTAATATGCTAGTTTGAATGATTGATCACCATTTAGGCTTGCATGTTAGCTATCTTGGTTTGAATTAAGAGTATACACCATGCTTTAATTCGAATTGAACTATGAATAGGAAGAGTATGTATGGACATTCGACAACAGGGATTAGATACATGCTTGGTTGTTTAAATTGTTCTTCTATGCTTAATGGGTTCCTAATGCTTAATTTTAGGTTAGACAACAAATGATCAAATTGGGGAATTAGGAACACAAGGTTATGACCAAACACCATGGCTTAATCATACTTTAGCTAGAATCAATCCGTTAATCTAATTGAACTTGGGAACTTATCTGCTTGAGTTAGTTATTTCTTTCTTCCTTGTTTTATTTATTTCCTTTCTTTTTCATTTCTGTTTTGTGTAGGGAAACTAAATTGGATCATTCAATCACCAATCCCTGTGGAATCGACCTCGCACTTACATACGCTATACTACCGAACGGCTCGTGCACTTGCGAGTATCACAAGTTGAGGATGCAACTGAATCCATTTTGGTGCAGCTGTATCGACACAACAAGTTTTTGGCACCGTTGCCGGGGATCGGTAACATTGTTTGATTCTATTTGGCTTTCCTACTTTATTTTTTTTTCTTAACTAGACAATTTCAAGTTTTAAAGTTAATGACGTTAATGGACAAGTTGTGTTTGTAGTCCAACAGAAAAGGACAATTGCCCAACAAGCAAGAGAACTGGGTTTAAGTCCCAGCTTACACAACCCATTGGTGCTTGTTGCTTTGAAGCATGGAATTGGACTTGTGTTGATTTTTCCTTTTCATTTTTAGTTTTTATTTTTTTATTTTTTTATTTTATATTTCGTAATCCTTTAATTCCGTTTCAAGTTTTTGTGTGTGTTTGTTTTAGCAATGTAAATAGCTCAATAAAAATGGAGAGAGATGGCAACTTCAAAGATAGGAAGTGTGGAGTAGTGGGAGAAGTCGCGACCTCCAAATGCATCACGCTCGACCTAATCGCTTCAAGGGGGAGCATTTCAATCCTTTCTCTTTACTTGTTATTATTTTAAATTTCTGTTTCTTTTTTTTAAAAATTTAAAAAAATTTAAAAATTTAAAAATTTAAAAAT